>NC_142467.1:8795378-9098409 GCF_049115385.1 Moschus berezovskii | reverse complement strand
AGCAGACTAACTGCATTATTTTGGAGTGTGTTATGAGGGTTTTTTTTTTTTTTTTTTTTGAGCACAAAGGAAAAAAACCACTACTGTCCACAAGAAAAAGTCAAGAAAAGGTTCATAGCAGAGATAGTGTTAGAGCTAAACGCTTTTAAATCATTAAGAGTTCACCAGGTAAAGTGAAAAAGGGTGCTTGGGTGAGAAAAGTTTTGGCAGAGCGTAGAGGCCTTGGGAGAAATATCAATAACCTCAGATATGCAGATGACACTACCCTTATGACAGAAAGTGAAGAGGAACTCAAAAGCCTCTTGATGAAAGTGAAAGAGGAGAGTGAAAAGGTTGGCTTGAAGCTCAACATTCAGAAAACGAAGATCATGGCATCTGGTCCCATCACTTCATGGGAAATAGATGGAAAAACAGTGGAAACAGTGTCAGACTTTATTTTTTTGGGCTCCAAAATCACTGCGGATGCTGACTGCAGCCATGAAATTAAAAGACGCCTTCTCCTTGGAAGGAAAGTTATGACCAACCTTGATAGCATATTAAAAAGCAGAGACATTACTTTGCCAACAAAGGTCCGTCTAGTCAAGGCTATGGTTTTTCCCGTGGTCATGTATGGATGTGAGAGTTGGACTGTGAAGAAGGCTGATCGCTGAAGAATTGATGCTTTTGAACTGTGGTGTTGGAGAAGACTCTTGAGAGTCCCTTGGACTGCAAGGTGATCCAACCAGTCCATTCTAGAGGAGATCAATCCTGGGTGTTCATTGGAAGGACTGATGCTAAAGCTGAAACTCCAATACTTTGGCCGCTTCATGCGATGAGTTGACTCACTGGAAAAGACTCTGATGCTGGGAAAGGTTGGGGGCGGGAGGAGAAGGGGACGACGGAGAATGAGATGGCTGGATGGCATCACCGACTCTGTGGACATGAGTTTGAGTGAACTCCGGGAGTTGGTGATGGACAGGGAGGCCTGGCGTGCTGTGATTCATGGGGTCGCGTAGAGTCGGACACGACTGAGCGACTGAACTGAACTGAACTGAACTGAGAGGGCTTGGGGAAAGGCAAGTAGTCTGGTATGAATAGATCTATTCAGTTTGTGTGTGTGTGTGTGTGTGTGTGTGTGTGTGTGTGCGCGTGCCTGTATATACATGCACTTGCCTGCACATGGATACACATTTGCTTCAGGACATAGAAGTGAAGTGAGGGAGTGAAGAGTGAGAGGAGATAAGCCAAGAAAAGTGCACTGAGGGCAGACTCCCCAGGTGGCCCAGCGGTGGAGACTCTGCCTCCCAAAGCATGGGTTACAGGTTCAATTCCTGGTCAGGAATGCCACAAGGTGTGACCAAAAGTTAAAAAAAAGAAAAGTACACAGGGACCAGGTTGCAAATGACTCTGTAAGGAGTTTGATCTGGATTATGAAGCCACTGAAGGGTTTTTAAGCAGGGAAGTGATGTGGCAGATTAGCATATTAGAAATTTCATTTTGGTTGAAGTCTCCTCTTATGAGGCCTACAAGGGGAGAAGGATTCTTCAGTTTGATTTAATTCAGCAAACATTTATTGAACACTATCTTTGTGCCAGACCTACTCCCTATCCTCCCAGAAAAAGCCAATTTTCAGTGAAATCAGAAGACAGAAGGAAGGATCAACTTTGTTGCCTGGAGGCACTTCCCATTTTGATAAGTTCTCTCTTAGGATGTACTTTAGTCCTTAAAGGATAGAGAGGATGAGTAAAATATAGTTTTTCATTTATATTGGCCTCTACGTTCATCCGTCTATCCCCATTGGGTTCATACAGGTTCTCATGCAAAGAAAATAAAACAAAAACACCTTCCAGCAAGTGTACCCCACTAGGTTTCAGATATAACTAGATTGCAGGAGTGAGCAAAATTTAGAGGAAATTGGTACAACATAATATCTCTTCAGGCAGTTGGCCCATCACCCACAAGAACAGCCCAGAATTTCATAGGTGGATCTCATTTTTTTAAATGTGTGACTAGAGAGGAAATGATAAGACCAGATACCAGGAAATTACTACTCTAGTTATTTAAGATGAGAACCAGCTTCACAGCTTTACACAATTTCTCACCACTCTTTATGGGTGAAAAGATTTTCTGAGTTGAGAACTTTATCACTGTACATTTGCGTCTGGCTAAATAAATTCCAAACTATTTACTGACATCTGATGTGTCAGATCTTCATTTTACTTTCCAAAGATTTCAGTCACTCATTAAAAATTATTGGAGCAGTAAGGCTACTGATTGCAGCCATGAAATTAAAAGACGCTTACTCCTTGGGAGGAAAGTTATGACCAACCTAGATAGCATATTAAAAAGCAGAGACATTACTTTGCCAACCAAGGTCCGTCTAGTCAAGGCTATGGTTTTTCCCGTGGTCATGTATGGATGTGAGAGTTGGACTGTGAAGAAAGCTGATCGCCGAAGAATTGATGCTTTTGAACTGTGGTGCTGGAGAAGACTCTTGAGAGTCCCTTGGACTGCAAGGAGATCCAACCAGTCCATTCTAGAGGAGATCAATCCTGGGTGTTCATTGGAAGGACTGATGCTAAAGTTGAAACTCCAATACTTTGGCCACCTCATGCGACGAGTTGACTCACTGGAAAAGAGTCTGATGCTGGGAGGGATTGGGGGTGGGAGGAGACGGGGACGACCGAGAATGAGATGGCTGGATGGCATCACCGACTCGATGGACATGAGTTTGAGTGAACTCCGGGAGTTGGTGATGGACAGGGAGGCCTGGTGTGCTGTGGTTCATGGGGTCGCAAAGAGTCGGACACGACTAAGTGACTGAACTGAATTGAACTGAAGGCTACTACAATACAAAAAGAAATTTTTATTTTATTATTTTTTATTTTTTTTTGACATTGTTCACAGGACTTTATTTTTATTTATTTTTAATTTTTTAAATTTTAATTGGAGGCTAATTACTTTACAATATTGTATTGTTTTTGCCATACATTGACATGAATCCGCCCCGGGTGTACATGTGTCCCCATTCTGAACCCCCCTCCCACCTCCCTCCCCATCCCATCCCTCTGGGTCATCCCAGTGCACCAGCCCCGAGCATCCTGTATCATGCATTGAACCTGGACTGGCGATTCACTTCACATATGATAATACACATGTTTCAATGCCATTCTCCCAAATCATCCCACCCTTGCACTCTCCCACAGAGTCCAAAAGACTGTTCTACACATCTGTGTCTCTTTTGCTGTCTTGTATACAGGGTCATCGTTACCATCTTTCTAAATTCCATATATATGCATTATTATACTGTATTGGTGTTTTCCTTTCTGGCTAAATTTTTTAAATTCTAGAAGTTTCATCCAGATATTAATGTATTTATTTTCACCACCAGATAGCATTATTTAATTTTTTTAAAGTTAAAAAACAAAAAACTAATGTAGCATGCTGTGTGTGTGCTCAGTCATGTCTGACTCATTGTGACCCTGTGGACTGCAGCCTGCCAGGCTCCTCTGTCCATGGGATTCTCCAGGCAAGAATACTGGAGTGCGTCGCCTGACCCAGGGATTGAACCTGCCTGTCTTGCCTCTCTTGCACTGGCAGGTGGATTCTTTACCTCTGTGCCATGTGGGAAGCCTACTGACATAATACCAGTAGCAAAATATTCAAAATAGCTCAATATAAGAGTGAGTAATCTTAAAAGAATCATCAAAGAAATGGATTATGCTTTTCCTCTGTTCCAGTTCCACCCATCTCTACAAGATGTTGCTTCTTTTGAAATCAGCTGAAGATTAAATGTGTTTAAGGGACACACTGGGGAGCACTAAGAGAGGAGAATCAGGCCATGAGAGCTCAGATGCTTTGAAAATGAGTAAAGGTAATTAATAATCATGATGTCTTGACTGCACAGAGCAGCTGTCCTCCTCAGAGCTCAAAGAGCTTCCTTCATTATCTCCTTTATCCACCGGACATCTATCTAACCATGACATCAAGAATGCAGCAGACACACCCATCGGTTTGGTTTTGGTTTGAGTTTGGGGAACTCTAGACAGGAATAATCTCTCCTGATACAATAAATTTTCACTCATGGTTACAACTGCAACATATGTAAATACACAGTATGTTTTTTAAAGTAATGGAACACAAACATTAAAAATCACAAATATGTAGATCTGCTTGAACTGATGGGGAAGGAAGGCAGAGGAGCTTGAAAATATGATATGGAAATTCAGACCCAAGAATAATTTGCAAATAAAATCAAAAGTAAACAAATGGGACATGATTAAACTTAAAAGCTTCTACACAGCAAAGGAAACTATAAGCAAGGTGAAAAGACAACCCTCAGAATGGGAGAAAATAATAGCAAATGAAACAACTGACAAAGGATTAATTTCCAAAATATACAAGCAGCTCATACAACTCAATACCAGGAAAACAAATAATCCAATCAAAAAGTGGGGGAAAGATCTAAATAGACATTTCTCCAAAGAAGACACACAGATGACTAACAAACACATGAAAAGATGCTCAACATCACTGATTATTAGAGAAATGCAAATCAAAATTACAATGAGATATCACCTCTCACTGGTCAGAATGGTCATCATCAAAAAGTCTACAAACAATAAATGCTGACTACCTCCAGCAAGCTACTGGTTGCCTTCGTCTCAGGTGTGGGTCACAGGATAGCTCTTGGAACTGGGAGAACCAGTATTCACAAATCAGACTGTTCTGGAAAATTGAAAGGTGCTCAAGAATTTCAAAGGGTGGCACCAGGTCTTTGTGAAGGTGCTCCTAGAAGGTGTTGTTCCTGGAGCAGTGGAGGTTCTCTCCTCAGATCTGGGGAAAATGGCTGAAGTGATGGAGTCCAAGATCGAGCAAAGTTTCCAAACTGTTACTTCTTGGAGGAAAAAGAAGGAACAAGAACAATTCCGTAAACTCTTTATTGGTGGTTTGAGCTCTGAAACCACAGAAGAAAGTCTGACGAACTACTACAAGCAGTGGGGAAAGCTTATAAGCTGTGAGATCATAAGGGACCCTGCAAGCAAAAGATCGAGAGGGTTTGGTTTTGTCACCTTTTCATCCGTAGCTGAAGTGGATGCTGCCATGGCTGGCAGACCTCATTCTACTGATGGGAAAACAATTACCCCCAAACGTGCTGTCCCAAGAGAGGAATCTGGACAGCGAGGGGTTTTCCTAACTGTGAAGAAGCTGTTTGTTGGTGGAATTGAAGATACGGAGGAACATCATCTTAGAGATTACTTTGAGAAATATGGAAAAATCAATGCCATTGAGATAATTACTGATAGAGAGTCTGGAAGAAAAAGAGGCTTTGGATATGTGACTTTTGATGACCATGATCCCGTGGATAAGATTGTGTTGCAGAAAAACCATACCATCAACGGCCATCATGCAGAAGTGAGAAAGGCCTTTTCTCGACCTAAAATGCAACAAGTCCAGGCTTCTAGAAGTGGAAGGGGAGGCAAAGCTGGTTTTGGAGATTATCCTGGTGATGATGGAAATGTTGGACCAGGGTCAGGACGAGGAAGTAGTTTGGAGGACGATCTGATGGATTAAGAAGTGCTCAGTGGACTTGGTCATGGTTATAATAGGTGTGGAGGATGACCAGGAACTGGCAATTTGGGAGTTAGCCCCCGGATATGGAGGAGGAGGAGGAGTTTATGGTGGTGGAGGACTTGGATTTGGATAGACAAGAGGATCTTTAGCTTCCTATTTTACATGGACTTGACTGTACAAAGAGGAGAGAATAAGAACCCAGAGGTAACAGGGCAGCTTTAGGCTATCCAAATAATTAATGAAAACTCTTTTCTCAGTCATGTCATGACTGTGGCAGTGATGTAGCAGAAGACACCAGAACAGATGCAGAGTCATTTGTGAATGGATTGGTATACTTAAGAACATCACCTTACTATGGAGGAAAGAATGAAAAACATTGCTTTTGAGACAGTTTCCCAATTTTTTTGTTTCTTTCAAGTAAGAGGATAGAAGCATCCTTTCTTTGATAACATTAATTTTTTAAGTGTCCAGTGACATGTGAACCTGTTTTCAAGATTTTTCTCACAAAGTTTTGAAAAACTGTTTTCTAGGATCATGGTATAATGAGACATTTAAAAAACTGAAGTGTCTTGTAATTAAGAAGTTGTTGTACATTTATGATTTAATAAAGACTTCTAAAGGAAAAAAAGAAAACAATAAATGCTGGAGAGGGTGTGGAGAAAAGGGAACCCTCTTGCACTGTTGGTAGAAATGTAAATTGATCCAGCCACTATGGAAGATGGTATGGAGATTCCTTTAAAAACTAGAAATAAAACCTCCATATGACCCAGCAATCTGGCTCCTAGGCATATACGTTGACGAAACCAAAATTGAAAAAGTACATGTTCCTCAATGTTCATTGCAGCACTATTTACAACAGCTAGAACATGGAAGCAACCTAGATGCCCATCAACAGATGAATGGATAAAGAAGTTGTGGTACATATACACAATGGAACATTACTCTGCCATAAAAAGGAATGCCTTTGAGTCAGTTCTGTTGAGGTGGATGAATCTAGAGCCTATTATACAAAGTGAAGAAAGTCAGAAAGAGAAAGGTAAATAACACATACTAACACATTTATACAAAATCTATAAAGATGGTCCTGAAGAATTTATTTGCAGGGCAGCATTGGAGAAACAGACATAAAGAACAGGCTTATGGACATGGCGGGAGGGGAGGAGACGGTGAGGTGTATGGAAAGAGTGACATGGAAACTTATATTACCATATTAAAATAGGTAGCCAATGGGAATTTGCTGTATATCTCAGGAAACTTAAACAGGGACTCTATATCAACCTGGAGGGGTGGGGTGGGGAGGGAGATGGGAGGGAGGTTCAAGAGGGAGGGGACATGTGTATCCCTATGGCTAGTTGAAGTTGAGGTTTGGTAGAACACAGCAAAATTCTGTAAAGCAGTTGTCCTTTAATTAAAAAATAATTAAAGAAACAAAACATACAAAAAAGAGAATAATTTGCCATATATCAGATAGCTTTTAAAATATTTATTGAAAATCAGATGAATTTTTCCAGTATCCAAACCAGGATGCAAGGTGTCTGATTATAAAATTAGAGAATATTGTGATTTCTTTTTATTTCCCACTGAAACTGTGCCACCTTCTTCCTAGAATCCTGTCTTATGAATATTAAACAGACTTAAAATACCCCCTTTTCTAAGAAATTCTAGCACTTAAAAGCATTTGCTAATGTGTTAGTCTAAAGAGAGGTTCTAATTTTTTAAACCTGTTTACTGAGAAATTGCAATCTGATAAGAATATGCCATCTTGGGAAGTAAACTTTTTATAAAAGAAGTTTTAAAATGTGAGCACTCTAGAAGAAATTAGCTTAAAAATTTGTGTTCCATACTTATACTAGAATAGTACCTCAAAAATAAGAACTATGACTGTTAGGGGCCTACCAGAATATAGTGAATCAAATCTGAAAACCTTTTTATTTTTTAAATTTCTGGGAAGATTTCTTTATCCATCTCCTCTTCCATTATCTAAAATATGCATGCTCAGTTGCTTCAGTCATGTCCAACTCTGCAATCCTATGGACTGTAGCCCACCAGGCTCCTTTGTCCATGGGGTTCTCCAGGCAGGAATGCTGGAGTGGGTTGCCATTTCCTCCTCCAGGTGATCTTCCCGACCAAGGGATGGAATCTGCATCTGCTGGCAGCTTCTGCATTGCAGGCAGATTTTTACCAACTGAACTAACTGTGCATGCTAAGTCACTTCAGTCATGTCCGACTCTGTGAGACCCCATGGACTATAGCCCGCCAGACTCTTCTCTCCATGGGATTCTCCAGGCAAGAAAATGGAAGTGGGTTGCCATGCCCTTCTCCAGGGGATTTTCCTGACCCAGGGATTGAATCCAGGGCTCCTGCACTGCAGGCAGATGCTTTACCATAGTCTGAGCCACCAGGAAGCCTCCATTAATCTACTGGCTGCTTCCAACTTTTCACTCCAGCCCTACTTTCTCCTTCTTCCAACCCTACTTATTAGGTATATCTTCAGCTCAAAAGAACAGCCACCAAATTATTCTCTATACCCTTTTTGTCTTTATTGGACAGAGATCATAAGGTGCCACAAGGGGAGAAAAGATGAAAATTTTCAGAATCAATGTTCAGGAGAAGAGCCCTCTTCTCTTAAAACCCTTGATGAGGTTACCACCAGTTTCCATGAGGATTTCTCTGAGTATTTTGAAATGTTATTATGATTTATTTTCCAAATACTACAGATCCCCTCCTGCAGTGGGATTCCAAGAGAAACAACATTCTTCATAAATCATCTTTTCTATTACTTCCATTTTATTCTGAAATAGCTGCAATTCCAAGTGCATCTGCATGGCTCATATAAGGCGTTATTGGCCTAAGACCGACTGGTATATGGAACCCTGAAGAGTCACTGGTGTCTTGCAACCAGTGCCTGTTTGACAAGGAATTTCAAAGAAATCCAAATCATCTCAAGACCTCCTTCTGATCTGGGCTAGTTTCCAGGCTAGTCTCTGGGGTAAGGAGCCTTTGGAATGACCTAGCAGCAGTCCAGAACTCTCTCTAAGTTCTCACTAACTCTGAGAGCTGTGTTTGATCCCTTGCCTCATTCTTCGTCTCCTGAGCAGCTGTGAACCCTTCTCCCTCCATGCAACGCCCACAGTCTGCAAATGAAATCATCAATCCGTAAAAACCCTTTATTGAAGCGTCACTGTACGCCAGGCACTGTGCTTGATGCATTACTAATAATAACATCAGCAACAAAGAGTAAAAGAGATTCCCAAGATACCCAAGCTTATCTTCTAATGACTTCCGGGGAACTATCAGGTAGAAGGGTCAAGTAAGAGAAGGGTTAACTAGTCTGGGTATGAGGACAGGAGCCCAGTAGGACTCCAGCCTATGCTTTTTTAGATCTCTTTAACTTTATACTTCATATTCAGAGCTGATGCCGGCTATAGGAAAGGGTGTGTTGTCAAATGAGCTCAAAGTCCAGGATTCATATTTACTATCGGGTGACTTAGGCAAGTTATCTGATTCTCTCTGCTTTCATTTCTTCATCAGAGTCCTGGTATTGAACAATGGCTCCCTTACCAGATGACAGGGACAATTAAATAGGATGGTATCTGGAAAGCACTGAACTCACTAAGAACATGACAGGTTTAGCATTTATTAAGCAGCCTTTTTTGGACCAGGATCATTGCCAGGTTATTGCTCACGTACCAATTCATTATTTCTCCAGAGCAGCCTGAGGGTAAACCTTATTATTCTTATTTTATAAGGAGACTCAGAAAGGCAACTGGCCTAATTTTATACAGCTAGTGAGTTGTAGGATTAGGTTCAAAGTCGTGTCTTTTCACTTCCAACCCAGAGTTTTTCCTTTACGCATCTTTTGAGCAGTGCACGCAGTCTTGGAAGAGACACCCGCCTCCCGGAGGACTCTCACACGGCACTCAGTTATCCAGTCCAGCTCTGCAGCCCGTGGGTCAACGCTGCACAGCTGCTGAAGCAGGCCCTTGTCAGGGTCCTGTAGCAAGGGAGGATTAGGCTTCTCCCACAGGAGGAAACCGACAGCTTTTATGCTTCTCCCTACATGTTGCTGCAGTTTGCAGAATGAGAGGGAAAAAACTAAACTGATTGTTCTTTGTACAGTAATGAGTGGGTGGGTTCCCAAAGTTAATGGTACACCAAATGTGACGGAGCAGTTGGCATAGCTGGGTACATGGAAATGTTTCTCTGTATCTGCTCCTTAGAAGAAAAAACCCTCAAAGGAGAAAAAAGCAACAGCATGAAAGACAAGAGAGTAAGCGTAAAGTGCCAGAAGCCTATCAAAGGACTGAGAAGCCTTGGAGATCAGTGCTTAGTTCTCCTTTATAAGCTGTTCTCTGAACTGGGGCCAGGTTTCTCCCCGCATTTGCCTTTGGACTGAGTCATATGGTAAAAGGCAGATGTTATTTAACATTATGAGCTTAGATCTGGTGCTTGTATTCATATTAGTAGTTTCTTGATTCAGAAGAATCCCTGGTGGCTTGGTGGTAAAGAATCTACCCACCAAGGCAAGAGACACAGGTTCCCTGTGTCTGGTCCTGGAAGATGCAACATGCCACAGAGCAACTAAGCCCATGCTATTGAGCCTGTGCTCTAGAGCCCAGGAGGCTCAGCTGCTGAAGCCCTCACACCCTAGAGCGTGTGTTCCAAAACAAGAGAAGCCACTGCAATAAGAAGTCCTACAACCGGAGAGCAGCCCCTGCTTGCTGCAACTAGGGAAAAAGCCTGAGCAGTCGCAAAGATCCAGTATAACCAAAAATAAATCAGTTCAGTTCAGTTCAGTCACTCAGTCGTGTCCGACTCTCCGCGACCCCATGAATCACAGCACGCCAGGCCTCCCTGTCCATCACCAACTCCCGGAGTTCACTCAAACTCATGTCCACAGAGTCGGTGATGCCATCCAGCCATCTCATTCTCAGTCGTCCCCTTCTCCTCCCACCCCCAACCTTTCCCAGCATCAGAGTCTTTTCCAGTGAGTCAACTCGTCGCATGAGGTGGCCAAAGTATTGGAGTTTCAGCTTTAGCATCAGTCCTTCCAATGAACACCCAGGATCGATCTCCCTTAGAATGGACTGGTTGGATCTCCTTGCAGTATAAGGGACTCTCAAGAGTCTTCTCCAACACCACAGTTCAAAAGCATCAATTCTTCAGCGATCAGCTTTCTTCACAGTCCAACTCTCACATCCATACATGACCACGGGAAAAACCATTGCCTTGACTAGACGGACCTTTGTTGGCAAGGTAATGTCTCTGCTTTTTAATATGCTATCTAGGCTGGTCATAACTTTCCTTCCAAGGAGTAAGCATGTTTTAATTTCATGGCTGCAATCAGCATCTGCAGTGATTTTGGAGCCCAAAAAAATAAAGTCTGACACTGTTTCCACTGTTTTTCCATCTATTTCCCATGAAGTGATGGGACCAGATGCCATGATCTTTGTTTTCTGAATGTTGAGCTTCAAGCCAACCTTTTCACTCTCCTCTTTCACTTTCATCAAGAGGCTTTTGAGTTCCTCTTCACTTTCTGCCATAAGGGTGGTGTCATCTGCATATCTGAGATTATTGTTATTTCTCAGCCTGAGCAGTCGCGAAGATCCAGTATAACCAAAAATAAAATAAATAAGATGAAATAATTTTTAAAAATAAGAGTATTGGAAGCAGAATATCGAGGTAGGTAAGTTATCATTCACGTGCAGATAGCAAGCTGGCAGAGTTCTGGGTCCATCTACCATAAAATGATGGAGATTACTAATTGCACTACCTTCTTTTCACTTTACTCTGCATCTTATTTTCCAAGTCTTATCCATCATTGATGACACTTTTAATCCACAGTATAGGAAATTTGATTCTAAATGCTATGTAATTCTTTGTATATGTTTTAGCATTACAAATAACCTTCTTTGGAACTCTGATTTAAATTCTTTTAAGATCTCCCCCCTCACTAGCCCTACAATAACTCAGCTACCTACAATTTACTCTGCCTTCGATCCATTTTGGCTTTACTCAACATTCTTTGGAACAAAGATTTAAATTTTTAAAATATTCTATACACAAGTATTGTTTGAAACCAATGCCCTTTGACATTAGCAAATAAACAATTAGATATTCTGCTGCTTTGCATAATTTTAACTTTTTAACAGAATTTGAGGTATTGCTGATGAGTATGTGTGTATACTTGGGCAGGGGGTGTGTGTGACAAGGTTCAGAAAACATTAAAATCCCCAGTGTTTCTGGGGAAGATGATTGTGTCTTTAATATATGACATTTGTTATTCCCAATCCACAGTTTCTGAAATGCTGTTCTCCAAAGCAACTAGTCTTAATCCAGATGTTTTGCTCCCTGGAAAAGTTATCCAAGTCAGTTCACAAAACATTTTACTTTATTCCTGCTTCTTCCAAAACATCTCTTGAACTGACATAATTTTCCACTCTGGGTCATTTAAGAATCAGAAACGAGCACCTTCTCTGAGGTTCTTAGTCTTGAAAGCCTTAATGCCTTCCAAAAGTGCTGCTTTTTTCTATCGCCTTTATAAACATCTGTCAATCACCTTAATACTGACAATGCTGCTTTCATGTATAACTTTCATGAACTTCTCCCACCTTTCTAGATAACATGGTACTTGGCTCCCATTTTTTCCTGCAACCCATATTCTCTGCTTTCATCCCAAGTAGCATACGATGTATGCATGAATTATGGGCCACCTGAACCTCGTATTCGTGCTCTGCCCACATCAGTGATATCCATCTACCTCAGGACATTTGCACTTTAAGGGGAATCAGACTGTCAAAAGGCAATACTCCATGATCAAAGTATCTAGTTCACTGCCTTTTTTTGAACAACAGCCTCTTTTCCAAACATCTCTTGTTCCATCGCCACTCATAGTACCTAATCTCCCCCCTCACTAGCCCTGCTGCTGCTGCTGCTTCTAAGTCGCTTCAGTCGTGTCCGACTCTGTGCGACCCCATAGACGGCAGCCCACCAGGCTCCCCCGTCCCTGGGATTCTCCAGGCAAGAACACTGGAGTGGGTTGCCATTTCACTAGCCCTACAGTCACTCAGTTACCTACAGCTTACTCTGCCCTCGAATCATTTTGGCTTTACTCAATCTTTGTTGGCTTTACTGAGTCTGTGGCCTACCTTTTTCAGAGATCCACTTTTCTCCTTAAAGTATCCAGCAATGGGCTCAGACCTCTGAGGTACAGAGGAAAGTAATACGTACTCCGTGTCCATGTGCAGTTCACAACTTAATATGGACGGCAAGAAATTCACATGTGGACACTTGTTTCTTCTTTGGGGAAATGACAATAACTTTTGTTACTCGGCTCACGTTGATGTTGAGCTCAGAGATGACACAGTCATCGTTACAGTCACCTCACTTCTTAATTTCAAACTGCATCTCCACGTTAGGAAACACTTGCGCCTAAACTGGGGCGACTGGGGGAAAATGGCCTCAGTTTGCCCTCTTTTCTTATATAGGATTTTACAAAATTTTCTTGCATCTATTCTAGAAAGTTATTCTTACTTTAATTATTTTGAGTACTGGTTTTAAATTTTGTGGTGAATTTTCAAATAAGAGCAAGTTAAAACATGACCACTTGAGATGGTTAGTTTTATGTATCAACTTGGCTAAGCTATGGTGGCCAGATGTTTGGTCAAACAGCAATTTAGATGTTGCTTTTTAGATGTTAACATTTAAATCAGTAAATTTTGAGTAAAGCAGAATATTTTCCATATTGTGGGTGAGCATCATCTAATCAACAGAAGGCCTTACGAGGAAAAACCTGAGATCTCTGAAGGAATAAGGCATTCTGTCTCTAGAGAGTGATTCTTGATTTGATAGTATGTCAACAACATAATTCTCATTGCTTACCTCCACTGGAAATAAAAAAGGCTAATTGCAACATTAATAATCAAATATTTGGCAAAATTCAACATGTTGCTTCCACTGAAATACACTGAATTTACTGTTGCTTCTTCTTGGGTAGCAGCATTACCAAGCTAAGTAAATAGCTTCAAATATTACAGAAAGTAATTTAAATGAAAATACAATTCAAAAATTCACATCAAGCACTACTTATACATCCATTCACCAGTGAGTTACCAATACCTATTTTTTTCAACATATTATGGGGTTTCTGTTTTGTTTTTAAAGAAGTATCAGAAAAGCTGTAATATACAAAAGAGAAAGGACATCTCCACTCTTAGTGCCAGTCACCTGACGAATGAGAAAGACAAGTGTTTGCTATCTCAGAGGGAAACATGATTCTGGCTAAGGATGAGTCATATCTGACCATAGGGATGACAAAGGGGTACATTACTAATGCAACGAAGATTTGATTAAAGGAAATACAAAAAAAAAATTAAGTAGTAAAATATACTGTAATTATATACTGAACAGATTTCACCCAAGATAGAAGGGCGAAAAATTAAGCCACAGTAGGAGGATTCCTGGGAGTAAATTAAATGGGTTCAAGTCTGAAGTGCCTGACTATTTTCATAACAAGTTGCTTATGAAATTATCAGGGTCCTTATGGGTCAATTGGCTGTTGTTGTTGAGTATCTGAACAAGATTGAACAGATTTCAGAAGACAAGAAAGGTGGATCTATTTTTAAAAGGAAAAATTGGATAATTAGAGCAAAAAAAACTTGTTACCTTGGCTGAAACAAATACTGAGAGGAAATCAAAGCCAAAATGATTTGCAAGATCCTTACTGATAACAACACAATGGATAGTAAACCTGCTTGTTTTTTTAATAGTAAATAATAATCTATTTTTTAGTAATAAATAATAGTCTAATCTATGTTAAGATTAACAGACCTAGTATTTTAGGGAAGAGCTACAGATTTTAATCTCTTACAAACTTCCTAATAATCTGCATGATATTCTTCATAAATGTTATAGGAAAATAAACACATGAAAGCTATCAGTTCAGTTCAGTTCAGTCGCTTAGTCATGTCCCACTCTTTGCGACCCCATGAATCACAGCACTCCAGGCCTCCCTGTCCATCATCAACTCCCGGAGTTCACTCAAACTCATGTCCATCGAGTCGGTGATGCCATCCAGCCATCTCATTCTCGGTCGTCCCCGTCTCCTCCCACCCCCAATCCCTCCTAGCATCAGACTCTTTTCCAGTGAGTCAACTCGTCGCATGAGGTGGCCAAAGTATTGCAGTTTCAGCTTTAGCATCAGTCCTTCCAATGAACACCCAGGACTGATCTCCCTTAGAATGGACTGGCTGGCTCTCCTCACAGTCCAAGGGACTCTCAAGAGTCTTCTCCAGAATCACAGTTCAAAAGCATCAATTCTTCGGCGATCAGCTTTCTTCATAGTCCAACTCTCACATCCATACATGACCACGGGTAAAACCATAGCCTTGACTAGACGGACCTTGGTTGGCAAAGTAATGTCTCTGCTTTTTAATATGCTGTCTAGGTTGGTCATAACTTTCCTTCCAAGGAGTAAGCATCTTTTAATTTCATGGCTGCAATCAGCATCTGCAGTGATTTTGGAGCCCAAAAAAATAAAGTCTGACACTGTTTCCACTGTTTTTCCATCTATTTCCCATGAAGTGATGGGACCACATGCCATGATCTTCGTTTTCTGAATGTTGAGCTTCAAGCCAAACTTTTCACTCTCCTCTTTCACTTTCATCAAGAGGCCTTTGAGTTCCTCTTCACTTTCTGCCATAAGGGTGGTGTCATTTGCATATCTGAGATTATTGATATTTCTCCTGGCAATCTTGATTCCAGCTTGTGCTTCTTCCAGCCCAGCGTTCCTCATGATGTACTCTGCATATAAGTTAAATAAACAGGGTGACAATATACAACCTTGACATACTCCTTTTCCTATTTGGAACCAGTCTGTTGTTCCTTGTCCAGTTCTAACTGTTGCTTCCTGACCTGCATACAGGTTTCTCAAGAGGCAGGTTGGATGGTCTGGTATTCCCATCTCTTTCAGAATGTTCCACAGTTTATTGTGATCCACACAGTCAAAGGCTTTGGCTTAGTCAATGAAGCAGAAATAGATGTTTTTCTGGAACTCTCTTGCTTTCTCCATGATCCAGCAGATGTTGGCGATTTGATCTCTGGTTCCTCTGCCTTTTCTAAAACCTGCTTGAACATCTGGAAGTTCACGGTTCACATATTGCTGAAGACCGGCTTGGAGAATTTTGAGCATGACTTTACTAGCGTGTGAGATGAGTGTAATTGTGCGGTAGTTTGAGCATTCTTTGGCATTGCCTTTCTTTGGGATTGGAATGAAGACTGACCTTTTCCAGTCCTGTGGCCACTGCTGAGTTTTCCAAATTTGCTGGCATATTGAGTGCAGCACTTTCACAGCATCATCTTTCAGGATTTGAAATAGCTCAATTAGAATTCCATTACCTCTACTAGCTTTGTTCGTAGTGATGCTCTCTAAGGCTCACTTGACTTCACATTCCAAGATGTCTGGTTCCAGGTGAGTGATCACACACGAAAGCTATAGTACCTGTTAATTTAAAAACCTAGTTGGGAAATGAGATCTACTCTTCTCCCACCAGTGAATGTTCTGGATAACATAGGAAAGGAGATTGGGAAGAGACCCAAATGTCCATAGAGACAAAATAGGGCACTGTTACTTGTGCAGAGCTGGTATTCAAACACCTTAATTTTAAATTCTCATTTTGTTTCTTACAAGTCACAGGATCTTGAGCAATTACACAATCTCCCCAAGATTCACTTTTTTTATCTGTGAAATGGGAATAATACTGTCATTTAATGAAAAGTAAATAATGTTGTAAAAGACTTGTCAGAGAGATTGGTCAATAATTGGTCTAGATAATTTAATAAGCCATTAACTCATCTATTTTTCCCACTAAATTCTGAGGTCCTCTAGAGCAAGTATTACACATTGCTCTTCTATGTGCCCACTGTATATAATAAGAAGCCTAACACAAAGTATGGGCTTGCTATAAATTTGATATTTCATATTTAGAATACATATTTCACAGCTAATGATTACATGGGGCAGATAGCTCAAGTAAGGGTAAAGAAAAGGAGACAGGATGATTTGTGCTGGACTTGAGAGCCTGAAGGAGGCAGAAAGGGAAGGGAAATGCCTAGGCTAGTAGGAAGACAGAGCAATCAGCTCTCCATTGGCCAAGGAAAGTAAGAGTCAGACACCAGGGAAGGTGGATTAATAAAATGGCACCAGAGGCAGGAACGAAGCCAGGAGTTTTCTTCTTGACAAGAAGAATCTTCTACTCCAGCTCTTTTATTCTTCCTGCCAGAATCAAAGATGTTTTCAAGTGGAAATTATAGGCAGCTAGTAGACCTTCATATTAATTGTATAGGCTTTTTTTTTTTTTGGTTTGTTTTTATGAAGGAGAATTACAACAGGTGGGGCTGTCTGAGTGTTTTTATACTTCAGAAGAACTGAAGGTCAAATCAGATTTCCTTCGTTCAACAGTGTGGAATGCTTATATGATACAAGTCCTAAGGATACAAATATACAAAAAGCATAGTCCCTGCCTTCTATCTGTTCATTGGAAAGGACTAGTGGGCAGATGTGTAAACAAAAAAGTACAACAGAGTTGCATCGGAGCTGTAGGAATACATACAAGTCTTTGTCCGTGCACAGAGAGGGAAGTCTCAGAGTGGACTTGATTGAGGAAGTGGTGATTGAGGGTCGGTGTTCCGGGGGGCCAGGCTATTCAGTCAAGAAGGATGGCATCAGGCCCCAGCCCGAGTCTACTCGCAACACGAAGTCTTTACCCTCTGACCTGGTGCAGCCCCATCTTCCAACCTGGTATTTAGAACCATGTGCAGCTTTTATGATAGCTGTCCTTCAGTGCTCACAGAGGGGTTTTTTGTTTTGTTTTGTTTTTTTGTACTTTTAGGTTTAAGCCATATCAGGTAGTTGAGGTTGCTGGGAGTCTGCCTTTATTGCATTATATTTGTTAATAAACGGTTAAGAGTATCCGAGGGAGCAATTATCTGTAGGTCGTTATCAACCCTGGAGGAGCCATCCAGGAATATTTCATTGTGACTGATACTACATTCAAGTATCCTTGCATTTTTCTTTGACTTGGATAATAGAGACAATTACACTTACCAAATCTAGAGGTGAAAGAAAGCCCAGAAGACTGAATTAGTATTTTTACAGTCAGGATAAAATTTGACTGGTGATTAGGATAAACTTGGCTAAGTAAGTTGGAAAAGGTACTAACGTGCTCAGGAAGAAAATTCAAATTAAGGGGAAAGAGACCAGACTTGATTTTATATTAAAAGATACAGTGACAATCTAGATTGTCATACTGAGTGAAGTAAGTTAGAGAAAGACAAATATCATATGACATCACTTTTATGTGGAATCTTTTAAAAAGGGTACAAATGAACTTACTTACAGAAAAGAAATAGTCACAGATGTAGAAAACAAACTTATGGCTACCAAAGGGGAAGGGGAGTAGGGTGAATGGGGAGATAAATTGAGAACTTGAAATTGACATATACACACTGCTATATTTAAAATAGATAATCAACAAGGACTTCCTGTATAGCACAGGGAACTCTACTCAACACTCTAATGACCAATACATGAAAAGAGTCTAAAAAACCTGGATCTATGTATATGTCTAACTGACTCACTTTGCTGTACAGCAGAAACTAAACATAGTAAATCAACTATCCTCCAATAAAAAGTAGTTTTAAAAATATAGTGAAAACGTATTAGAGTCACAGTACATAATAATTGTTCTATCTGCTATAAATTTTTAAAAGATTCTTTGCTGTTGCTAAGTCACTTCAGTTGTGTCCGACTCTGTGTGACCCCATAGACGGAAGCTCACCAGGCTCCCCCACCCCTGGGATTCTCCAGGCAAGAACACTGGAGTGGGTTGCCATTTCCTTCTCCAATGTGTGAAAGTTAAAAATGAAAGTGAAGTCACTCAGTCGTGTCCGACCCTTAGTGACCCCACGGACTGCAGCCTACAAGGCTCCTCCGTCCATGGGATTTCCAGGCAAGAGTGCTGGAGTGGCTTGCCATTGCCTTCTCCGAAAGATTCTTTAGACCTTTGCAAAAAATCACATATCTAAAAGAACATTAAAAACTGGAGAGTAATTAGAACAGTGCCATGAAAACATGCAATGGACATGAGTTTGAGCAAGTTCTGGGAGATGGTGAAGGACAGGGAAGCCTGGCCTGCTGCGGTCCATGGGGTCACAAAGAGTCGGACATGACTGAGAGACTGAACAATAATGAAAATAAATCATACATGGCTCAGTGTTCTTCAGCTTTTCCTGTCTTATTTCCCATAAACTACTCAAAGTATCCAGATCCTACCATAACATAAATACTAAGCTCATTTCTTTTGATTACTTTTATAAGCTTATAAGCATCCTGTTCATGCATGTCCTGCTATTTGTTATAAAAACCCAGTGACCTACTTAGACCAGGGCTTCTCAACACATCTGTGGTGACAGGCTGATTTTTATTTATAATCCATTGAAGACTGATGCTTTTATACAATACTCTAAAAATAATGTAGAAGGTAAACTAAATTATAAAACCAGACAAAAACAAGTCCAAGTTGTTTATTGTTACATTCAATAGACATAAACTGTTCTGGCCAATTGTGTGTACAAGTTCCTACATGCTTACTTTCTATGTCTTTACTTGTCTCATTACAAGCCACTTAGAAACATTCCTGGATCAACACAGGGCCATGAAGAACACTTGGCGTGGCACTGGTGTACATATGTCTCTAATTGAAAACCTCTGGTAGAGTGGAAGAGGCAAAGCAAGACAAACATGTGGTGCTAAAATCCCAAGATCGAAGCTCAGGAACCTTGGATTCTCTGCTAGCTCTTTTATTAAGTGAAACTCTCTAGTCCTCCAGTTTTCTCACTTGAAAATCATGAGATTAGTAGATGATTTCAGCCCTCCTATCCACCTCTGAAAACTTCATGCTTGAAGCTATGACTAAAGATTTAAAAATAAAGACTTCTGAAGAAAAATGAGCCAGGCTACTTAACACAGAGAAGAAAAAAGTGGGAAATTGTGTTACTCTGTTGTCGCTTGGTTGTAGCTCCAAGACCTACATAAAGTTACCTATGGCCACAGACATAATGATTCTGCCTGTCAAATGACTACTTTAACTACCACAAGTAACTGGATTGACTGGACTGACCGCAGTAAACCTTCAGTTCAGTTCAGTTCATTTCAGTTCAGTCGCTCAGTCGTGTCCGACTCTCTGCGACCCCATGAATCACAGAACGCCAGGCCTCCCTGTCCATCACCAACTCCCGGAGTTCACTCAAACTCATGTCCACAGAGTCAGTGATGCCATCCAGCCATCTCATTCTCTGTCGTCCCCTTCTCCTCCTTGGGCACATCTAAATCTCCTGTTGATATCTCTCTAATAATTTTAACTGTGGTGCTGCTATCAGTGGTCATGTATATGAAGTCTGATAATACTGAGAACCAGGATCACTAATCCCATGTCTATCAAGTATAGAACAGAAGGGTATAGTCTTTCGTTTTACTGTCAGTTATTTATATATATGAGGCCCTTCCCTGTTTAGGGCCTTCCCTGGTGGCTCAGCTGGTAAAGAATCTGCCTGCAATATGGGAGACCTGGGTTCAATCCCTGGGTAAGGAAGATCCCCTGGAGAAGGGAAAGGCTACCCACTCCAGTATTCTGGCCTGGAGAATTCTGAGGACAGAGGAGCCTGGCAGGCTACAGTCCATGGGGTCCCAAAGAATTGGATATGACTGAGCGGATTTCACTTTGGGGCTTCCCTAAAGCTCAGTGGGTAAAGAATCCACCTGCAATGCAGGAGATCCTGGTTCAATTCCTGGGTCAGGAAGATCCCCTGGAGAAGGGATAGGCTAGCCACTCCAATATTCTTGGGCTTCCCTTGTGGCTCAGCTGATAAAGAATCTGCCTGCAATACAGGAAATGTGGGTTTGATCCCTGGGTTGGGAAGATCCCCTGGAGAAGGGAAAGGCTACCCACTCCAGTTTTCTAGCCTGGAGAATTCCATGGACTGTATAGCCCATGGTGTTGCAAAGAGTCGGACACGACTGAGCAACTTTCACTTTCACTTTTCACTTTCCCAGTTTAGAGTGTGTTGCTCAACTCTGGAATAGTTTACCAAGACAGGCTATATACATTCCTTCTTTGAGGATTATTACAAAGAAGACACTTTTTCTTTTCCTGGAAGTCTTGGCAATGACCAGTGGAAAAGCACACCAGTGAACAAGATGGGCTCTAGCATTATGATTTGTTATCACTGTGACGTTATGATTTAAGCCTTAAGAAAAAATTGCCTGCTAACAATATTCGGTTTAATTCTCCTGGACTTCTATTCTTCAGTTCCTCTGCCTTTCTTCAGGCCCAGGTTAGCTTCTCAAGTTCTTTGTTCCGTTAAGTAGGTGCCAGAAGTTTCTCTCTCCCACTCCACTTCTGGTCCAGAGCTTAGATTACTTCCTCTTTCTTATGCCTTCTACTAAAAATCAGTCCTGAAGATTCAGACGAGGTATCAGAGTAGGGAAATGCTTTATCACATCACTGAGCATTCGTCCCTGTGGAGAAATTATTCCAGTTCAAACTTTCTTAATAATAGCACATCACAGCCCTCAGGACTCAGAGGTGAAAGCAGTCTACCTCTGCTCGTCTGCAAGAAGCTTTGAAAAGTTGAACTCTCCTTCAGCTACAGACCAAAAAAAAAAAAATCCTGAAAAATCATTGCTTAAATAATTCATCCTGCCAACTTCCACACAGTGAAAATAAAGTATCTGCCTTTGTTTGCATGAGATGAAAATATTGTATGGGAAGAGCTCTACAAAGGGATTTAAGTTCACCAAATCTGACACCCAGTTTCTTTCCTCTCAAGTGCCACAGACCCTTGGAATCAGAGTTTCCAATTACTGGTTCTGTACTTGAGCATAGGGTGGAAGGAATTATTGCTATCTGACTTAGATGAAAATGTGTTCCAAAGGTTCATTCAATTCAATTCAACAAAATGTGTCCTAGCACCTGAGAGCAACCCACTTTCACTGAGTAATACACTCCAGAGCCTCCAATCTAGTTGAGGAGAAGGACGCACACGCACAGATTACTCTAGCAAAGGTCAGACTCTGGTAAGTGGGATGAAACGCTCAGAAACCTAAGGGAGTCAAGGGAGAAATTGATTCGATATGAGGAAGGATTCTTAGAGGCTGGGGCTTGAAAAATGAGTAAAACTCTCTTACTATTTCTTACTTCACTATGGAAAATACAAGTAAAAAGATAAAAATTACACAGAATCCCATCACCTGAAAATAATAACTTTCAACATTCAACATTTTTATCTATACATATATAAGCGTGAATACGCCTTAAAGAAAATGTAGTCATCAGTGTGTACTCCTTGGTAGACTATTATTTTTTCCCCGTAACAGTAGACAATGAATATTTTTCTGTGTCATTAGCTATTACTCTACAATATGTACAGCTCATAAATTTCCCCCTTCCTTTTATTTCTGGTCCTGATAATGGCTTCTTGGAGCTTGATATTAAGAGGGTTCTGAGACCATGTTCTAAGTGAGAAGAATGGCTTTGATCCATTTAGCAATGTCTCCACAATTCCAGGGGCTTCCCAGGTGGTTCTAGTGATTAAAAAAAAAAAAAAAAAACCTGCTTACCAATGCAGGATACATAAGGAACATGAGTTCAATCCCCTGGAGGAGGGCATGGCAACCCACTGCAGTATTCCTGCCTGGAGAATCACCATGGACAGAGCAGGCTGGTAGGCTACAGACTTTACTCAAACTCATGTCCATTGAGCCATTTAGCAGATAACTGAAGTTTATTTTGGGGGGCTCCAAAATCACTGCAGATGGTGATTGCAGCCATGAAATTAAAAGACACTTACTCCTTGGAAGGAAAGTTATGACCAACCTAGACAGCATATTAAAAAGCAGAGACATTACTTTGCCAACAAAGGTCCATCTAGTCAAAGCTATGGTTTTTCCAGTAGTCATGTATGGATGTGAGAATTGGACTATAAGGAAAGCTGAGTGCTAAAGAATTGATGCTTTTGAACTGTGGTGTTGGAGAAGACTCTTGAGAGTCCCTTGGACTACAAGGAGATCCAACCAGTCCATCCTAAAGGAGATCAGTCCTGCCTCTTCATTGGAAGGACTGATGTTGAGGCTGAAACTCCAATACTTTGGCCGCCTGATGCGAAGACCTGACTCATTTGAAAAGACCCTAATGCTGGGAAAGATTGAAGGCAGGAGGAAAAGGGAATGACAGAGGATGAGATGGTTGGATGGCATCACTGACTCAATGGACATGGGTTTGGGTGGACTCTGGGAGTTGGTGATGGACAGGGAGGCCTGGCATGCTGCGGTTCATGGGGTTGCAGAGTCGGACACGACTGAGTGACTGAACTGAGCTGAACTGATGAGAACAATTAAGCATGAGAACTATTTTGCCGGCAATGGAAGGCTTGGGTATATAGCTGGAGATTGGAGTCCATAGAAATTGCCCATGTCTATTTACTTTAATGTAAAACCCTAACATTGATTCCAAACCCTTCTACTAACTCATACCTTTAGTAAATCTGCCGCCATACATCTGCCATCAGTGTGTGGATTATGGAGAGAGCAAGAAAGGAGGCTGAATTCTGCTTCAAGGCTTGTGTAGAGCCAGAGGCAAGAGGATCATTTGATTCAGAAGGTGGGATGCAAATGATACCAAGTGCTTAGGAGGTTAGGAACTTGGAGCCAGAAGGCCATGAGACGGTCAGCCCTCAGGATTCACAGTTATGTTAAAGAGGTCCTGGGCCTTCCCATGGGATGAAAGCTTGAGTCAGTTTTTTTTGCACCTCAGCATGATTGAATCTCCCCTGAAGTCTGAGTTATAGTTTAAAATGGCTCTCAATCCTGGCAGAGTTTTAGAAATGCCGGGGGAACTATTGATAACAGCTCCCAGTGTGTAGGCTGCCTCACAGAGCTACTGAATCAGAACTTCAGGGGGAGAGATGCAGGCACCATTAGTGTTTAAAATGTACAGCTATAACTGAGAACCACTGGTTTAAGATGTGAAAGGATCTGGAAGTAATTCTTACTTTTGAACTATGGGCACTAGAAGAGAAATGAGTAAAACGAATATTCCAAGGGATGGGATCGTGCATGCGTGCTTAGTCACTCAGTCATGTCCAACTCTTTCCGACCCCATGGACTGTAGCCCACCAGGCTCCTCTGTCCATGGGATTCTCTAGGCAAGAATACTGGAGTGGATTGTCATGCCCTCCTCCAGGGGATCATCCCAACTCAGGGGTCAAAGAAGGTTTCCTGCACTGTGGGTGGGTTCTTTACCATCTGAGCCACCAGGGAAGCCAAAAAAACCCACTAAATTGAAGCTCTGAGATTATTCAATTTGGTAGTAGACGGAATGAGAACAGAGAGAGGCTCTCCATGTGACTACCAGGAGGGTGACTTTTTGCTCTGAAAGTTCATTAGGAAATACTGGGGACAAAATTTGGATTAAAAGACTTGAAAAGTGGACAAGGGAGAGGGAGCAGAAGGAAATGCAAGCCAATTTTTCAAGATAGTAAAAGGAATGATGAGACAGAAGATGGAGAAGACGACAGGGAAAGAAGATGGAAATAACTCAAAAGTACAAATGCTAGAAGCATGCTTTCACAAATGAAACCAAAGTCCAACAGTGAAAACAGTCTGACTATTCCCGACTCCACACACACTTCTTCATAGCTGTAAGTGAACCATGTTTATTTGAAAATGAAAAATACTCCTTCACTTTTCTCAACAGGAGAAAGAGGAATTGAGAACAAAACTTACAGCACAAAATATATTTAGCCATAATTTAATCAGTCTGCCCCTTAATTATAGGTGACGATAGTTTACTATTGTGTTCAATCTATCATGCATCTATAGTAGGTTTCATAACGTAGACAGCTAGACCATAATAACTTATTGAATTCAAGTAAGTAATTCACGCCAATGTGTGAATGGCTTGAGTTTCCAGACTCCTCGGAGAGACTTAACTTTTAAAATATAGAAAATTTATTAGTAAAATTGAAGCAATATGAAGAAGAAATGTGAAGACCTACACAAAAGTCTGCCCTCGGGCTGGATATGAGTCCTTCTTTGAAATCAGCTTCTGTAAAGCAGCCTTGGCTTTTCTCTGCCTCCACTTCTGAGCCCCAAGTTATTTAAGAAGACCATTTCTCTCGTGATGGGTCCTGATATGTCTCTGGGCCCTGCAGGAGATGATGAAGAGGAAAGGAATGATAGTAACTATTCTAATGTGCAAGTGAGTAGTACTTACAACTGGATTCAGGATTTCAATTAGGAATTTTATTCCAGGTACCTTGCAGGGAAAAAAAAAAAAAAGATTTAGATCCTTAGAAACCATGTGACATGTTTGTATTTCACTATATCCGTATCTCCAAACAGCCCTTCAGAAATCTCTCAGCCACCCAAGACCACTGGACTTTGCTTGTCTAGAAAGGGTTTTCTGTTTTCCTCTTTAAAAAACTGTCACTGGATTTCCAGTTTCTCACTGTCTTCATTAGAGTCTTATTATAAAATTAGAAGAGTCCCTGGGGAGAATAAGTATTCCCAACAGACCTTAAAGGAAGGACACTGAAAGTTTCCCACAGGGGGAAATGGACTTAGTGAATAATCAGTTAGCTGTAGTCAGCCTTCGCCTAAGATTAGGAGAATTCCCTGTCTACTAAATCACCGGTGAATCGGGAACAATTTGCAGGGTAAAGAGTAGAAGGCTCACTTATACATGTAGGGAAAGAGACCCTTCAGTTACCTAATTAGTTGGAAGATCTTCTTTGAAGAGTAGTTGTCAAAGGTTAAGTGATTTGAGATTTGATGAGGTCATCCTTGATTAGAATTTAAATAGAACTTCAGAATAAAACTAATGCCCACAGTATCAGGGATATTGTGAGTCCATACATTATAGACTCTAAAGGAGCTTCTGTTTCTGAAATTTACAGTATTTTGCTCTTTTCCTTTGTTTTGAAATGATATCCACCATTAATTAAATACGTCCCACATCTGAATACAATATGTAGCTTATTTAATCTTCTCACATAAAGCCATAAGGTAAATATTTATGTCCCTGCTTAATAGACCAGTTAACAGACTCAGGCATTTTGAGTAGCTTACTCAAAGTCATATGCAAATGAGTAACAGAACTAACATTTTGATTTCAGATTTATTTGCCTCCAAAGTGTGCCTTCTTTCATTATATAAATAATATCAATTTTCTGCATGTTTAAAGGAGTTTCATAACTACATAAAAAGGGACATTTCCAGTTTTCCATGCCAGCAGAATTTCTACTCAGAGCTACGCAAAGCAGTGAGCTGATTAAAAAGTTAAAGGAAAGCTGAAGGAAGCTGCTGGTCGAAATAAGGCTACATAAAGAATAAGTAACATTATATCTTAGCCTTAAAGGTGTATTTCTAGAGAGAGAGAGATGGCACACACCATTATGCTGGGCTAAGAGTTACAGGCCATTCGTAATATCCTAGCTTTGACTCAAGAAATTACTTTAGGAATATTAGGCTAAATTTATGAGATTGACAGGGAGGCTCAATATAATAAGAGTAATCTTACTGGATGACAACAGAAATAGATAAAGAATCCCTGTTCTTTCCTTCTTGTGACTCTTGGGAGAAAGGGATAGTAGAGGATTAAGATTTTGAAATCATGATGGACAGGTTTGAGGATAGGAAATGGCAAACATTTAGTAGAGTAAATAGATTTGAGACCAAAGTTCTTTATTTTTCACAGACTATGGCTGAATTCCATTTATGTTCTCAACATTGTGCCAGGTTCTGTGTAGGTGGACAAGGTAAGTAAGGCACGGGGCTTTTCCTCAAAGAGCTCATGATACAACCAGTAAGCAAGTAGTAAACATAATAATGCATAAGCTGGTGCAAAAATAAGAGCACTGGTAATAGAAGCTATAAAACTCAGAGAAGAAATAAGGAAATTAGGACTAGACCGTGCATTCACTCAACTACTAGTTTGTTGAATACCTCCCATGGGCCAAGTAGTGTAAGGTAATTAATAGCTATGGCTAACCAGCAGATACTTTCAACAGGTAAGTCAAGTGGGCCTTAGGAAGCATCGCTATGAACAAAGCTAGTGGAGGTGATGGAATTCCAGTTGAACTTCTTCAAATCCTAAAAGATGACGTTGTGAAAGTGCTGCACTCAATATGCCAGCAAATATGGAAAACTCAGCAGTGGCCACAGGACTGGAAAAGGTCAGTTTTCATTCTAATCCCAAAGAAAGGCAATGCCAAAGAATGCTCAAGCTACCACACAATTGCGCTCATCTCACATGCTAGTAAAGTAATGCTTAAAATTCTCCAAGCCAGGCTTCAGCAATACGTGAGCCATGAACTTCCAGATGTTCAAGCTGGTTTTAGAAAAGGCAGAGGAGCCAGAGATCAAATTGCCAACATCCGCTGGATCATTGAAAAAAGCAAGAGAGTTCCAGAAAAAACATCTATTTCTGCATTATTGACTATGCCAAAGCCTTTGACTGTGTGGATCACAACAAACTGTGGAAAATTCTGAAAGAGATGGGAATACCAGACCACGTGACCTGCCTCTTGAGAAACCTATATGCAGGTCAGGAAGCAACAGTTAGAACTGGACATGGAACAACAGACTGGTTCCAAATTAGGAAAAGGAGTACGTCAAGGCTGTATATTGTCACCCTGCTTATTTAACTTATATGTAGAGTACATCATGAGAAATGCTGGCTGGATGAAGCACAAGCTGGAATCAAGATTGCTGGGAGAAATATCAATAACCTCAGATATGCAGATGACACCACCCTTATGGCAGAAAATAAAGAACTTAAGAGCCTCTTGATGAAAATAAAAGAGGAGAGTGAAAAAGTTGGCTTAAAGCTCAATATTCAGAAAACTAAGATCATGGCATCTGGTCCCATCACTTCATGGCAGATAGATGGGGAAACAGTCAGAACAGTGGCTAACTTTATATTTTGGGGCTCCAAAATCACTGCAGATCGTGACTGCAGCCATGAAATTAAAAGACGCTTACTCCTTGGAAGGAAAGTTATGACCAACCTAGAGAGCATATTAAAAAGCAGAGATATTACTTTGTCAACAAAAGTCCATCTAGTCAAGGCGATGGTTTTCCAGTGGTCATGTATGGATGTGAGAACTGGACTGTAAAGAAAGTTGAGCACCAAAGAATTGATGCTTTTGAACTGTGGTGTTGGAGAAGACTCTTGAGAGTCCCTTGGACTGCAAGGAGATCCAACCAGTCCATCCTAAAGGAGATCAGTCCTGGGCGTTCATTGGAAGGACTGATGTTGAAGCTGAAACTCCAATACTTTGGCCACCTGATGCAAAGAGCTGACTCAGTTGAAAAGACCCTGATGCAGGGAAAGATTGAGGGCGGGAGGAGAAGAGGATAACAGAGGATGAGATGGCTGGATGGCATCACCGACTCGATGGACATGGGTTTGGGTGAACTCCGGGAGTTGGTGATGGACAGGGAGGCCTGGCGTGCTGTGATTCATGGGGTTGCAAAGAGTCAGACATGACTGAGAGACTGAACTGAACTGAACCAGCAGATGCTTTCAATGGGTGATATCTTTGAGGTAAACTTCTAAAGACAGAAAACATTGAGTTAAGCAGTTAAAAGGGAAACGAGTTTCTCAAGAAGTAAAGATTTTAAAAGCCGTAAACATTACACATTTAAACAGCTTTTCCATATACATTAGCTCATATAATTATCATAAGAGCTCAGCTGTTAGTCACTAAGTTGTGTCCCACTCTTTGTGACCGCATGGACTGTATTCCACCAGGCGCCCCTGTCCATAGGATTTCCCAGGCTAAGAATACTGGAATGGGCTGCCATTTCCTTCTCCAGGGGAAAGAACTCAACTGGTTAGGTATTATTAGTATTCCCATTTTACAGATAAGGAACATAAACTCAGAAAGTTTAAGCAACTGTCTCCCTAAGGCACACAAGAAGAAAGTAGTATAGCCAGATTCAGATGTAGCAAGTAAGATGTTTAATTTGCTCTGCTATGCAGCCTCTCAGGCCACCATATTAGAGAAGACCTTCTCATGCAAAGAACACAGGATTAGCACTCCTTAGCAAGTACATCATTAGAAGTTTGAGTAAAATCTTGTCTTAGACCTGGTGGCTGAGATTAATCTCTAAGACAATAGTTCTCAAATGTTATTGGTGCATCAGATCACCTAGAAGGCTTGTTAAAATACCGATAGTTGAACTCTTCCCATAGAGTTTTCAATTCAGTGAGTCTGTTGATGAGTGTCAAAATTTACATTTTTCAAATAAGTTCCAAGATGGTACTGATGCTGCTGGTCAGAAGGTCACACTTTGAGAACCAGTGATTAAAGAACAGCCTCCCTCACAAAACTTATATCCGGGGCCTTTTATCACTGAGCCCAATAGAATCAAACACCTCTACTTCCATATCTCAAGAATTGCAAATTCGACATGTCTGGAGTTGAAATCACTATCTCCTCACTGAAAACCTGCTCTTATGCTTTTGCCATGTTAAGTGATGGCACAAATTAACACTTAATACTTTGAAAGCATCCCTGACTCTTTCCCCACCTGCCTACATCCAATCACTGCACCATATACATGGTGATTTATTAGTGATTTATTAATTAATAAGTACTATTATTAATAAGTAATTCTTTCAACAGGCTTCCCCGGGGGCTCAGATGATAAAGATTCTGCCTGCAATGAGATCCCTGAGTTTGATCCCTGAGTCAAGATGATCCCAGGGAAGGGAATGACTACCCACTCCAGTATTCTTGCCTGGAGAATTCCATGGACAGAGGAGCCTGATGGGCTACAAAGAGTCCATGGGGCTGCAAAGAGATGCAGACACGACTGAGTGACTAACATTTTTTCCATTTTTCACTTCTTTCAACAGGAATTTAAGCACTACTATGTGCTAGTCTAGGCTAGATTAAGACTAAAGATGCTGAATACCCCCAAAATATCACCAGTAGACAGTGTCCCTTTCTCTAGTAAGGGAGGACATCTCTTTTACAGTCTTAGCAGTGTCACAGAAGAGAAGATATTCAAAGAGTTTGCAGGGCGGAGGCGGGGGGGCGGTGGTCTAGGCTCAAGTGGTTTCAAAAGGGTCTTTCAAAGCAGAAAGTCACTTGGGATTGAGCAGTGGTCATGACGAAATAGTTTATGACTGTCATCATAATGAGATAAGGGTCCTGGTAAGTGAGCTATTTGCCTAGAGAAGGAGAATATTGTCTCAGATAAATTGATTTGCAGGAACTACCTGACCCAAATAGTGAGACTGTTTATCAGTTTACAGTCTTATCTTTTTTGGGGCAAATGTTTCCTGTATCACAACACTAACTCATGTTGATACAGGCAATCTTTGTTCTCAGTCCCACGAACTGTCACCTTGATGTAGGTGATCACTGTTCTCAAAGACATCCTGACCTAGATTTAAGAAACTTAAATGCTGGTAAGCAGGTGGACAACACTTCAGTGAAACACCTCCTGGTTAAAATTAAGCTATTTACAAGGTAGAACATATAGAGAGAAAAAAGATCTGAATATTCTTTTTTTTTTAATTTTTATTTTTATTGGAGGCTGATTATTTTACAATATTATATTGGTTGGTTTTGCCATACATTGACATGAATCCACCCCGGGTACACATGAGTTCCCCCTCCCGAACCCCCCTCCCACCTCCCTCATCCCCTTATCCTCCCTCTGAGTCATCCCCGCACACCAGCCCCGAGCATCCTGCAACATGCATCAAACCTGGACTGGTGATTCGTTTCACATATGATAATATACATATTTCAATGTCATTGTCCCAAACCATCCCACCCTCACCCTCTCCCACAGAGTCCCAAAGACTGTTCTATACATCTGTGTCTCTTTTGCTGTCTCGTATACAGGGTTATCATTTGCATCTTTCTAAATTCCATATGTATGCGTTAGTATATTGTATTGGTGTTTTTCTTTCTGGCTTACTTCACTCTGTATAATAGGCTCCAGTTTCATCCACCTCATTAGAACTGGTTCAAATGCATTCTTTTTAATGGCTGAGTAATACTCCATTGTGTATATGTACCAAAGCTTTCTTATCCATTCGTCTGCAGATGGACATCTAGGTTGCTTCCATGTCCTGGCTATTATAAACAGTGCTGCAATGAATACTGGAGTACATGTGTCTCTTTCAGTTCTGGTTTCCTTGGTGTGAATGCCCAGGAGTGCGATTGCTGGATCATATGGCAGTTCTATTTCCAGTTTTTTAAGGAATCTCCACACTGTTCTCCATAGTGGCTGTACTAGTTTGCATTCCCACCAACAGTGTAAGAGGGTTCCCTTCTCTCCACACCCTCTCCAGCATTTATTGCATGTAGACTTTTGGATAGCAGCCATTCTGACTGGTGTGAAATGGTATCTCATTGTGGTTTTGATTTGCATTTCTCTGATTATGAGGGATGTTGAGCATTTTTTCATGTGTTTGTTAGCCATATGTATGTCTTCTTTGGAGAAATGTCTGTGTAGTTCTTTGGCCCATTTCTTGATTGGGTCATTTATTTTTCTAGAATTGAGCTGCAGGAGCTGCTTGTATATTTTGGAGATTAATCCTTTATCAGTTGCTTCATTTGCTATTATTTTCTCCCATTCTGAAGGCTGTCTTTTCACCTTGCTTATAGTTTCCTTTGCTGTGCAGAAGCTTTTGATTTTAATTAGGTCCCATTTGTTTATTTTTGCTTTTATTTCCAATATTCTGGGAGGTGGGTCTTGGAAGATCCTGCTGTGATTTATGTCAGAGAGTGTTTTGCCTCCGTTCTCCTCTAGGAGTTGTATAGTGTCTGGTCTTACATTTAGCTCTCTATTCTTATGGAGATCTTCACAGTGGAGCTAGCACTGAGTTTGAATGGATAAGGGAATGAGGACGATGTAGTCCAGGTGAAGTAAGAGGGACGTGCCAAGCCCCAGAGATACGAGCTATCATGAAGCCACTCCCTTTCTTTTCACACACCCAAGCTTGACTTCAGGCCCTCCTCTTTCTTCAAACTGTTTAAAAGATCTTCTAACTGACAGCTCCCAACCAGTGTCTCCAATCTTGCTCGAATACATACTAAATCACTCAATACTCTTCAGCTAGTGTATCTGTAACCCAGGCACTTTATTTTCAGCGCACGGCAGGAGAGGTGTGCTTGGCTCCTCTAGAGAGTTGAGGGAGATGGTCAAGGAAGCACTCTGCCTGCTTCTCTGGGTGTGTGAGGTCCCATTGGAAAGACGATGGTGCGTGCCTCTCTGGGTCAGGGAGAGTCTTTCCTCACCTTGCTGACCAGTTAGCCTAAAGATGATCGAAATAACTATTTACCTGAGGCTTCAGAGGATAAAATACAAACTGTATAGAGTAGGGTCAGGATGGACTTTGGATAACTTTGCATCTTTGTTTTATCTAATCCCCATCCTTTTTTAAAATATTTTTTAAATTTATTTATTTATCTTATTTATTTTTGGATCTTCATTGCTGCAGAGGCTTTCTCTAATTGCTGCAAGGTTTCTCTTGTTGCATAACACAGGCTCTGGGGCGTGCAGGCTTCAGTATTTGTAGCACACAGGCTTAGCTGCTCTGTGGCTTGTGGGATCTTTCTGGACCAGGAATCTAACCCTTGTGTCCTGCATTGACGGGTGGAATCTTTACCCCCGAGCCATCAGGGAAGCCCCCTAGTCCCCATTCTTGAAGGTCCCTTCCTGGCTCTCTCCATGCATGTCTCCGCATGGCTATTCCCTTCAATGGCAGGGTGTCTCCACACAGACCACTTCTTTTCCTTTCCTCAGGTTACCCTCATCTTACCTCCCCCATTCTTGGAGTTTTTACTTCTTTCTCCTCCCTTCTTGTATAGGGAAACTCCCCCCAGGATTGTCACATTTCTGGCGTCTTCTTGGGTCTTGGCAATCTCTATGGTCTTCCGTTGTATGTTAAGCATTGCTGGCTTTGAGCTGTCAGTCAGCCAGAGCCCTTCAGCCTCTGTTCACTTCCACTGCTGACTAAGGGAACGGAGGGGGATTTCCAGTTCTGAGAAGAGGTGAGAAAGGATGTTGGGAGTAATCGTCATTTTGCACTGTAGCTTAATTTCTCTTTTTTCTGTTTTTATTAAGAGGTATCTTAAAAAAAAAAAAAAAAAAACATACATCTTATCCTACAAGTGTTATTCTCCAGCCAATAACCTCAGATATGCAGATGACACCACCCTTATGGCAGAAAGTGAAGAGGAACTCAAAGGCCTTTTGATGAAAGTGAAAGAGGAGAGTGAAAAGGTTGGCTTGAAGCTCAACATTCAGAAAATGAAGATCATGGCATCTGGTCCCATCACTTCATGGGAAATAGATGGGGAAACAGTGGAAACAGTGTCAGACTTTATTTTTTTGGGCTCCAAAATCACTTCAGATGCTGATTGCAGCCACGAAATTAAAAGACGCTTGCTCCTTGGAAGGAAAGTTATGACCAGCCTAGATAGCATATTAAAAAGCAGAGACATTACCTTGCCAACCAAGGTCCGTCTAGTCAAGGCTATGGTTTTTCCAGTGGTCATGCATGGATGTGAGAGTTGGACTGTGAAGAAAGCTGATCGCCGAAGAATTGATGCTTTTGAACTGTGGTGCTGGAGAAGACTCTTGAGAGTCCCTTGGACTGCAAGGAAATCCAACCAGTCCATTCTAAAGGAGATCAATCCTGGGTGTTCATTGGAAGGACTTATGCTGAAGCTGAAACTCCAGTACTTTGGCCACCTCATGCGACGAGTTGACTCACTGGAAAAGAGTCTGATGCTGGGAGGGATTGGGGGTAGGAGGAGATGGGGACGACAGAGAATGAGATGGCTGGATGGCATCACCGACTCGATGGACATGAGTTTGAGTGAACTCCGGGAGTTGGTGGCCTGGCGTGCTGTGGTTCATGGGGTCGCAAAGAGTCAGACACGACTAAGCGACTGAACTGAACTGAACTGAACTGAATAATACTCATGGGGTCTATGTATGGCATTCATATCCCCTCTTCTAGAATAACGTTTAACCTCATTTTGTTTTGTTTTGAAGTTTTTCTCTTCTTACCAACATGAATACATTGCAGACCCCTCATCCATTAACCTGGCTTTGGAAGGTGTCACGCCCAATCACCTCCCTTGATTCTTGGCCTCCTCTCACTCAAGTGCAGTTCCGTTCCATTCCGTTCAGTCGCTCAGTCGTGTCTGACTCTTTGCGACCCCGTGGACTGTAGCCTACCAGGCTTCTCCATCCATGGGATTCTCCAGGCAAGAATACTGAAGTGGGTTACCATTTCCTTCTCCAGGGGATCTTCCCCACCCAGGGATAGAACCCGGGTCTCCCTCATTGGAGGCAGATGCTTTAACCTCTCAGTGCAGTAGGAAGACACAAAGATGGTTCTGTATATATCCTGCCATATAACCAACCTACTTAAACCCTCCAAGTTTCCATATTGCTCATCAACAGCAAGAAATCACAGGCTCCCCTGAGGGGTGGCCTCTATTTCAACCAACTGATGCCATGAGCAGATGTAGACTCACTGTGGCAAATTTCCAAGAGAAGTCAGAAAAAAACCTGGGATTTTAAATGAAATATCACTATTTTTAAGCCTTAGATGATATAAATAAAAATAACGCAAAACTGAAACAGAAAACTCATTACAAAAAAATTCATCTTGCGCTTCTGAACTAAAGGATCCAGTCAACTTTCTTATCAGCACAGCCTGCGATGAGGAGTTGACCCCTGCTTCCTTCCCTGCCCCATCTCAAATTACTTTTCACAAATAATGAATGCAGCAGAAACATTAAACTGTTATTTAGTAGGCAGATTCCTTACCACTGAGCCAGCAAGGAAACCCCTGGGGAAAAAATCTTAACCACTGGCTTCAAAAAAAAAAAAAAACTACATAAGCTGCAATTGTCCTGCCTGTCCTGCCTGCCCCTGTATCCTGAAGGACTTTTACAGATGGGGGTCAAACTGTAACTGTGTCTTTTCTGTAAGATATCGTATATGTGCATTTTTCATCTGTGAGAAGATAGCCCAACTCACCCACAGTTGATAGGCATATTTTCACCTTGAGTTACTTCCAGCAGGAAGGAATATTTTCTGCTCAACCATTTATCTGTCTCCTCAAGTTTCCCACAAGAGAAACTATTTTACATATGGTAGAACATGGCCTAAGGGAAGGCAGAGTCTGGCTTGATGAAAAATCTCAGTGGATGGAACCTGTGAGCATAATCTCAATGCACCAGGCTCAAACGCAATATTTAATTACCTTTTTTTTCTGCCTCAGCATCTCTGAGGAACTTCACATATCCTCCTCCATAAGGCTGACTAGAATTCTCAGTGTGGGAGGGAAGAGAGTTGGGGAGAGAGACCCACACCTAAGAAGCCACATCAGGCTGTCAGGAGGATGTGTGGCATTTTCCTACCATGTGATTCTCATCAAGCACTCCCATAATGGGCTGACTCCTAGTCTCCTGTTGAGAATTTCCCTATCACAGAAAGAGGTTTTATTCCAACTGAGCATTCAGATAACAGGGTTCCCTCAGAGATACTGATTTCCAAGACTGAACTGAAATGCATAAGAATAAATGACTATTGGGCTTCCCAAGTGGCACTAGTGGTAAAGAACCCACCTGGCAATGCAGGAGACCTTAAAGACGCAGGTTCCGGGGAAGGAGAGACATATGGAAAGAGTAACATGGAAACTTACATTACCATATGTAAAGTAGATAGCCAACGGGAATTTGCTGTCTGGCTCAGGAAACTCACACAGGGCTCTGTATCAACCTAGAGGGGTGGGGTGGGGAGGGAGATGGGAGGGAGGTTCAAAAGGGAGGGGACATATGTATCCCTATGGCTGATTTGTGAAGAAGAACTAAAAAGCCTCTTGATGAAAGTAAAAGAGGAGAGTGAAAAAATGGGCTTGAAACTCAACATTCAGAAAACTAAGATCATGGCACCTGGTCCCATCAATTCATGGGGAATAGATGGGGAAACAGTGTCAGACTTTATATTTTGGGCTCCAAAATCACTGCGGATGCTGATTGCAGCCATGAAATTAAAAGACACTTACTCCTTGGAAGGAAAGTTACGACCAACCTAGATAACATATTAAAAAGAAGAGACATTACTTTGCCAACAAAGGTCCACCTAGTCAAGGCTATGGTTTTTCCTGTGGTCATGTATGGATGTGAGAGTTGGACTGTGAAGAGGGCTGATCGCCGAAGAATTGATGCTTTTGAACTGTGGTGCTGGAGAAGACTCTTGAGAGTCCCTTGGACTGCAAGGAAATCCAACCAGTCCATTCTAAAGATCAGTCCTGGGTGTTCATTGGAAGGACTGATGCTAAAGCTGAAACTCCAATACTTTGGCCACCTCATGCGATGAGTTGACTCACTGGAAAAGACTCTGATGCTGGGAGGGATTGGGGGCATGAGGAGAAGGGGACGACAGAGAATGAGATGGCTGGATGGCATCACCGACTCAATGGACATGAGTTTGAGTGAACTCCGGGAGTTAGTGATGGACAGGGAGGCCTGGTGTGCTGTGATTCATAGGGTTGCAAAGAGTCTGACACGACTGAGCGACTGAACTGAACTGAACTGATGGCTGATTTGTATTGAGGTTTGACAGAAAACAGCAAAATTCTGTAAAGCAATTATCCTCCAATAAAAAATAAATTAATTAAAAAATAAGAAGAAGAAGAAACAAACAAACAAAAAGATGCAGGTTCAATCCCTGGGTTGGGAAGATTCTCTGAAGGAGGGCATGGCAACCCACTCCAGTATTCTTGACTGGAGATTCCCATGGACAGAGGAGCCTGGAGGACTACAGTCCATGGGATCACAAAGAGTCAGACACGACTGAAGCGACTTAACACAAACACATGCAGATTACTACTAAGAGATTTACTTTGAAGTATTTTGAGAGTGACCTTCCTGAAATGCTATCAACACTTTACCCCTGACATTTTGGTGAAAAAAGGTTAGTATTCCACTTCAAAAATAAAGAAAATGGGTTGGGGGGAGCTGTTTTAAGCTTAATTACTCTTATTAAAGTATCACAGCCGAAAGCCTGGCTTCTTTTTCACTTTACTCATATGGACTGAGTAAGGTAAGTTTGCCCCTCATCCCACTCATTCAGTCACACAGACTGGCAAAGCCAGAGTCTCACTTAGCCTTCTATTTTCTAATGTTTTTTTTTTTAATGAGTCCCCAAGAAGGAAACTATCTTAAGTATAATCAGAGTCATGCCTGGAGTACTGCATTTTCTTTGTTCTAAATTTTACAAATCAAGTGTCAAGTGAAGTTACCATGAAGAAAAAATTAAGAAACAGAAACCTCAGTTAGTTGGGAGAACAGAAGGGGGAGCTCTGATTCCTTGTGAGCATAGCTCAGCAGGAAGAAAGATTTCTCTTTCCTGGCAACGACTTGGCCAATGAAAAGCCAGGGGTTCTGTGTTTACTATAGCCCTCCCAACTTCCTTTTTCCTCTCTATGAAAGAGTTCTTCCTTCTCTTGCTGTTCAGGGGAATTGTTTGTGGCTTACCATAGTTCAATTCAGTTCAGTTCAGTCACTCAGTCGTGTCCGACTCTTTGCGACCCCGTGGATGGCAACACTGCCAGGATAGTTGCAGCCACCAAATTGCAAATTTCTGCTAGTCTCAAAACAAAGCCATGTTTTTGGCTAGAGAAATAACTGTCAGTCTATTTGTTTCAGGTCAATACTTGTTCTTTGAGATTCAAATAAAATTTGGTTTGAACAAAATGGAACATGTTTCCAAAACATCTCCAAGAATCCTGTGGACTGCTAGAAACTTAATATCACAGCTGCCACTGAGAGCACCTCCATCTGTCTCCAAATTGGTCAAGACCCAACTGCTGACTCCCTAGACTCACCGCGCAGTGCCACTGACGCTTTATTTACCTCCATCCTTCAGAGTAGCAGTTCTCACAGTGTGCTCCCAGAACAAGTGGCATCAGCATTACCTGGGAACTTGTCTAGAATGCCAATTCTTGTGCCCCCATCCAGACTTCTGAGTCAGAACCCTTGGGGGCAGACCCCAGCAGTCTGTGTTTTAACAAACCCTAACTGATTCTGACGCACACTAAAATCTAACAGTCTGTGCTTTCAAGCAGAACTGCTCAAATTGTGGCCCATATATCTGCAGTGTCAGATGAAGCTACTAAATTTCAAGATCTCTGGCCATAGTCTGAATTTACTGAATCAGAATCTCAGCATGCTGGTTTATAAGTTTTCCAGATCATTCTCATGCTTGCCGAAGTCTGAGAATCACAAATTTAAGGCGTCTGTGGGGCTCCTCATCTAGTCTCTTCTTAGCTCAAGAGCAGAGGGGCTGGAGACCGAGTAATGCACTCATCCCCTTTTCTCTTCTTCTCAATGAATACGGGTGCTGCTAAAATTCTTGATGTGATGGTCTGAAAACTACTAGGACTCGCTGCTAGTCTAGCCTATTCTGACAGATCATTTCTTCACACAAAGGAACATTTCTCTCAAGAGGCTGATCACATCCCCTAAGGATTCTATGACAGCTTAGGAGGCTTTGCCTACACAGAACACAAAGAAAGAAAGCAAAATAAAACAAAAAGTACCTCTGGGATAGGACCTGGAGAGATAGGGTTTGTCAAACTGCACACAAATAGTGTTGATGAATCTCAGCACTAGCTCAGCCAGAATGCCCTGCCACCAACTGAAAGACAGAAGGAATATTCAGACAGGAATTACCATATGTGAATATGCTGGGTTTGGCTTGACTTTGTAAATTGCATTGCATTTTATCAGATAGGATGGCAAATTTTCAACAGAAAGACAAAATACAAAAACAATAAGATGAAAAAAAGAATATGCCATGTCTCAAATTTTTCTCTCCACAAAGGCACAAAGTGGAAGTAATGTAGTCAGCAAAACACAGGAGGCCTTGCACACAACAGGAATACAGAGTGTTGATTTGGATTGCTGGGAGGGCTGCTATAAGAGCAGGTATCAGATAATCAATGAGAAAGATAAAGCAAGAAGACAAACCACTCTTTAAAAAGGCCAAAGATTGGGATTGGGTCAGCGTGGAGAATTTCAGTTCTTACATGCAGTTTAATGACAAGGTTTTGTTGTTCAGTCACTCAGTCGTGTCTGACTCTTTGTGACCCTGTGGGCTGCAGCACGCCAGGCTTCCCTGTCCTTCAACATCTCCCAGAGCTTGCTCAGACTCACGTCCACTGATTCAGTGATGCCATCCAACCATCTTGTCCTCTGTCTTCCCCTTCTCCTCCTGCCTTCAATCTTTCCCAACATCAGGGTCTTTCCTAATGAGCTGACGTTTTGCATCAGGTGGCCAAATTATTATTGCAAGCCATTTCCTAGTAGTTAATTTCAGTTACAATAACCTCATAGTCAGCTTCATAGATGGCTAATAGAACTACCCCACCATTTAGTTATTATAAAGGTTCTAAGAGAACTTGGAGAAAATCTGCCAAATCAAACAATATTTTGAACGACAATTTACCTGGAGAACTGGTCCATTTGGGCACCAACTTGAATGTTACAATGTGGGTCTTGGTTTTCACTGTATCTGAGTTCCTTCGGCAGAAATCTGTGCACATGTTAGGAGTACAATAAATAACCAAAACATAACCTATTATTCAGTTTGCCTGGTGGGTCATTTGGTAAAGAATCTGCCTGTTGTGCAGGAGACCACCTCTAAGGCAGGAGACAAAGGTTCGATCCCTGGGTTGGGAAGATCCCCCGTAGAAAGAAATGACAACTTACTCCAGTATTCTTGCTTGGGATATCCCGTGGACATAGGAGTCTGGCAGGGTACAGTCCATGGGGTTGCAGTGAGTTAGGCACAACTTAGCAACTAATCCACCAGCAACCCAGTATTATTTGATGTTTATTGAAGTGTTGAATATATATTTATATACGTTCAACTAAAAGAAGTAGAAGTTTTCTAAACTCCCTCCTCTCCGTACTTTGTTGAACTATTTCTTTGATTCCTTGCCCCATTCTTTTCCATTCTTACACCTTTCTCTAACATTTTTTAGTGCCTATTTCCTTATGCATTAAAAAAATTCTTTATTAACATTTAATATGATTTAGGAAAGCAACAGTGTTTTTTGTAGCACATAATAGTGGAGTCTGTGGCCTAAGTATATGTAGTCTGTTTTTATTAGCACAGTAATTTGGTTATTTGGGGTATAGAAGTGACTAAAATTTGCATAATTCAAAGAAATAAGGCAAAGATGGCCAATTAGGATACACAAATTATTTTTTCTAGAACTCAAAAGTGACAGGAATTATTAAAAACAACCATAACAGCTAACTCAATTGCTAGTGGCCAGATGATGGAATGACCGGCTAGAAATATGTGGTAGGCCTGCCAGAGCCTACAAAATCTGTGCTCTCTCTCTTTTCATTTCTCTTCGATTATTTGTGCAAGAAGACCTTTACAAACCTTTCTTTTAAAATATTCATCATTAATTCAGTTTCCTCTGAACCTCCAATTCATTTCATGACAGCAGCTTCTTCATATGCCCTTGATAGAGAATTGAAAACAGGGACACTGAAAGCAGGGACTTTTACTTTTTTAGTTTTTAGTTGCTCAGTCGTGTCTAACTCTTTGTGACCCCATGGACTGTAGCCTACCAGGCTCCTCTGCCCATGGAATTCTCCAGGTGAGAATACTGGAGTGGGTTGCCATTTCCTTCTCCAGGGGATCTTTCCAACTCAGGGATTGAACACAGGTCTCCTGCATTACAGGCAGGTTCTTTACCGTCTGAGCCACCAGGGAAGCCCAAAATGGGGGATAAGTCATAGAAAAGTGAAAGTGTTAGTCATTCAGTCGTGTCCGACTGTTTGCAACCCCATGGACTGTAGCCTACCAGGCTCCTCTGCCCATGGAATTCTCCAGGCAGGAATACTGGAGTGGGTTGCCATTTCCTTCTCCAGGGGATCTTTCCAACTCAGGGATTGAACCCAGATCTCCCTCATTGCAGGCAGATTCTTTACCGTCTGGAGCCACCTGGGTGCAATTTGCCAAGGAATGAGAATGGGTACCCGCTTTTTAATCCATCTCCCCTAAAGATATTGCTTAAGGATCTAGCATTAACATTCATTATTTTACACTGGGCTTTATAATCTAATCTTCAGAAAATTGTTACTTATCAGAGATAGTGAAATAGTTATCATGACTTGTCAAAGCTCAGAACTCTTTGGGAAGAGCTTTCTACTTGCAGATACATTTCTTGTTGAAGAAAGCCCTCCTCCAAAGAAAGTTTTTAAAAAATGGGTGAATAATTTTTTTAGATGGGGCATAAATAAATTCTGATTTCAATGTTCTACATCTCGCCAGAGCTGAAAAGTTAAAGACAGTTCTACAATATTATATTTCAAAGGCAGCACAGGGCTTAGCTGCTAAAGGAATAAAGTGACTTTTGTCTCAGAAGCATACAACATCATGAATAACACTGTTATCCAGAAAGAATGAACTGGTAGGCACCATTCTATGTTGTAGCTAGGAAAGCCAGCTTGAAAGGAACTGTGAATGCTGTCCTGCCCATTCCACCAAAGTCGTTGACGTTTTGTACAGAGCAGAAGAAATGTGCAGTATGAGATCAATAAAGAAGTAATTAAAAGTAAAAGACTCTTAATGATTGTAAATGAAGCTGAGAACATAAACTCGCATCTTGGTACCCTGGAGTTATGACTCTAGGGTCATGGTCTGTTAACATCTGCTGCTTGGGTAGGAATGTTTTTCTTTCAAAATAGCAATGCTGCCTGAATCAACATCTTCCCAAGGAACTATTTCATGGTATACAACCTTAGGTCTCAGACTTGAAAAAATCTCATTGGTCTTTGGTGAAATCTCAGTTATATAAGTAGGAAGTTATTTTTAAAGTCATACCAGATGCCACAGTTCCTCCTCATCGCTCCCACATGGATGTTTATTCAAAATCAAGCCAAAAGTCCTGAAATAATAAAGTTAAGTAGGACTCCCTGACAAACCTAGGAAACAAATCTGCATGCAATGGATCTGTAAATGTTCCTTTTAGTTTTATTACTTGACTGCTGGCTTTTGAGCTGCCCACACAAACACACTCACATACACACACACACACTCACACACACACTCACACACACACATACTCTTCAGAGATTTCCCTCAGGAAGCACATGGTTTTTATTCTAAAACTGATGGCAAGTCTTTTTCTTAATTTAAATCATTTTTTACAGTCTGCTTGGTGAAACTAAAACATTAACACATACTACAACACTAACTCATCATTTTCCTGTAAGAAATGTGCAATAGTCCAAGCTGTCAGAAAAAATCTTTTGTTCCAAAAAAGGTAACTAATTTAGTTAAATCAGAACTTAGTGTAAAAGGAATATTTATTGTCATACTTTATACATGGTTTGAAGCGTTCTTTCCACTATACATATTTTTCTGTAATTTAAGGCTAGACTTTAATCACTTGTAATGGGAATTTTTAAAAAGTTCAATTATCAGGTCTCATTGAGAAAGTAAGTCTCTGACTTCATTTGAGGTGTGTCAGAGATGAAATATCAAAACTGAATAGACAAAGAATGTATTTATTCACTGTTGTTTCCTTAAAATCTGGAATAGTAGCTAGGAAGTGTTAATAAATGCAGGAATGCGGTATGGCGTCTCCATTATAGAAAAGAGTCTCAGTTTTTAACCCTCCCTATTTCATTTTTTGAGTCAACTAGTGAGCATCCTTGCTTGGTGAGCAAAGCCATAATTATTATTCGTCACTATGAAGCTTTATGATATGTCATCTTTACTGACCCAAACATCTGTTTTATAATGAATAATACCCTATCCAATAGTATTTACCATGTGTTTTCACATAGAATTACTAATACTATTATCTACTATATTTTCATGTAGAACTATAATTGTAGCTAAAAATAAGATTGAATAACTCCTTAAAATTCTCTAATGCTTATATAATGCCTAGAATAAGCTGCACTCTTCTTGCCAAGGCTTTCCAAGCCCTATGTGATTATTTGTTTATACTTCCAACCTTACCTTCCGTCATTCCTCCTTGGCCTGTATACTGCAGCTCATTTCCTCTGTAGGAATTCCAGGTTTCAATAATGGCAAAATAATTTGTATTAGACTAACTCTCCCGCTTGTAACAATCAGAAACCCTGAGGAAAAGAACTACTGTTTGAAGGAGGAGGAGTGATAGAAGGAGATCCAAACTTCGAAAGAAGGAAACCACATAACTGGTGGAGATTCACATTTATTTTTTCACTTATAGCACTTCCCAGTCTACAACCTTGGGTGAACAGAACTCAAGTAAAACATTACTAGCTTGAAGAGTCGAAGTAGAAAATTAGAGCCTTCCTAAAAACTGAGAGGAGAAGGCAATGGCACCCCACTCCAGTACTCTTGCCTGGAAAACCCCATGGATGGAGGACCCTGGTGGGCTACAGTCCATGGGGTCGCTAAGAGTCGGACACAACTGAGGGACTTCACTTTCACTTTTCACTTTCATGCATCGGAGAAGGAAATGGCAACCCACTCCAGTGTTCTTGCCTGAAGAACAGGGATGGGGGAACCTGGTGGGCTGCCATCTATGGGGTCGCACAGAGTCGGACACGACTGAAGCGACTTAGCAGCAGCAGCAGAAACTGAGAGGGAGAAATTCTGAAAAGGAAAGAGCTACAGAAGAGAAAACCCTCAAATATACATATAACCCTCCACTCAAATCCTTACCTGACTCCTAAACTGCAAATGTGTAGGGTATTGGAGGAGGGCAACAGCTAGGAGAGATTTCAATGAATGAATATGACAAGGCAGTCAGATTCTGGAATTAGAGTTCTGCTAAGTAAGTTAGAGTGACTTGATAAATACATGATGCTTTCCATTAAAGCACCAGAAGGACCCCATTTTAGGATTAAAAACCACAAACCATAACTAAATCATCTACTAGCAATTTAACTGCCTGATGGGAAAAAAATCACACCCTTCAGAGGAAGACAGTTGAATCTAGAATCTCTATAGTGTTTCAATGCAATATGCAGTCTGCAATCAATATGAACGGATAGATGAACAAATTTAAAAACATGACCCATAGTCAAGAGGAAAACAACATTACTAGACAAGATAAAATAGATGTTAGAATTGATAGACAACTTCAAAAATAGTAATAATAAATATATTAGGGAATCTATAACAAAAATTGAATATAATAGGTAAAGAGATGGGGAATTTCAGAACAGATGTGCAAACTATCTACATAAAAAATTTTTGAAGTGGGGGGAAAAACCTAAAATAAAAAATTCAATGGATGAAATTTATAGTAAATTGGATATAACTGAAGAAAGGATTAATGAACTTGAAGACACTCAAAATAAATCACCCAAACTGAAGCATAATTGAAAACATAATGAACAAATCCTCTGTGAACTTGGAAAACATAGTGATTGAAATCTAGAGAGAGAAATGTGAGGGAGAACAAAACAACTAGATAGATAGACATGCAGATTTCAGTTCAGTTTTAAACTCAGTCCTATCTGAAAATCTAGTTTCTATAGGTAGTAGTTCTTAGTCTTTTGGGGGAAAAAATGCTCCTTTCCACAAAGGTTCTTTCCTCAAGGTGATGACTGGTTTTATGCTGAAAGCAGTTGGCTGACCCTATGCAGAGAGGGGTCCTCAGGCAGAAGGTCCTCTGGCCTCTGGCATGATGCTCCTGTCCACCCGGATGCAGCTGCCCCTTCTGAGCCTAAAGCGTGTGTTTAGTGGAATTAAGGTCTGCAGTGAGCAGGACAGAGGCTGACCGAGCCCCCCTCAGCTCCCACTCCTACTGTCTCTCAACTATCTCCCACATTCTTCTTCCAGCCTCTTGGACCCTGGGTTCAACGCTGGCTTCTCCTGCTATGACAGAGCTGCTGACTCCAATGTGTCAATGCCACGTTGGAATCTGGAGCTTCACAGTCTCCTTTCTGACCACTGAACAGAAAGAACAGTCTCGATGATATAGCCTAGCTTCCAAGACAGTACAGGTACAACCAGGGGTAACCGCTCTTCAGAGTCCCACGTGGGAAGCAAGATGACACTTCCCCCTGTCTCCCAACCTACCTTATCCTCTCCACTCCCAAACCTACTGGTACTCTATGACTTTTAGCCCTCTGGATTTTAGCTCAGAGAGAGGAAATCTTCTTACTTTCTTGGCAACCTCTAAAAAATTCCCAGGCCAGAAAAAGGTATTATTACTTCCTGTAGTTTATATCTTTCTCTGTCATTAAGCACCATCTCTATTCTACAGAAGAATGCCATATGCAGAGTTCTACAACTTTAATACCCAAGCTATTGAGAGCAGGAAAGGGATAAAGAAAATTAGGAAAACTTGTCTTAAAACAATGGTCTGACTGTTGTGATTGCTTTATCATCTTATTTTGCAAAGCAGAAGCTATTTATTCTGTCTTTGGATTCCTTTTCCAGCAAACTCTGATCTCTCCCTAGACATCTGGACTGGCGAAGCTGACTAGGACAAAGAAAAAGGGAGAAGTACAGCAATACTTTTATTACTCAATAATGTACTTTATTTGCAGCTATGCAATATGAACAGAGCTATAAGGCAGAAATCCATTTCAGGATAACCTTACTAGTCATATGAGTCTTGAGGCCCCTTGCATTTCAGATGGACTTCCTTAGCATGAAATTCTCAGATTAGTGAAGAGTGCAGCTCTAGTCACAAGCATCAGGATAATGCTTTATGGAAGCCAAACTCCTACTTTCCCCAGCTCTCTGAATCTGAGTCACCAAAACAAATTTAAGCTTCTCAGGATGAAAGTAAGAATCATTCAGGGAAAATAATATCAAATTCCAGTGTACTCTTGGTATACTCTTTTCTCTGTCATTAACTATTACCTCTTCTGGACCATTTTAAACTGCATCAGATTCCATTCACATCAAGCTTTGAATTATGCGTCAAATTATCACACTACATTAGGATTGTTTTTAACCCCCAAATAGGTGCTTACGGTTTAAAGAATTCTCACTTTTCTTTGAAAAGCGTGTTTTCAGTTGACTCTAGTGATAAATTTCCAAATTTACTTAAGGTAATCAGCAAAAAGTTTTAACATAACGATTGATGGCATACTCATCCAGAGACAGGTGGGATTTAATTCAAACAGGAAAGTTTTTAAACTTCCCGATTTTGATTATATATATCTCTGTCTCACACACACACACACACACACACAGAACAAATTCCCTCAGGAGCAGTGAATTTCGGATGTGTTGTCTCTGCTGGTTTATTAATGACACTGTCTGGTGGGCATTGATGAATCACACAAGGGCTGTAACAGACTCCTGTCTTTCCTTAAATGTCTTGTTCTAGTCTACATCAATACAGCAAGGTAGAAAACAACTCATGCATATAGACCTTAGGCTGATGTAGCAGCTCAGTTTTACTAAATATTTAATACACAGGGTTCTTTCTAATTTCAGAAGAAATATGAAAGCAGTGCTCCTGAAATCCCACAAGCTAGTCTCTCATTTTAAATCCAAATGTGACGGGTTACGGTTCAAATGACTTCAAGCTGGCATTAGATGATTCAGAAGAAATAAAACCATTTCAAAGAAAATCACACTTTTTTTCTGGAAAGAGGAGATTTTTTTTTTAAAGTGTATTTTATTTTCTACATAGTAGCCATAACATTTCCCATGATCGGAAGAGCATGACATAAATCTAAATCACACCATGGGAGACAGTCTTTCCTGAGATATAATATCGTTTACTGGACAAAGTAGAACTATAAGAAAATTTTGGAAATCTTTTTCTATAATAAAAATATTAATATTATATTATTGTGAAAAAACAGCCCAGCTTCTCTCTTCCATAAACTTTCATATGTATCACAATGTGTAGTCTACTTCCATATAATTGCTTTTATAATAACGCAGTATAAAAAATATTCACTGAACAAATACAGTAAGTTTAGCTGTAAAAATTGCCTAGGCCAAAAAAAAGAAAGCAGGACAAGTTTGAATCTCATCAAAATACCTATGTATGTTAATTCTTTGGTCTTTTAACTCTCTCTATCTGGAAAACCAAGTGCCCCAAAGTTTATGACAGAAAAATATTTTAAAGCTGGCTAGAATTATTTAATGAGAAAATCTATGTTTCCTTAATGTAATAGGGACTGATTAGGCATAAAAGTTCCAAAAGATAGCCAGGTTCCTTCTTCTCAGAAGATTATCAAACTACAGAGCCCAAGGCACCAACTAAAGCATCCAAAAAGGAGGATTTATTTAGGTAACATCAAGCCTAGCTATTCAGCTAACATCAGGGTGTTTGGGCAGGAGAAGAAGTAACAACCTACTGTTTGAAAAAAGGAAATACTCTACATTATTAGAAGCTTACCTCTCACAAACAATTCCAGAATTAGTTTTCCAACATTTTTCTTAAATCACATTTAAGTCCTTGAATCTCACAAATAAGTATAATTAACATTAAAGGGACACATTTTAATGACATTTTAAATATAAAGCAGTACTGAAATCTGAGGCCTAGAGAGATATGGACTTAAAATTGACTAAACTGTTTCAAGTGCTATGTCTTTAAATTAATTTATGTTGAACACAGTGGGTACCAGAGTCAATTCTCGTTGCTATGGCAACAGACACTGAAAATTTAAAGATCCAGCAGCAGGCTCAATTCCTGGCAAAGAGGGCTATTTTACATTAAAATTACATACCACCACAACAGTTTTGATGAAACATGCTAAACAGGTACACATGCAAGCCATCTTTCCTTTAAGACAATTTAATTAGTGTATGTGAGATATCACGTTTATCATTTTAACTAAATTTCTTGCTAGCTAGATTTAAAGAGTGAATTAAAATCTAAATTTTAGAAGCAAGCAACTAATTATCAAAATGCTTCACTAGGGAAAGAATAGATATCTATCTAACCATGTAATAAAAACACCATAGAGTATCAGTCTATAATACTTGCTTTGCAAATGGGTATTTGACTGGTGGACAATTCTCATACGATAGAAACCAAAAAACAGCAGAAGAGGGACATGCATGCCAATGAATCACTGAATTTTTAGCCTGATAAGATGCATTATGTTTTCTTTAAAGAGTCTTTTAATTGGCTGTAAGATTGCTGGATTTGAAAGCCATTGTGTTTTATGTCATTTCAATACAGTTTTTATGAGATCAAAGCTCATCAATTGTACTAATCGTACTCATCATAAAACCCCCAAAACTGTCACCTTGTTTGTATAAACCAACTGGAGGGAAGCAAGATGTGAGGGGCTGTCAATCCAGGTGTACCAAAGAGAAGAGAAAGATAGGGGTCTCGGGAAGTAGCAATCCTCCCTGTGTCTCCTTCCACTGGAGCACAAAGGGCAAGGGAACTGATTGCTGGGTTATGGTTAAATGCACATCCTGATAGCCCAGTTTTTCCCAGTCTGTATTTTAAAATATTTATATAGACACATTTTTTTGTGTGAATTGGCCGTTTTCTTGTTGCTTAGTCTGCTAAAGTGTAAACTACTCTTGAGTTGGCTCATCTTGAAGTGGAAGTCACTCAGTCATGTCCGATTCTTTGCAACTCATGGACTATACAGTCCATGGAATTCTCCAGGCCAGAATACTGGAGTGGGTAGCCTTTCCCTTCTCCAAGGGATCTTCCCAACCCAGGGATTGAACCCAGGTCTCCCACACTGCAGGCGGATTCTTTACCAGCTGAGCCACAACTGGTTAAAAATGATTCTCTTTGGGGTGTCCCTGATGCCAAGAATTAATTCCATTTGAAACACAGAGATTTCCTTTTTTATGTGTTCATTTTATAATTTAAAATTAGATTATTTAGTCACACTTTGTGTTTTCAAATCTTGTTCTAAGAAGGAACAGGAGATGCGAAAGGTTATAGATATGAAAGTATTATTTCTCTCTCCTTGAGTAAGTCCCCTATACTGAAGATTTTCCTAACTATAAGAATTCTAAGTCAACAAGAGACCTGAAGAGTCTAAGGAATATTTATTCAGTTCATTGGCCATAATTTTTTTACAATTCAGAGAAATGCCTAAAAATTTCATTTTATTGGCCATCCAAACTTTCCTCTTGCACAAAGACAAGAATTGAAAAGAAAGAAAACACTATTTGGATCCAAATGTTCAGTGTCCTTGGAATGTAGACCGTGAAAAGAAAAATCAATGAGAATGTCTACATTTCAAATAAATTTCAAAGAGATGGAAAATAAAAATATATTAATATGTGAAATCCAACATTGTTTCACCTGTCTGAAATTACAAGCTATTAATTCTGTTGAAAACATGTTCATCATCAGAATAAACATTACCCATGGTGATTCAAAGGAAAAAATCTTTTCCATTAAAAACTATATCAGGTTAAAAATATTAAAACTCATTCATGTTATATAAGTTTTCATTTGTTTCAAGTGGTTTGAAACAAAGACTCTGCTATGATCCAGTAAGTAGAGAACTACAAACAAGATTCTAATTATGTATTTAAACCATGCATTTATATAATCTACAAGGAACAATGTGTGCCATTAAAAGCGTCCTTCAGTTTTTAAGAGTCCTCTTTAGGTATTTATAGGCCTTGGCATCCACTCCAACTGTTAGATCTTGCAATGACTTTTCACACATTCCTCTTTAACTTATCGGCAACAACATTTATAGATGTGCCATGTAGCATAAGAAATTATCTGTATTTAATTTATACTTAAAAATCATTCAGTGTCCATGTATAGCAAATAACACAAAGATGTTCAACATTACTAATTAGGTATTATAGTTGAACAGATATATTGCCTCCCTTTTATCATTCCAGAAAATCAACATTGGGCTTCCTTGGTGGCTCAGTGGTCAAGAATCTGCTTGCCAATGCAGGAAACACATGTTCGATCCATAATCCAGGAAGATTCCACATGCCTCAGAGCGACTAACCAAGCTGGTGTGCCACAACTATTGAGCCTGTGCTCTAGAGCCTGGAGCCACAACTACCGAACCTACGCGCTGCAACTACGGAAGCCTGCACACCTAAAACCTGTTTTCTGCAACAAGAGAAGCCACTGCAATGAGAAGATCACACCTCAACAATAAAGTAGCCACTGCCACTTTCCAAAACTAAACAAAAGCCTGAGCAGCAATGAAGACCCTGCACAGCCAAACATAAATGAAGTAAATAAATAAACATTTTAAAACATCAACATCTTTTGAACATCTGTCATGAGCAAGGCACTGTAAAGGGTACAGTCTAATGGGGGAAACTCCAATACTTGGGCCACCTGATGCGAAGAGCCGACTCATTTGAAAAGACTCTGATGCTGGGAAAGATTGAGAGCAGGAGGAGAAGGGGACGACAGAGGATGAGATGGTTGGATGGCATCACCGACTCAATGGACATGAGTTTGAGTGAACTCTGGGAGCTGGTGATGGACAGGGAGGCCTGGTGTGCTGTGATTCATGTAGATGCAGGGAGTCGGACACGACTGAGCGACTGAACCGAGTACCCATCTTGATCTCCCAAAATGGTTGTGAAAATAGAAACCAAGATCAGGTATCGCTTCTGATAACCCTTTGTAAATGTAAAGTGCTAAAGATGTGGCTGGGCATTATTACTTTTCCCTTCATACCTGTAGCTGTTGCTCAGGTATTTAGCTCCATATATCCCTCATATTCACTTCTGCACACCCAAAACTTATCACTAAAAACAGCTGTGACTTTCTGATCAGAAGAGAATCCTGGAGCACTCCAGGCAAGCAGAAAGTACCAGTTACTTATCTCAGATGTGGCCATCAGTCAATGATGAAAGAGAGATTGGTAGACAGTACACCTTAGCTTCCTTGCCCCTCAGATGGAATAACTTGAATTGCATCCTCCACAGGGCATCCTGTAACTTCTCAGAGGGAACAAGGGCCAGTTAACCACAGTAGTAGCTTGCCCCATGCTAAACTCTTGGTTGGTTTCCTAAACTTCCCTGTCTAACTTACCGACTGGCCTACTGCTCTTTACTGGGATGCCCTTGACTAAATCACATGCACTTGAATCCTTGTCTCACAGTATGCTTTAGGGAGAAAATCAACCAAAGGTAGTATCCCTCGACCAAGTCTTGCCATCCTTATTTGCCTGGGAGAAGTCTCTGAAGCCTGGAAGCCTAAATCACACAGGAATTCAAATCTGACGTATTCTTGTTCCTCCCTTTTAATCTTTCAATTAAAAGCAGAATGACAAATTTCCGTTAATAAAATACCCTGGGTAATTTTATTCCCCTTGCATGACTCATCCTGTGGTCTAGCTAGCAGAGAGCCTTCCTAGACCATTTTGAAAAGGTTAGAGAGCTCTGAGTCAGTCCATTCTCCTAGGCGCATACCTAGAATCAGCAGATTCTTCTGTCCAGTCCTGTTTTTTAAAACCTCTTTTAAAATAATTTTTATTGAAGTATAGTTAATTTACAACCAACCAATATAATATTGTAAAATAATTAGCCTCCAATAAAAAATAAAAACAATAAATAAAAAGCAGAGACATTACTTTGCCAACAAAAAATAAAAGTATAGTTAATTTCCAATACTGTGTTAGTTTCAGCTTTGCAGCAAAGTAATTCAGCTGTATATACATATATAGTGTTTTTAGACTCTTTCATTACCAGATATTCAGAGAAGGCAATGGCACCCCACTCCGGTACTCCTGCTTGGAAAATCCCATGGACAGAGGAGCCTGGTAGGCTGCAGTCCATGGGGTTGCTAGGAGTGGGACACGATTGAAGCGACTTAGCAGCAACAGCATTACCAGATATTACAGGATATTGAATGCTGTTCCCTGTGCTCTACAGTAGCTCCTGGTTGCCTATCTCCAAGCCTGTTTTATATAGAACAATAACTTCAGCTAAGTAAGTAAAGATTTTCACCCTATAGTCTAAGAGCCATAGGATTTTAAAAGTGCCAAGTTCATCCCAAGGGTCATTAGTCCAAATTTAACATTGCCTTCAAATTTGTACAAAAAGTAGTACTATTGAATCTCTCTCTCTTGATGGATAAAGCCCAAACGCTTGCTCAAAGTGTGTTCACTTTAAACTGGAAATCTCACTCTATGACGTTGGAAAACCTACTTTGAAATTCTGGCTGCAACTCTTACCAGCTGTGCCACTAGGCACATTACTTAACGTGCTAAGCTTTTCCTCCTTTGTTCCCTAAATTAGAAAAAGTGAAAGCACCTAGATTTTACAGCGGTAGTTAGAAACAAGTGAAATGAGGTTTATGCAGCCTAACTTGCAGTGCTTTTGATAGTGTATTGTAAAGGGATCTGGTAGTACTCCATTCTCTTATTCAATTGACATTTTTGATTATCTGTTTATTGCTAGACCCTGTGATGAATAAAATATAATTTTTATCTAATTCTCCAGCAGCTTATGGTCTACTGTGGAGACAGATACACTTTTTTAAGGGAAAAAATAATAATAAAACATATATATTATATCATATTCAATATACTATTGCATATTAGTATTAAATTGAATGATTATAAGAAGCTAATTTTTTCCTAAATAAAGGAACAGTAAAAATACTATCTATAATTTCTACGCTTAACAGACCTTAGCACTATTCATATATTTGTTCCTACTCATCCTGTGTTCAGCAGAGGAAATCTCTTCACTTTGTAATTCTTAAGAACCATTCTCTTTCCATCACCAGAGTGTTAACGTTTGGATGGTTGATACTGAAGAAAACGAGAATCAGAGTGCTGCTCAACCTCGGGTCATGGTAAATGCCAAGAGAAAATTATAACCATGTAGGGCTTTGTAGTAGTCCAAAGAGAAACGAATTGATAGTCTGCCTAACTTGTCATGTCATTCCACTAAAATTACAATCGGTGTTATAAACGGATATCAATTGGCTAAGTGCTGAGGGGTCTGGGAAGTCTAACACTCTCCTGCCAAAAATATCCAATAATACGTTTTGTTGATCACGGTGCCAAAGCTCACCCTGCTTCCTGTTCTGCACACTTCCAGCATGTTTTGCTCTTGTCTGAGAGAGCATTTGAGTGTGTATTGCAGGCTCTTGACCCAGCTCACCCCAAAGCTGCTAATTTCCACAGCTGATCTTACATGCCTTTCCTCAAATGGGGAACACACAGCACACTTGCCTCCGGGGCCTCTCTTGCCCTTCTGAGGGTCAGCAGCGTTGCCCCTGCCTGGGATGGCCATGATAGGAAGAGTCTGTTGGTGAAGTGGCCCAGCTCTGGCAGCAGGTTTAGTGAGGTGTTCAGCTAAGATAAGAAGCGATGGAGCTGACACTCATCAGTCAGCCACAACGTGTCCATCTCCTCGCACCCGACTCTCAGAACTAACTTTTAAATGGCTTGTGCATATCACCAACTCTCCCAAAAGAAGGATGAAGGATGTTAGTTAGCACTCAGAAGGTCAATCAAGCCTTTCTCTTAACCTTCTCTTTGTGAAAATGAAGGTTCAAATTTTTTAAGAACCATCTGCCTATCAGATGTGCATTTTTAATAACTGACATGGTTGAATTACTAACAAAAAAACTACTCAAAAGGAAAACCCAGACCTAAATGGCTTCACCACAGAATTCCCCAAAACTTTCAAAGTTTTAATGATTTTTCAGAAACACTCCCCCCAAGTAAAATCAACACAACACTTCAGCCTCATTCAATAGGACGAGTATTACTCTGATTCTAAAACCAAAGATACTGCCAAAAAATCAAGAAACCAATTTTCCATGTGAAAATGGATACCATCCAAAAATCAACAATACTGAAAAATACAGTCCAGCATCTTTAACCACAACACAATTACGTTTGATTTACTTCAGGGATGCTCCTCTGTCCACGAAATTCTTCAGGCAAGAATACTGGAGTGGGTTGCCATGTCCTCCTCCAGGGGGCTTTCCCAACCCAGGGATCAAACCTGCGTCTCCTGTGTCTCCTGCATTGGCAGGCAGATTCTCTACCACTGAGCCACCTCAGAAGCCCTTCAGGGATGGTACGGTAGGTTAATACCTCAAATTCAACTTATGCAATAAAATGTATTAATATAGTGGAAAGCAAAAATGGCATGATCATCTCAGTAGACTTATAGAAAGTATAATTCACCCTCAAACAACATGGGTTTGAACTGCACATGTCCACTTGTATGCAGATTTTTTCCAAAGAATATACTGGAAAGAACTTTAGAGATTTACAACAATTTGAAAAAAACTTTCAGATAAACCTGTAGCCCAGAAATACTGAAAAAATTAAGGAAAAGCTAGCCATGTTGTGAATGTACTAAATGTAGATACTAGTCTATTTGGGCATTTGCTACCATGAAATATACATATATCTATTATAAAAAGTTAAAACTTATCAAATCTCATATACACATGGACCATACATGGCACCATTCACAGCTGAGAGAAGTGTAAATATGTAGTATCAAATCATAACTGCATAAAATTAACTGTGGTATATACTCTAGTATTGTAATAAATTTTTTTTTGGCTGTGCTGGGTCTTTGTTGGTGCCTGCCAACTTTCTCTAGCTGTGGTGAGCTGAGGCTAGTCTCTAGTTGCAGTGCACAGGTTTCTCTTTGTGGTAGCTTCTCTTGTTGCAGAACACAGGCTCTAGAGCACAGGCTTCAGTAGTTGTGGGACCAAGGATCGAATACATGACTCCTGCATTGGCAGGCAGACACTTAACCACGGGACCACCAGGGAAGTCTTACTGTAATAACTTTGTAGCCACTTCCTGTTGTTCTTATGGTGAGCTCAAGAGGTGTAAGTATCCATAAAATATCGTGCGATGCTAATCATCACTTGAGCAGTTTATGTCTCTCCAGTAAATTTCGCATGGCAGTAAAAAAAAAAAAAACTATTTATTCCTACTCTGAGAATAATTGCAGCCTCCTTAATTCAGCTCTTCAAATCTCAGAGACGTCTTCTATGAGGAAAAACACCACTTGATTTCTGCTTTTGAATAAGCATTCTATTTTCCGTTTATGAAGAAGAAAAGGATCAGTTCTCAGCTAAACATCAAGCTGACTGTCTTTATTTTAACTCTAGAAGCTTTTCCTGAATAATTTTAGTGTAAAACTCTTACGTTTGGCAAGGCCTTAGGAATTAACTTTCCTAGAATAATTGACCATTTCATGTTAAAAAATTCAATCATTTATTGTGGTTGAAGAATACCAAAGAACAAGGAAGAGGTGGCAAGAAAGCAAGGAACCAATACCACTGTTTTTTTTTTTAAAAATAAGCACAAGGAAATCAGGAAACAGAGCCCTGCGCCGCTAAGGCCCAGGCATTGCCGGACTGTCGGCACGGTCCTCCAGGCTGCTATCATCTTGGTCTGCCCCCCCAGGACCAAGATGACCCTCCATGCTGTCATCAGTGTGACTTCTTTCTAAGGGTGGTGAAGGAGTTTCAGAAACACACGCGCTCACTAGTCTAGACAAAATGAAGAACATCTGAAGAGTTCAGGCACGTGCAGGAAAGAAACGTGATTAACTGAAACAGTTCAAGGTTATGATTAGCAGCTCAAGACGGATGACCAGGGAGGGGAAGCGCTGGAAGAGATGGCAGACGACGGAGACTGAGGAAGAGGGGCCGTGGGCTGACTTCTCTGAAAACGACGGTTCCCACCCAGAAGCTACGATGCCTTACCGTGTCTGCACTACTTGCAACTGAGACCCATATAAGCCATACAGACCCCTCACTTCACAAATCAGAGAACTGAAGCTCGACTTCCCCAGGATAAATCCCTACGTACTTACAGAGCTGGATTAGAATCCAAATTTCCTGCCTCTTCCCTCCATTCCCTTTTCACGCCACTTTGACTGAAGCACGTCTCGGATCCAAATAGTTTACCGCAATTACAAGTAACTACCTTTACTTATTGAGTAGATGCTATTCACGTGCTTCAGGTGTTATAGGAAGAACTTTATCTAGAATTTCCCATTTAATTTCATGATGATTTAAATGAGATGGACACACACACACACATATATATGTAACATGAATAAAGCAATGTTTAGAGAATTGTATACAGCATAAAAGCAGAGACATTACTTTACCAACCAAGGTCTGTCTAGTCAAGGCTATGGTTTTTACCGTGGTCATGTATGGATGTGAGAGTTGGACTGTGAAGAAAGCTGATTGCCGAAGAATTGATGCTTTTGAACTGTGGTGCTGGAGAAGACTCTTGAGAGTCCCTTGGACTGCAAGGAGATCCAACCAGTCCATTCTAAAGGAGATCAATCCTGGGTGTTCATTGGAAGGACTGATGCTAAAGCTGAAACTCCAATAGTTTGGCCACCTCAGGCGACCAGTTGACTCACTGGAAAAGAGTCTGATGCTGGGAGGGATTGAGGGTAGGAGGAGACGGGGACGACAGAGGATGAGATGGCTGGATGGCATCACCAACTCGATGGACATGAGTTTGAGTGAACTCCGGGAGTTGGTGATGGACAGGGAGGCCTGGCGTGCTGTGGTTCATGGGGTCGCAAAGAGTCGGACACGACTGAGCGACTGAACTGTACTGAACTGAACTGATACAGCATAAAACGTAAAAATTGTTAACTGACAAAACCTCCGCATGAATCTATGTCTGTCTAAACTCCAGTAGAAGTAAGGGGAAGATTACGGATCAGCTGTGGCCAAAAGATCTAGCTCCGCAGCCTCTCTTCGTCTCCATTTCTGTGGTCTTAGTTTTCTGGCTCTTACTGCTGCTAAGACTATTGCCACAGCCTCCTAATCTGTTTTCCTCTCTTCTTTATCAGTCCATCATCTACGCTAAGATCAGAAACAATTTTTAAAATGTGTAACTCAGCATAAAATTCTCCTGTTACATCTAAGACCACACAGTTCATTTAAATAACTGTCGGAATGAGAACCAGAGACCCTATATTTTTTTTTAGTTCTTTTAGATTTGGGGATCTTTTTTATTCTTCCTTGCTAATTAATAGCAATATAATCACAAATTACAATCACTCCATATAACATTTTGAATTCTAAGTGAAAGGACAGTTTCTGAACTGTTGTACAGTTAGAAGATAACAGTTGCAGGCCTCTTTCGAAGTATTTATGATACTAAATCATTTCAAATGCCTAGAGAAGAATGAGTGATTAATTTTTAAAAAATCAAATAACACATCACAAGAAGCAAAAATTATGGGACAACCTCTTTTATAAACCTGGATATAGGAATATTAGCAAAACTGACTTCAAAAATTACTTGAGACTACGATTCTTTCAAGAAATGCAAGGATGGTTGGAATTAGAAACCCTAGTATTGTAACTGAACACGGCCACAGATTAAAGGAGAAAAACTATATAGTCACCTCAATAGAGAAAAAGTGTTTTCAAAAATCCAACACCTTATCATATAAATTTTTGAGCAAATTTTAAATGGAATAGAACTAATCATAGGAGTTTAATCCTAGAAACCTAACTAAATAAATTAATAGCAACTGAGTCATTAGGTAGAGGTCTGGAAGAAATTATACACTGAGTATTTGGTGAATACTGTAAGTGGTTTGTAAAAAGTACTTTTAACTAGGGGTTTTCTGGACACTTCCTTACCCTAGTAACTAGAGATTAAGAAGAAGGTAAAACTTTTTCACATGTTAAAATTATTCTCCACATTAAACATTTTGTTAAATGCTATCAGGTACTGTGGTTTCATCACCCTGTGAGGCTGCACATTCAGAGCGTTCTCCTGCCCATTGTAAGTCAGTCTTCAGTTTGATATCAATGGATGCAAGGCAAAAAATAAAGAAGACAAGAGGTGAGGGAAGCCCAGACCACATGTACATTTATGAGGCTATACTGAATTATCTAAATGGGCTTCCTGGTGGCGCGGAGGGTAAAGAATCAGCCTGCTGTGCAGGAAATCTGGGTTCGATCCCTGAGTTGGGAAGATCCCTCTGGAGAAGTAAATGCAACCCACTCCAGTACTCTTGCCTGGAGAATCTCATGGACACAGGAGCCCAGTGGGCTACAGTCTATGGGGTCACAAACAGTCGGACACAACTGAGCAACTAACACACACACCACACACTAATCACTTTAAATAGGGAAGAGCCACACAATCTGTTTTTTCTCCTTATTTATTCATTATTTCAGTAGTAAAAACAAACCATATAGTTTAATGTTTATTTTTGCCTTCCGAGCAACAAATTCCAACACAAAGACCACATCAAAAATGTCAGGAATGTAATCTTCTATAAGGAGGAAGGAGAAAAAAACCCACTTCTTTCCTTTTACAGGGTTTACAGGATCATAAACCTAATTTTAAGAAAGTTTATTAAAGTATATAGTAGAATTGATATGAGAGAAGAAACACTCATTCTAATTTGGTCATTTAAGGGAGTCTTTACATTGGTATCTATCAGTTCAGTTCAGTCGCTCAGATGTGTCCGACTCTTTGCGACCCCATGAACTCTGCAGTACACCAGGCCTCCCTGTCCATCACCAACTCCCAAAGTCCACCCAAACCCATGTCCATTGAGTCAGTGATGCCATCCAACCATCTCATCCTCTGTCATCTCCTTCTCCTCCTGCCCTCAATCTTTCCCAGCATCAAGGTCTCAAATGAGTCAGCTCTTTGCATCATGTAGCCAAAGTATTGGAGATTCAGCTTCAGCATCAGTCCTTCCAATGAACACTCAGGACTGATTTCCTTTAGGATAGACTGGTTGGATCTCCCTGCAGTCCAAGGGACTCTCAAGAGTCTTCTCCAACACCACAGTTCAAAAGCATCCATTCTTCGGCGCTCAGCTTTCTTTATAGTCCAACTCTCACATCCATACATGACCACTGGAAAAACGTTATATTATATGGGCTTCCCTGGCGGCTCAGAGGTTAAAGCGTCTGCCTCCAATGCGGGAGACCCGGGTTTGATCCCTGGGTAGGGAAGATCCCCTGGAGAAGGAAATGGTGACCCACTCCCGTATTCTTGCCTGGAGAATCCCATGGACGGAGAATCCCATGGATGGAGAAGCCTGGTAGGCTACAGTCCACGGGGTCGCAAAGAGTCGGACACGACTGAGCGACTGAACAGAATGGCTATGGATTTTTAACCGGTTTGTTATGCCCTTTTCCAAGGACCTTCCCTGTGATGCAGTTATTAGGAAGTTCAGCTTCTTTGTCCTCCGACATGGTCCCCTGTTCTGAGGTTCCCTAAACCCAGGCAAGATGACTCTGTCATTTAGAAACTGGAAGCTAATGAAAAGGCCTGTCAGCGTACGGTAGGCAGATTCCCTAAAACAACTGTACCTGAACAGAAGGAGTCATTTAGGGACCATACAGATTTTACGGTCTGTACATTTTATTATATGTTTATAGATTTTAAAATCTGTAGTCTGTAGAACTCTATATTTCATCTTATATTTTATATGTTCATTCCTGTTGTCCTAGTTTTTTTTAATTCTAAGCACTCCTCTTCTCTATCAGGAATCTCCCACTTTAGACAATAAGTCCTATGACTGTCCTATTTATTGGCTGCCCACAGAACACTAGTGGCTAAGCCCTAGGGTAAGGAGATAATACTAGAAACAGTTCAGGCTGAATTGTCCTAAGCAGAATGTCACGCAGAGTACCCACTAAACTGTTTTGTGAAAGTGAAGTCACTCAGTCGTGTCCAACTCTTCGCGACGCTATGGACTGTAGCCCACCATTATCCACCATCCATGGGATTTTCCAGGTAAGAATACTGGAGTGGGTCGCCATGTCCTTCTCCAGGGGATCTTCCCAACCCAGGGACTGAACCCAGGTCTCCCGCATTGCAGGCAGACTTTTTACCATCTTGAGCCACCAGGGAATCCCTGAACAAACAGATTATATGAAGTCAAGGCAGGGGCAATAATCTATAAAAGTATAAATTGAGCTTAATGCAAAAAAAAGAAAAGCAAGAAGAGAGCACTGTAATAAAATGCTGTTAGTATGATTTTTAATTTTTTTTATTTATGGCCTCCAAACATACTACATGGAAAATGTGGGGGAGAATGAGTTAAGGAATCACTCACATTATCAGGCATTTTTCATATGACAAGCGTCACGCCAAGCAATAACAGCCTTCTTGCAGACTCACCACTTACAGAGGATCAGGCATTTTCTAAGCAATTTTTATATATATATACCCACTTTATTGAGTCCTTGTGAAAACCCTGTGGAGTGATACTATTGTTCTGCTCAATTTGCCTGTGACGAAACAGGGGCACCAAGGTTCACTCAAGGACTCATAGCTGGGAAGTCATAGAGTAAAAACCTAAGCAATTTAACCTCCTGGTTTGCTTTTTTAACCACTATGCTATAGTTACCCATAATAAGAACTAAAGTCAAAAAGTCTTTCATTTCAGGTCCATTAGATGGGTACTTCCATTAGAAATAATAATTGTTGGTACGTCGCACTTTCTAACTCCAGAGCTGATGCAATTCTGGTTCCCTATGCAAGCACTAGCCCTTGCATCTCTGATATGTGTTCTTACATAGCCCTAAGACAATTTGTCTCTGATATGTGTCCCAATATATCAGGATATCCAAAAACAGACATATTCTCTAACAGGTCTCTAATCTGGAACTATAGATTGTATTTTATAAGTCTCTTTGGCCTATTTATTGTCAATTCCTAAAGATATTGACAATTGGATTCTATCCACCAGTATTGTCTAGGCAGATCATAGAAATGGATTTGACGTTACAGCTATTAGGAATGTTTTCAGCTACCAGTAACAAATGTCCTGATTGACAATGGCTTAAACAAATTGAGGTTATTTTTCCACAACCGGAAAAAAAAATAAAGTCCAGAGCTATATGGTTGCAGCTGCTCCATACTGTTACTGCTGCTCAAAACTGCTATCAGGGATCCAGGTTCTTCCTATCTTTAGGTCCTCAATTTAGAGTGTATTGGTCTCCATCAAGCTTGCTACCTCCTAATATCAAGAGAGCTATCACAGTTTCATAGCATGCTGTGTTCCAGGTATGAAAAACATGAAAAGTGGTTTGTACCAACTGCATTTAATCTTTCCACCATCTGACTTTAAAATACATCTTTTTGCCAAAATGAATAAATGGGGGTTTCTATCCCCTGGCAGGTGGCAGTAAAGATGGATTTGAAAATGTGGATGGGGTTAAACAGCCACAGGAATCAATATGTAGCTTGGGACTTGCCCACTGGTGTGAACTCTGCCCTTCCCCTTCACACTGAAACATGATCATGGAGAAAACAGAGAAGGAATCTACATTCTCCATATTCTTAGGGACACAGCTTTTCTTCCTCACTGCAACCCGATGTTTCTTTGGTCATAGAAATGTTCATCAAATAGTTTGCTTGTATCCAACTCTCCTTTCTCTCTTTCCCTTCTCCTCAGCTTCCACCAGTCTGAGAAGCTTTGGACTTGAGTATCACTATTAATTAAGAGTATTATTAGTATATTAATGCGTGCATGGCGGGTAAGTGTGGAGGAATCTATATTCCTATTTGTTGCTGGAGAATGACAGGGATCCTTCCCTCTGTGCATATACATTTATCACTTGGGTTTTTCATATAAGCATCTGTCACTCTTTCAACCTGTAAAAGCAACAGAGATAGGAATAGACAGCTACTAAATTTTTCACTTGCTTCTCAAGTTTCAAGCAGAATAATCCCAGTTCTATTAATCTTTCTGAAGGTCTTATTTTCTAACTGACGATTCAGGGATAAGTTACAAAGTTGGTTAGAAAATAAGGTAAACTTTGTAGTCTATCCATGAATTGTCAACAAGTTCTTCAGATATCCCTTAGTTAAGAGCAAACTTGTATGATTTAACGCACTCAAGTCAGATCACTAAAGTGGTAAAACATTCATAAGCCTTTGTCCCTCTTACAAATGAGGTTGAATGGCTTGCCCTCTGAGGAAATGCCCATGTATCCTCAGAACGTGATGAACTTGCATAAATACCGCTTGCCTCAAACTGTCATGGTACCACAGCAGCTGGTTTATTTTTCGAAAAGTGACTTTATCAGACTTTAGGGCAAAGCTGATATCTTATAGGGAAACATTCAGAATTCTGTACATCAAGCTGGATATATTTCTTTTGATTGATAAGCCTGGTAATTTGTCCTGGAGTTTTTCATTGCAGTGAGTTACATAATAGTACATCCACTAGCCTTTGTCTTAATATGATAGAAGAAACTGCAAATTTTGCCTAATTTTCTCTTCTGAGACACACAACATGACAGGTTCACAAAGTCACAGATTGTGCAAAAGGTGAGGGTAGCGGGGGAGAAGGCTGTCAACCACAAAATTGAGTTGTGACTTACACGCTCAGCGGTAAACTCACAAGGTCCACAAAGGTCATGCCCAAGAACAGGGCCCTAATTTTCTTCAGAAAGCTTCTGAAGAATTGGAGAACAGCTTTTCCATTATCTTTGATACTTATCCTATGACAATCTGCAGTAATTTTTTGTCTTTTTTGCCTAATATTTGATGCTCTATTTTTATGGCACCTAGGTGGACAAGGTAGATGAAAGTGTTAGAATATTTCTAGCAATTTTAACAATCCTAAAGTAGTTAGAGTTGGACTGTGAAGAAAGCTGATCCCCGAAGAATTGATGCTTTTGAACTGTGGTGTTGGAGAAGACTCTTGAAAGTCCCTTGTACCGCCAGGAGATCCAACCAGTCCATTCTAAGGGAGATCAATCCTGGGTGTTCATTGGAAGGACTGATGCTAAAGCTGAAGCTGCAATACTTTGGCCACCTCATGTGAAGAGCTGACTCACTGGAAAAGACTCTGATGCTGGGAAAGGTTGGGGGCGGGAGGAGAAGGGGACGACGGAGAATGAGATGGCTGGATGGTATCACCGACTCTGTGGACATGAGTTTGAGTGAACTCCGGGATTTGGTGATGGACAGGGAGGCCTGGTGTGCTGTGAAGCATGGGGTCGCGGAGAGTCGGACACGACTGAGCGACTGAACTGAACTGAAAGCAGTTAGAAAATAACTTACAAAAATGGTTTTCTGAGTGTCCAAATGGATGTGCTAATGTTGAAACCCCAAACGCTGAGTTTCTTCTGGTCAGCATCTTTGTCTTCACTCAGAAGCTATTGGTCTGCTCACCGGGTTCTGACAAGCTTGATTAGACGTGACAGTAGTGAAGAAGAAGATGTTGATGAAAGCTACATATCCTGGCACTGGCCTAGAACATTATATTATTTCTAATTATCCTGATAACCATTTTAACAACCCCCAGAGGAAACATTATCTACCCTCATTTTATAGACAGGAAACCAAGACTGAGAGGATAACTCACCCAAACCAGTAGGGGCAAAGCTAGGCTCCAATAGCTCTGTCTCTACTCTCCTAGATAGTAGGGTCCCTGGTGGCTCAGAGGTTAAAGTGTCTGCCTGCAATGCGGGAGACCTCGGTTCGATCCCTGGGTTGGGAAGATCCCCTGGAGAAGGAAATGGCAACCTACTCCAATGTTCTTACCTGGAGAATCCCATTGACAGAGGAGCCTGGTGGGCTACAGTCCACGGGGTGGCAGACACAACTGACTTTCTGCTGTCCTAATGGCCTTCCTGAACAAGATTGTTGTTTACGTTTCTCTGTGTTGCATGCCTGGCCTTCTGCTTTTCTCATGCCACCTTTTCTCATAAGATAAGTGATCTCATCTAAACTGATGGCTGCAGCAGTCACCTAGAAGCTAATGACTCCTAGAATTCCTTTCCAGTTCAACTGTCTTCCCTGAGTTCTGGATCTGAGCATCTTACTGCCCCACGGATATCTCCATTCCAGTGTCCAACAGTCACCTCCAGCTCAATAAATACCCAACTAAACTTCATCTTCATATTCCTGGACTTCCCTGGTGGCTCAGCTGGTGGAGAATCTCCAACAGTCACCTCCAGCTCAAATACCCAACTAAACTTCATCTTCCTATCCCTGGACTTCCCTGGTGGCTCAGCTGATGGAGAATCTCAGCTGGTAGAGAATCTCCAACAATCACCTCCAGCTCAACAAATACCCAACTAAATTTCATCTTCCTATCCCTGGGCTTCCCTGGTGGCTCAGCTGGTGGAGAATCTGCCTGCAATGCGGGAGACCTGGGTTCAATCCCTGGGTTGGGAAGATCCCCTGGATAAGGGAAAGGCTGCCCACTCCAGTATTCTGGCCTGGGAAATCCCATGGACTGTATGGGGTCGCAAAGAGTCAGACAGAACTGAGTGACTTTCATTTCCCCATCCCTGCCCCATGTCTGTTTCTCATTTTCTAGTCCTTATCTTCCTAATGGGTGATATCAAATACCTAGCTGCCCAAGCCAGGAGGCATTCTTGATGTTTGTCCGTCCTTCAGTTCTCACACACAGCTGAGAAATGAATCCAACTGGATTCCTCCTCTGAATGGTTCTTGAACTCTCAAGTACATTCTCTTCTCTCCATCTCCTCTGCCATCAGTGTAGTCCCCTCTTCATAATATTTTGCCTACTTTACTGAGCCAAGTCCAAGATTCTAATGCCACCCCAAATTCATCATGTACTTTATTTAAAAATTGTTTAACTTTCCATGTAAATGTCTCCATCTCTTCACACTTCCAAGTTGGACAAGTAAGTTTTCCAACTTGATTTCTTAAGTTGAACATAGTGAACATAACTGATTACTTATGGCTTCATATTTTTTAAGTGGAATTTTTCAGTTCTTTTCTTTTATCTGCTATTCTTGGACCATCTACATTGTATACATGTATACACTGTAAATTTCAGTCAGAGTATCTTAATGTTTTCTTTTACAATATGTTGTCTCTTATCTCAACCCCTAAAATCCCAAACTCCAAATGGCTGCCATAATGACCATTTCTAAGATACAAATTTGATTTTCCCATGGTCTTGCTTAAAATCTTGCAATGGCTTTTTACTGGTTCCAAGACAAAAATCCCAAATTGTTTGCTGACATAAAAGAAAAGTCTGAGGCCATTTTCTTGAAAGACCACCAATCCCACATATCAGTCCCATAGGACTTAACTAGAGTATCTTCAAAATGATGACATAAAATCAAAGTAAAGGTACCGTTCTAGTCACCATATTAAATTTAAGGAGTTAAGAAGGTTCTGTTTGAAGAGATTTCCTAGAGAAGCATTCACATGTGAATGGCAAAATAAATAAATGCCAATAAGTCAGAAAATCATGTCACTGTACTTTCAGATTTTATAAGATGGAAAAACTTACATGAGAAGTTAAATGAATTATTTTTAAAAAAATACAAGATTAGTCTGGAGTTGTAAGAAATGTTGAATACAGCTCATAAGGGAAATTAAACACTAAGTGACTTAGACCACACTTACACAATATTGGAAAAACTGACAAAATTATGAAATATAAGACATTAAAAGTTCTTTAGTATCTAATTTAGAGGTCACAACTAAAGGCTTCAAATCAGATTTTGCCTGAAGGTAGATTTTATCTGGTTTGTACGTATTTTTAAATCTTCTGAAATTTAATATCCTTAGTCTGCTCTGTTTCATCCATAAACTGATGTCAGTCCATGAACTGTTAATTGTCTGCAACAAGTAACAACAGAAACTGAGCCTCAGCTTTTAGAAACTTTTATAGGAATTTAACAAACTGATCATATGTCTTTTAATCCAAATAGGTATTTTGAAATGTAGTGATCTGGTTTACAATCTCCTCCATCTCCTATTCTTATTTTAGCCCAATTTCGCTTGAATGCCAGATCCCTGATGGCATCTTACGTTAGGCTTTCTCTCTTACTCAATGAAATTCATTCACACATAAGTCTGGAGACCTACAGTGGTTATGGTAAATGCATCGCCAAAATCTCAAAGATCTGCATCGCCACACATTGGATAAACTCTGTAGCAATTGTTTGGTGACTTAAAATGTCTAAGCCCCTAAAAAGACATATAGTGAGACAGATCTCTAACTGAAAGCTGTTAATAATACATCACACTATAGTTATATACGCACCATGGGCTGCCTCTTTCAGGCAGACAGTGAGACCAGAATTCATGAAGAAGCAAGGGGATGTGGAAGGACTAGAAGAAAATTCATAATTGGGGAATGTTTCTCAGACAGCAAGTATAAGTCCAAAACCAATTTAATTCCTCTTTTCTTGATTTATCTATTCCTCAAACCAACATGATAACTTGATTGCAGTTGCCAAAAGTTTGTTTCCCTATAACAATTTTCTTTACTACTTCGGCTTACTGAAGCAATTCATAGCTCTAAATGCTGCAACGCACAGGGCAATGCTCTGATCACCTAGAGCAATCACCTTACCCATAACCAAGGCACATTCTGGGCTTACCTAGAAATCTGAGGACAGAAATCTTCCCTAATGATTTCCCAGTCTTTTCAGCTGTGTTAAATACAAGCATCATCACTTGACTTTTCTCCCTTACCTGCCATCCTCATAATTTTTGAAGGCCTCTCTGCATACACACTGATTCATCTCCAGCTTATTTAAGTTTGAGAATGTGGACTTGAGGTTCATGACCGACCATATTAGCTGCAAGAAGAAAATCAAGACCAAGAGAGAAGGGAAGGCTAATCCTTCAAACTTAATTCCAGATTTAAATCCGTGAGTGTTTTGGAGAGGGATTATAAACTTTAGTATTGAACAGAGTTACAGGAAACGTGGGTTCTCAATTCAGAATGAAGTCACTACAGGGTGAGTGTTCATGCGTAATACTTGTCTGTATACTAACACACAGAAAGCACACGAGACATTCCTTTAGTGAAGAAATGGGTGTATAAACTAATCAATGAACATGCTGTAAAATTCTCTTGAAAGATTCCCCATGAGGTGTGAGGAAATCAGCCCTGCTCTCTCGAGCCCAGACTCTGTGCCTGCGTACCTCACTTCTGCACGCCAGACACTTGCTGGCAGCTCCCCATCACCGCGGTGCCAAAGCTGGGCACCACAGGCCTGCTGCCTGAGGGCGAGTGGGACTCTGTGTGTCTGGCAGGGAGCTTTGCCTGGGAGCTGACAACTACATGAAACTGACTGACAGCTTCTGCAGGTGAAGAGTCTTACAATGTTACCCAGCTTACCAAGGCAATCAAGAGAAGGGATACGGTCAATTTAAAAAAAATAACAAAGAAATTTTCCATATCTGGGTTCATGTTTTTATATTCCTCTCCACTCAAAGGTCTGCCTCTAAAAAGCCATTATGTAGGAAAAACTAATTTTATTTTCATCATCAATGAAACAACCCATACCTTGAAGTAATTCTAAACTGGGTAAATTTAGGAAAAGTTAACCAAACTAAAATTAGTGGAATCAGTCCTGGCCATTAAAGGAGTAACAGATGTTATAGCCAGACTGCCCTCGCATTTTGCCAGAAAATCAAGTCATGAATTTAGACAGACTGCAAGATGTTCAGCAATATTCCAAATGGAGGCATCCTGATCTTAACAGCTAATACTGCAGAATTGCTGAGGAGGGGGTGCGCATGGAGGGGGGAAAAGAAGATTGCTTTAGAGATAACAAAGAATTCCAGCATCAGGGTCTTTTCCAGTGAGTCAGCACCTCGCACGAGGTGGCCAAAGTATTGGAGCTTCAGCTTCAGCATCAGTCCTTCCAATGAACACCCAGGACTGATCTCCTTTAGGATGGACTGGTTGGATCTCCTTGCAGTCCAAGGGACTCCCCAGAGTCCCAGGACTTTGTCCTGGACCCTTTCCTTCTCCTTACATTTCATTAGCACTTGTGAGGTGCTGTGCTTAGTCGCTCAGGTCATTAGCACTTATTGAACACCTAATACCTGCCAATGACCATGCTAAACACTTACCACGCATTCACAACAACCCTCTGAGGTCAGCAGCATTCTCACTTTACTAATGAGGAAACTGAGGCCCAATGCTAGATAAACAGTAAAGTAGCAGGCAGGATTCAGCCTCTATCAACATTCGCTTAATGTCATAAGTTTCCCAGTATCCCCTATGGCTTCCCAAAGAAGAGCTTTGTGCAGAGTCTGGCAGAAAGCTTTGGATGGGCTCTTTTAACCTGTTTTACCTCTGAATAGCTGTAAAAGTATTTATTCAACTCCAACTCCACATTTCTCATTACCTAAGAAAATTGGGATGTTCAGATACGAACTGCAAACCTGGACTTCAGACTCCAGCAGGGGCCTACCAGTTTAAGTGAGAGAGAGCAGTGAAAGACAGAAAGATTTTTGTGAAGCTAATGAAGCTTAGAGGATTCCCCGGTAAAGAATCTGCCTGCTGTGCAGGAAATGGGGAGACATGGGTTTGATACCTGGGTCAAAAAGATCCCCTGCAGGAGGAAACAGCAACCCACTCCAGTTACCTTGCCCAGAAACTCGCATGGACAGAGGAACCTACAGTCCACGGGGTCACAAAAGAGTTGGACGTGACTGGGCAACTAAATAACAGTGAAGCCTAACCTTCAGAACCCTTCACTTTTTTGGGCACTTTCTTGGCCTAGAGAGGCTTTAGTGAGGCAGTCTCAGTGCATTTGAAATTTGCAAAATAAGTTATTTTAACTGCAGCCAATTAATACCGTCATCCCTTTCTGCTCCAACTTCTTCTTCATTACACTGTCCTATGTGTTTGCCGGTAATGGAGTAGCCATGAGCTTTTTGAGATTCAGCTAAAGGAAATATGAGGTGCAAAGTCATTTAATATGGGTTTAGTATGGCTTGCAGTGACTTCTGTATATACACCAGTTTGTGATTTGCTTCAGAATATACAGTCACCCTGATGCAAGAATGTCTTCTAAGAATGGCTAAATGATGGTTTATCTGGAGGAAGGTACAGGGCCAAAGTTTTTATTGTGATTTATGTATGTGAGTAGTGAATAAGTGAGGTTTGAAAATCTACAGACAGAAATTCTTCTAATCATCAGACTTGCAGAATTGTAATAATAATAATTGTAGAAAGAGGAACCAATTTTCATCAATGATGATCAAAACTGGTTTGCTCCTGTCCCAAATGTAAACAATAATATAGCATATACAATTAAAAATGGATATCATTTATGGTCCAAAAAAGAAGTTCTCAGAATGTCTAAGTTTATAGGGCACAAACTGGAAGGAGTATTATAAAAAACAAATATAGCTTTATGTAAAGTCACATGTTTAATTAATTCCATTCAGTTCAGTTCAGTTCATTAGCTCAGTCATGTCCGAATCTTTGCGACCCCATGAGTCACAGCACATCAGGCCTCCCTGTCCATCACCAACTCCCGGAGTTCACTCAAACTCATGTCCATCGAGTCGGTGATGCCATCCAGCCATCTCATTCTCTGTCTTCCCCTTCTCCTCCCACCCTCAATCCCTCCCAGCATCAGAGTCTTTTCCAGTGAGTCAACTCGTCGCATGAGGTGGCCAAAGTATTGGAGTTTCAGCTTTAGCATCAGTCCTTCCAATGAAATATCAGTAACCTCAGATATGCAGATGACACCACCCTTATGGCAGAAAGTGAAGAGGAACTCAAAAGCCTCTTGATGACAGTGAAAGAGGAGAGTGAAAAGTTTGGCTTGAAGCTTAACATTCAGTAAACAAAGATCATGGCATCTGGGCCCATCACTTCATGGGAAATAGATGGGGAAACAGTGGAAACAGTGTCAGACTTTATATTTTTGGCCTCCAAAATCACTGCGGATGGTGATTGCAGCCATGAAATTAAAAGACGCTTACTCCTTGGAAGGAAAGTTATGACCAACCTAAATAGTATATTAAAAAGCAGAGACACTACTTTGCCAACCAAGGTCCGTCTAGTCAAGGCTATGGTTTTTCCCGTGGTCATGTATGGATGTGAGAGTTGGATGGTGAAGAAAGTTGATCGCTGAAGAATTGATGCTTTTGAACTGTGGTGCTGGAGAAGACTCTTGAGAGTCCCTTGGACTGCAAGGAGATCCAACCAGTCCATTCTAAAGGATATCAATCCTGGGTGTTCATTAGGTCACATCATAATATATGAAATGCGCTGTCTTGATGAAGACCAGAGGTTCCAGATGAAATGACATACAAAAAATGCTACCAAGGCAAGAAAATGCCAAGAAAAAGCATTTCTGTGACCAAGCACCTACATGCCTTTATTCAATGTGTATTATGTAAGAGTAATTTGATCACACAATTATGCAGCCCATTAAACATAGCAGCAATTCTAGAGTACATTTAACTTGCTCTTTGTATCCCTTAATTTCAGATTTCTTTTGCTTTCTTTTCAGAATTACTGAGCATTCCAAAATTCAAATGTAGCAAAGAGAAGGTATCCCAGTAGGAACCAAAGTCATAAATCAGAGGGAAATCCTTAAGATATTCATTATCTGCTTTTTATTGTAATTTGTTGTGATTTATCATTTTAAATAAGTGTTCATTCATATCTAATTTTCTATTTGCTGTTTTATATTCTTTTTCTTATATATGGTCCAATCAAATTAAGTTTCAGAGCGCAGGAAATCTGAACCTGCCACGGAATGACACCAACTCCAAAGGTCCTGGTTTAGCTGGCCTGCTGGGTGGAGCATGGGTGACTTTTGGGAAGACAGGCTCAGGCCATGCTTTCCATAAGACTTTATTTTAATGACACAATTCTAAAAGTTCTGAAAACCTAAAGATACATTTATTATTTGGCATCAAAATTTATTAGGTATCAAAACCCAGCTGGAACTGACATGAAGCTATTTATAACCTTAATTTATCTCATTTAGTACGAATATTCATATATTTTGTTGTTGGAACATGAAGATTTGAATTTTATGTGATGCATAATTCCCACAACCTGGGGATTTTACAGAATTTATTTTCAACACTAAAAGAAAATTTTTTTTCAATTCTGAAACAGATCTGGTTCCAGGGGCTGTGGGTGAGAAGTTTGGCATCTGTGCTTATTTTCCACAGTTGCCTCCCATAGGCAGGAACCTATGGAGTCAAGCAATCTCCTGAGGATTATGATAAAGTTTTCGAGAATATTTGATGATATTTGACCGGTAGGTTCATGGCTATCCAACCCCTGCCCTGGGTTCCTAAAGATACTATTCACAAGAGAAATGATATTTGATGATGTTTGACCAGTAGGTTCACGGATTTCTAATCCCTGCCCTAAAGATACAAGAGAAAACTGATAGAGTGGAAGACAAACTTTTATCTTATTATTGAGGGTACTTGTAAATCAATGGTCATAGCTGATTTATTTACAATAGGCAAAAGGTGGAAACAACCCAGATGTCCATCAATGAATGGATGGGTAAACAAATGCGGTATATACACACAATGGGATTTTATTCAGCCTTAAAAAGGAATGAAATTCTGACACCTGCTACAACATGAACAAAACTTAAAGACCTTATGTGAAATAAGCAAGACACAAAAAGACAAATACTGCAGGATTCCACTTTGATGACATAACTAGAGTTGTCTAACTCGCAGAATCTGAAAGGAGAATGGTGATTGTTAAGGGCTAAAGGGAAGGGGGAGAGGGGAACTGGTCTTTAACTAGCACAGGGTTTTAATTTGGGAAGAGAAAAATTTCTTGAGAAGGATTGTGGTAATGGCTACACAACAATGTGAACTTACCTAATGTTACTAAAATGTACACTTAAAATGGTAAAAACGGTAAGTTTCATGTTACTTTTAACCACAATTTTAAAATATAAAAATAAAGGTTAGCCCTAGCACTTTCATTGTTCTGCTTGTGAAGGTCCTCCAGTCTTCTGATTAAACTGGGAGAGGAACCAGAGATCAAATTGCCGACATCTGCTGGATCATCGAAAAAGCAAGAGAGTTCCAGAAAAGTATCTATTTCTGCTTTATTGACTACGCCAAAGCCTTTGACTGTGTGGATCACAATAAACTGTGGAAAATTCTTAAAGAGATGGGAATACCAGACCACCTGACCTGCCTCTTGAGAAATCTGTATGCAGGTCAGGAAGAAAGAGTTAGAACTGGACACAGAACAACAGACTGGTTCCAAATAGGAAAAGGACTACATCAAGGCTGTATATTGTCACCTTGCTTATTTAACTTATATGCAGAGTACATCATGAGAAACGCTGGGCTGGATGAAGCACAAGCTGGAATCAAGTTTGCTGGGAGAAATATCAATAACCTCAGATATGCAGATGACACCACCCTTATGGCAGAAAGTGAAGAAAAACTAAAGAGCCTGTTGATGAAAGAGAAAGAGGAGAGTGAAAAAGTTGACTTAAAGCTCAACATTCAGAAAGATCATGGCATCTGGTCCCATCACTTCATGGGAAATAGATGGGGAAACAGTGGAAATAGTGGCTGACTTAATTTTGGGGAGCTCCAAAATCACTGCAGATGGGGACTGCAGTCCTGAAATTAAAAGATGTTTACTCCTTGGAAGGAAAGTTATGACCCACCTAGACAGCATATTAAAAAGCAGAGACATTACTTTGCCAACAAAGGTCCATCTAGTCAAGGCTATGGTTTTTCCAGTAATCATGTATGGATATGAGAGTTGGACTATAAAGAAAGCTGAGCACCGAAGAATTGATGATTTTGAACTGTGGGGTTGGAAAACACTCTTGAGAGTCCCTTGGACAGCAAGAAGATCCAACCAGTCCATCCTAAAGGAGATCAGTCCTGGGTGTTCATTGGTAGGACTGATGTTGAAGCTGAAACTCCAATACTCTGGCCACCTGATGTAAAGAACTGACTCATTTGAAAAGACTCTGATGCTGGGAAAGATTGAGGGCAGGAGGAAAAGGGGACGACAGAGGATGAGATGGTTGGATGGCATCACCAACTCAATGGACATGAGTTTGGGTGGACTCCGGGAGTTGGTGATGGACATGGAGACCTGGCGTGCTGCGGTTCATGGGGTCGCAAAGAGTCAGACACGACTGAGCAACTGAACTGAATTACTCCTGAAATTCATGAGGAGTTCCTCATGTGTGCTCCAGAACTGTTCTATTGAGAACAGAACAGCTTATACAACAGAGTATATGTGAATTTTTTTCTGTTCTGTTCCCACTATTCACTGAGCACCAGGATCTCCTTTTGGAATCCAAAGTCATGGATCCAAGATGTCAAAACTAAATTGGGAGTAAATTATCTCCTTCTGGCTATGCCTTCCATAAAGGGTATATAGAAGTTACGATTCTTCTTCCTCAACCTCTTAAGAGTTTTTAGTAAAAAATATAATTTCTCCAGTTTTGTTTGCAGTCTTCGCTGCAAACCTCCCCACCTTGTACTCAGACACACTGAACTGATTACGACTATACTCAAAATTACTTTTATCTTCACCTTCCATTTCATTAGTCTTGTGAATCCGATTCTCCGTTCCCTTAGGATGAGACATGGCTGATATTCTGACACTAGACTGAACCATTTCGCACATGCAGCTGATTTATATGGCACGATCTTCCTGGGTTGCAGATAGCTGCTGTTCTGTGAACCTGAGTGCACTTCCTCCTCCTACGTCCCCAACCAACCCAGACCTCCTCCAGGACCACTCAAACCTGGCAAGGTCAGTGCCTGGCACAGACCAGGTTAGTGCCCGGCACAGACAGGGCTTATGCAAACTTACTTCATTACTCCGAGCCAGCGATCATTCTGATTGACCGATGCTGTGTCCTACCGGTTGTTAAATATTTTGAACTTCCACTGAATGAGATATTCCCTTAGTTGGTTCCTTGGTCTCTTAGAGATGACCCTATTAACTCACCAGGCATGCTCTATTTCATTAGCTATCAGGGGCAAACAAATCCAAACTGCAATGAAATACTACTACCCATTGTACAGAAAGGCTAAAATAAAAAATTCAGAAAATGTCAACAGTTGACAAGAATATAGAGCAGCTGGAATCTCATTCATGGCCAGGTAATATTTACTAAAATTGAACGTGTATACATTGACTTAGCCCATGGCCCAGTGTTTTGGACTTCCCTGGTGGCTCAAACGGTAAAGCATCTGCCTACAATGCGGGAGACCTGGGTTCAATCCCTGGGTCGGGAAGATCCCCTGGAGAAGGAAATGGCAACCCACTCCAGTATTCTTGCCTGGAGAATCCCGTGGTCAGAGGAACCTGGTGGGCTACAGTCCATGGGGTCACAAAGAGTCGGACACGACTGAGCGACTTCACACACTCACTCATGGCCCAGTAATTCTATAGTAAACCTCTCTTTCCCTACAATCCTTCTCATCTTTTAACAAAGGGACATTTAATCAGGGCAACTGTCTACCTACAAGGAGGCCAGGAATACTGGCTGCATTCCCTTCTCAGATCTACAGTAGGAGAGCATTTTGACACACATATCTTTAGCTCATTTCTGGTGCCTTACAGGCATTCCTATAATGCATCTTTCCTATATCAAAGAGGAATTTTCCACCACCTCTCCTGCCTGGTTTTCTGATTTAACAAAGTTTGTAAAAAATACCAGCATCCAATGTGGATTGCTGCCAAAGCTCTTTCTTCTTATGCTCCACTTTTTTTTTTTTTTTAAATCAACCAGGTTCCAATGTTCACTCTTGGTTCCTTTCTCTCTTTCTGAAAGAAAAGATGAAGCAGGGACAAGCATTCACAATACCTTATAAAGCAGAATTCACACATCACAGGGGTACCTGAACAACTTTCTGGTGGGTAGAGGCCAGAATAAATGTGTAACAACTATTTTTTCTCAATATAGGTTTACCTTCTTCCTATTTGGTAAGAACCTGTCTCAGATTTTGACATTAAGTTTTCTGGCAATCTTAGCTTCCAGTAGCAAGCTATACCTTCTTCTGTATGCTGTGTGTGTGTAGTCCCTCTGTCATATCCAACTCTTTGCGACCCCATGGACTGTAGCCCACCAGACTCCTCTGTCCATGGGGATGGATTCTCCAGGCAAGAATACTGGAGCGGGCTGTCATGCCCTCCTCTAGGGGATCTTCCCAACCCAGGGAAGAAACCCAGGTCTCCCGCATTACAGGTGGAATTTTTACAGTTCGAGCTAACAGGGAAGCCCCTACACCTTCTTCTAGTCTCTAATAATATTTAGCAGAACTATGAGGGAACCTGCATTGAGTACTCCAAGCCAGACACCATTCAAAACCAAACACCTTTCCCTTTTTGGATTATCTCGCCAAAGGTCACAAATCGCTGTCTCGTACACTGATACATTCCCCCTACCCGCAACCCTAAAACCTTTTGGGTAATGTCTGATACAGCTATTTGGCTTGTGAAACTTTGTGTTGGATGAGCATTTTTATGGAATCTTAGTCTCTTTTAGAATTTGATTCCTCATATTTCTTCTAGAACAAAACTTGAATATACTCTATCTGCTCACATGACACCCTTGCGTGTGCTGCCCTTGTCCTCACCCTGCACTTGTTTGTAATAAAGCACGTTCCCATTTGAGACCCAGAGCCCTTCCCTTTCCAACTATTCTGAGACTCATTTGCCAGTTGGCTGTCCACCAAGATTTAAGCTTCCCTCTGCATAGTGCTGGTGTGCTGCTGGGCAATACTTCCCATTCCTTTTTGCATCTTGATGAGGCTGTGTGGCTACCGCCTCTAATGGCATGTGAAGAAAAGTGGTGAGTATGACTCTGGGGCCAAGGAACATAAGCAGTATGTGCACCTTCTCCTTAATCCTTTTAAAAGTCTCCTTTCACTGGCCGAGTCAGAAAACTCTGAGTTCCTTGCTGATGGTAGAGCCACGAGATGAAAGGGGCCTGCGTTTCAGAATCACTATGTGGAGGAAAGAATCTTGCCTACCTGAACCATCTGCAATGGACCATTATGAGAAGGAGAACGAGGTTTCCATTGTTAAACACGATTTAGGGGTTCACTTGTTATAGCTACTAACTTAATTCTAACTAAATTAAGCACTGAGGCTCACTCCATCCTTCACCTTTAGTTCTAGCCGGTATCTAGGGTGGCTTCATTAGAGTCCGTGGGTCATAGATGCCAAACGCATTGTCTCAGCAGACATATATACAGATATCTCTTCTTCTGAAGCTTATCCTCTATTTGATCTTATTTCAAGCTCTGTTCTCAAAACAGAAGGATCTGGCATTCCAAAGACCAGTAGCTGACCAAGTCCTTTCTGATGCGCATTTCCTAAATCACCACTCCTCACTCACCCCTCAGGGGATACCTCCCACCAGCCACCCCGTGCCAAGAGAACGATCTTTTCCAATATTAAAACACATTCAAATCACAGTGGCCACAACAGACTCAATTTCCACTAAGTGCCAAAAATAAGAAGTGTCTTCCTTGCCTTGAGCAATTTGAATATCTTCCAATAACCCAGCTGTTTGGATATTCAGGGCAGCCCTTTCATCTTCTTATGGTTATAAGAAGCTGTAATTAATGCTCCAAAGGTATCAGTACCATACACAAGCCTTTACGTAAATCAGTCACATCCAGATATGTCAGGCAGAACAAGACTGCTTGGACATGTTAGTCATCACAAAATCTACTTTCACATAAGTAAGTTAGAGAGCAAAGTGTAATATTGGCTTCAGCCCTAAGGCATGGCCGTATTCCAGAACCTTACTTTTCAAAATCTGGTCACACCATTTGAAATCAAAGTTGGTATGCAGGTGGTGCCAGTGGAATTTTCCCACCAGCCAACTGTGCCTGTAAGGGAGATAGGGTTCGGATGCAGTCTTATAAGCATTGGCTGTCACCCAGGGCTTCTGTGCATAGCTGTCCTTCCCTACTCGTTGACCTTCCAAAAGACACAGTGACTTCCATTAGGTAAAGTGACATGACCACAGTTTTTACAGGAACCAAGAGTCATTCGTCCCTGGAACATTTTAGCAAATGGATCAAAACAGTCTGATGGCACAACTCACGTTCTAAGGCCAAGAACAAGAATTACATGGTTTATTTTAAGATAGCAGAAGAGTTAAAAACAGATTGAAAAACATATGACATCCCCTCCAGCTCAAGGCTCTGCAAACAGCAGTGGCATTTGCAAAGTTCTGCGTGTCTTCTCAAATGTGGTTTCAGCTTTAATGTGTGTTGACATCTTTCTCTGTGTGCAGAATTAACTGGAAGAACAACAGTTTGTGCTTTTTTTTTTAATTGTCCTTTTGCTCCAGGAGAAGAATAGGGAAAGAACCCAGTAATCTGTATTTACATTGAGCTGCCATATATTGTGAATGAACTCTGAGACATAGTTTTCCTTCAGTGACTCCAAATTAGCATAATGAAAACATTCTTATCCCTTGAGTCACTAAATCAGTATAATGCAGAAGAGACAAAGTAACTATGATGCCTCCCTATCTCCCCTGGAGCAGAGGTAAATGAAATAAACAATGAGATGATTGGGGGAGAAAATCTTCTTTTCCTAAACAAATAAATAGTAGAGAAACTAAATGAGTGTCAAACTTCACAGAACCACGCAGGGAACTGGAGCTTCAAACTGTAATTTTAAAAATAGCGGGAAGAAAAATGAAGGAGCTCTAACATGAAACAAATTTAGACAGAAAGCGAAAGAAACGGCATGCCAAGAACTGTACTGATTAGAAAGTGGGCAATTTAATTTCTTCAGGAGAGTAAATCTCCAACATGAATTAATTTGCTTCCTGCTGAGTCCTGCTGGCTTTTCTTCTTCCTTCAATCACTGTTTATTTCACAAAATCAGCACTCACCTATCTTCTTTAATTATTTAATTTCAGGAGGACTTTCTCTTCACCAAGCAGTTAGCACAGCTAAACTGGGCTCTGCATGTAATGTGTAAACACATTATAGCAGCCTGCCTAGGTGTGGGGATTATTTATTTCATCTTGGAGACAACAGTGTTTCAGGGCTCCATTTCCCCTCAGGAATGTCTCTCTGTGACATTCCTGAATCTACTTCCCACCATGTGCATCCTTTGTTGACATTTACCAAATGCATAGGTGCTGACACAAAATCAGGAAAGACATGTACTCTTCTTTCTAAAGGAGAAATGGGTCAGGGGATATAGATGATGTCAATGATACACAAAATGGCACTTAAAGATGAAAATTGGCATTGATTTCTTCGTTACAAACATCTCTTGGCTGTCTGAACTCTTCTGCATTCTCATTTTATGCACAAGGATCGGTGTAATCACAAAGCTTATTTGGATTCAAGGCTATAACATTGAAAAAAAAAACAAGACTGGTATCTCAATGGGCTTCTTTTGGTAGACTATTTAAATAAAGATTATTTGAAATATGGTACAAACATTTAGAAATAAACAGCTAAATATTCTATAAGTAGCATCACATAGTGTGTTTTTCACTTTGCCTGAAGGACAAGCAGGATGCATGTAGCCTTTTCCTTTTATCTTTATTTCAGCTTCTTTACTGCTTCTGATTAGTGACCTCAATTGAGACTCATTACTCATTGCAAAGGCTGCTAATAGATTGTTTGAGCCTGAATATGTTAGCATGGAATATTCCTTCTTCCCACACAGAAGGCCAGGCTTTTTCCCCACCCCAATCCCTTCTACCCAGAGTTCTAGATGATGACTGCCAGGTTATTCAAACTGATAATAGTGTTTCCCACCTTTTAAAATAGACTTCCCTTTATCATGTCCTTTGTAATGACATCTGTAGTCTTTATATTCAATAGCAAGCTTTTGTGCTGCCTCAATTTGAGCCAAGGCGTTTTCCTATCAAATCCCACCGCAGAAGAGAGGATCATGAAACCAAAGGTTCATATAGATCTTCACAGTGAACTCTAGCCATAAGATAACCTTTTCGATTACTAGCCTACTGGGATTACATTTCTATTTTTCACTCGCATGCTCTGTCACTTTTAGAGACCTGAAAATGCTATTCATCGTTGCTAGGAGATGGGTGACTATGGCAACAGTGTGGGACCGAACCAGACGAAGTGCCTAAAGCATCTCCGGGTTTCTGCTCTTTTTTGATCGCTAAATGACTCCACGGCAGTCCTGAGCAAGGGGGCCCCAAACCACTGCCTCTTCGGCTTGTTTCAAAAGATAATGCCACATGGTTTCTGCTCACAGGTCGGCTCTCCCCATTTAATGAGTATCTTTTTGGTGGTTAACTATACACTATGAGGTTGTCTGGAAAAGGAACAAAGCTGGATAACAAGGGAGATTATCACTATTTAACTGTGTTTTCATACTGCTATTAATTCAGTTCAGATCGAGGGCCATATGCTTCCCTTCATCATTTCACCGAACTCCTAGTGACTTTCCTAGAAGTCCCATGCAAAGAACGACGGCAACATATGGCTCTATGAGTGGTCTGTTCATTCCTCAAAGATTGATGGGTGTTTTAGAGTCATGAATCGTTATCAGTAAGACACCTTTCAATGTCTTCAGAAAGGAGCACTTTCACGGATCTGAAGGAGCCTCGCCACACAGCTGTAACAAGTATGAAACATTCTTTTTGCTTTAAGAACTCAGAAAGGAGAAAGAATATTGACTTGTTTCTCTTACAATAGACTAAGAAGGCAGCAAAGTATAGTCATAAATGGTCATAGTGATATATCTTTTATTTGGTCCTCTGTGATAACCTAGGAAAGGGTGCAATGGGGCAGAGTGGGGTGGTTGCGGGGCAGGGAGACCCAAGAAGTACTATATGTGTAACTAAGGCTGATTTGTGTTGCTCGATGGCAGAAATCAGCACAACACGGTAAAGAAATTTTCCTCCAATTAAAAAATAAATTGAAAAATAATTTGCTTATTGGATCATGGAAGTCTTAATCTATTAGCCTGACATTTTTAAACACTCCTCAATAAACTATAGTTCCTTATTACCTGCATCAAACCCAGATTCCTGGTTCTCTCCTACCTGTGCTGCAACAACCCATCCAGCACAATTTATTCTCCTATATAAGTCTTTCCTCTCATCAGATCAGAGAAACTATTTCATTACCTCTTCCCTCCCACTCTCACTTTCGCTACTTTTCACACAGATTAATTCTAAGTCTCCACTGCTGCCATGTCGTAAAACGCCTTCTCCATCTTGAATGCTCATTTTGGGTCAAATATTGGCCAGGGACTCTGGCCCCAGACTAGGTGCTAGAATCTAAATAATAATAATAATGAGAGTTCCCCATCATCCAAGAAGGGCAACACAGATCCATAAAATCAACAATGGACATCACTTCTGCAGTGTTCCCTACATGCAGGCCTCACTGAGACACTATTCCTTATTTACTGCTCAGAATGCTGTTAGTAGCACTTCTAGGTTGTGGATGAAAGATCTGCTCAACTGGTAAAGGGGAAGTGATTTGCCCTAAGTCAGAGAGCCAGCTAGCAGTAAACCTGAGTGTAGAACCTAGGTCTGTCTCATCTTTAAAGTTGCATTTTCATTAATGTTTTGACACAATGAGATACTTTCAATGTGTATCCTTTGAGGATAGGAACCACTAGAGAACAGAATGACCCACCTCCATTTGGAAGGGTTAGAAAATAATTCCTAGGGTTTCAGTTCAGTTCAGTTCAGTCGCTCAGTCATGTCTGACCCTTTGCGACCCCATGAATCACAGCATGCCAGGCCTCCCTGTCTATCACCAACTCCCCGAGTTCACTCAAACTCACGTCAATCGAGTTGCTGAAGCCATCCAACCATCTCATTCTCTGTCATCCCCTTCTCCTCCTGCCCCCAATCCCTCCCAGCATCAGACTCTTTTCCAGTGAGTCAACTCGTCGCATGAGGTGGCCAAAGTATTGGAGTTTCAGCTTCAGCATCAGTCCCTCCAATGAACACCCAGGACTTATCTCCTTTAGGATGGACTGGTTGGATCTCCCTGCAGTCCAAGGGACTCTCAAGAGTCTTCTCCAACACCACAGTTCAAAAAGCATCAATTCTTCAGCGATCAGCTTTCTTCACAGTCCAACTCTCACATCCATACATGACCACTGGAAAAACCATAGCCTAGGGCTTAGAAAGGGTTAAGTTATAAATAAGGAGCTTAACAGTGAGCAGAGTAGGCAAAGGACATTTTTTGGAAAAGGTTGCACTTAGAATTTTAAGTCCTTTTCTGCTTCTTGTAAAATGAGCTCTCTTTTCACCCACTTCCCTGTTCCAAAGTGCAGCTCAGGGCCTACCTCTTTCATAATGCAGTCAATCTGGATGTTAACCCTTGCTCGTCTCATACTCTAAGCTCGGGTGGTAATTCTTTTCCATCAGCCCCTTAGGTCTTGACTTAGGTACTACCTTGAGCTGCTCTCAGTTATCTTAAGTGTATAGATGTTGAGCGCAGGAGATACACCTCTTACCTCTTCTGTATCTTCTAAAAACCTAGAGCTGTATCAGTAACATCATAGGTCATCTGCACACACTTCTTCTTGGCAGGAAGTCTTCACACCTTTTTCATATTTAAACTTTGCAAATTCTTTCATTTATGAATTCTTTTTAGGTCCTTGTAACACCCAGTGAAGTGAGCTGGCTTGCTGTTTATAATGCCCATTTTGTAGATTAAAGGAAACTATAATTCATTGCAAAACCCAGAATCACGCTGGTGATAAATAAATGATATGGCCAAGAAAAGAATTTAAGTGCTTTCTCCACTACCCTATTCTTAATTCAAAGAATGGCTGATAGATGGATTAACTTCCAGGTTTTAGCAGATACACTAAGTCTCATGTCCACGCTGTCACTACAAAATCTGACATGCAATTTTTCTGTCTTCACATAAGTGTCCAATCCTTTTTATCTCAGAGAGACCTGCAAAATATTTCGCTTAAGCCATTCGACCGTTTGATAGTTGAACCAAGAGCAAGAAGGCGTTTTTGAAAATGTACATAAAGGAGCGTGGGAGCTACTCTTGTCCACATGAGATTCCTGGAAGAATCAGCTTAACAAGCCTCAGACTGACTGTAAACAGCAGGTGGGTATTTCCCAGCCATCTGCTGACTTCTCCAGTTGAGAGCCCTTGAGAAAGTCACTAACATGGTTGTGAATGGGATGAATGGTCCTGCTCATTAATCAAAGACTGGAGAAAAAAAAAAACAAAAACAAACTTGATTCTCCCTGCTGAAGGCTGGGCACACTGTCAAAGCCCAGAGGGAGGGTACAATACAGGGCAAAATATCTCCTCTACTTTATATTTTGTTTTCCCTAAAATGAAAAGACCTTCAGCCAGGGGCCTCGGGAATATTCACTTTGAACAGAACCATGCTTTATCTCGTTGGAAGTGAAACCTGAAATCTTCTTGCCATTTCCAGCTCATGCGCCAGCAGGTAAATATGTTATAAAGCATTCACTGAATCTCAGAGGGCTTCATGGATTGTCCATCTGTCATGATCTTTCCGCCCCCAGATCCAGACATATTTCTTCAACACTGACCACTGGGACGGAATTCAAAGGAGGTGTGCAAGTTCCACTCACACCTGGTGCTGCTTAGAACCTTGAAGAGAGCTTCTCTGAAGTGTCTTCTTCATTAACATTCTCCCTTCTTTCCCCATTTCTTTCTTTTTAAAAATTTCTATTGGAGGATAGTTTATTTTCAGTGTAGTGTTAATTTCTGCTGTACAGCAAAGTAAATCAGTTACACATACACATATACCACTCTTTATGGAATCTTTTCCCTACAGTTCATTGCAGAGCATTGAGTAGAATTCCCTGTGCTATACAGTAGGTCCTTATTAGTCACCTAGTTTATATATAGTAGTGTGTACATGTCAATCCCAGGTTAAAAGTGTATCCTCCCTCCCTTCCCCAGCTGGAACCCATGAGCTTGTTTTCCAAATCCATGACTCTGTTTATATTTTGCAAATAAATCCACTTGTCCTGCTTTTAGATGCTGCGTATAAGCAATAGCATACAACGTTTGCCTTTGTCTGGTTTACTTCACCTAGTATGATAAAGTGTAGGTCCACTCATGTTTCTGCAAATGCAGTATTTCATTCTTTTTCATGGCTGAGTAATATTCCACTGTACACATGGACCACATCTTCCTTATCCATTCCTCTGTCGATGGACATTTATGTTGCTTCTGTGTCTCAGATATTGCAAACAACACTTCAGTCGACAGTTGGGTGCAGGTGTCCTTTCAGATTATGGCTTTCTTCAGATACATGCCCAAGAGTGGAATTGCTGGAGCAGGTGGTAGTCATATTTGAAGCCTCCATACTGTTCTCCGTAGTGGTTGTACCAATTTGCATTCCCCCCCAACAGTGTAGGAGCACTGCCTTTCATCCACACCCTCTCCAGCATTTCTCATTTGGAGATTTTTGATGATGGCCGTTCTAACCAGAATGAGGTGATACTTCATTGTAGTTTTGATTTTCATTTCTCTGATAATTAATGATGTTCAGTGTATTTTCATGTACTTTTTGGCCATCTGTATGTCTTCTTTGGAGAAATGTCTATTTAGGTCTTCTGTCTATTTTTTGAGTGGGTTGTTTGGTTTTTGAGACACAGAGATGCATGAGCTGTTTGTATATTTGGGAGATTAATCTCTTGTTGGTAGCTTCATTTGCAAATATTTGTCCCTTTCTGTGGGTTGTCTTTTTATTTTGTTTATAGTTTGCTGTGCAGAAGATTTTATGTTTAATTAGGTCTCATTTGTTTTTTTGTTGTTTTGTTTTTATTTCAATATATTTTATTTCATTTATTTTCATTTATTTATTATTTCATTCACTAGAAAGTGGATCCAAAAAGATATTGTTATAATTAACATAAAAAGAGTGTTCTGCCTATGTTTTTCCTCTAAGAATTTTAGTGTCCAGCCTTACATTAGGTCTCCTATCGGTACATTAAGTTTATTTTTGTATGTGGTGTTAGGGGGTGTTCTGATTTCATTTTTACTAACATGTAACTGTCCAGTTTCTCCAATCCCCACTCTTTCCTTACTTCCTTCACATTATTCTGTGCAAGCTGTTCTCCACCCAGTATATGGTTTTAAGAAAAAGGATTTGTCATTTCTTTTATTTCTTCAAAGCCCTGTCTCCAAATCATCGGCTCCCTGTTTTACATATAAACAGGAGGTAAATTACATTTACTAAAATTAAGGCATCAAGTTCCATCTGAAAAGGAAAAATGAGCAAAAATTTTAAAAGTACGGAAAATAATTTTACCAGTAAATAAGAACTATAGACTATTTTCATCTATATACTTGGCAAAGGTTGTTTTCATTTTTTTCTTCCATTGAAAAATATATTTTGTATTTCGTACCAAGACGTGTCAGTGGTTCACGCAAGACTGCCATGATCCAGGGAGCAAGAGTCGCTTTGTAAGTAAAGCACCAGAAGTTATTCGATCCTGATCAGATCCTTAATGACATGCTGTTCTCTGCTTCACGGTCAGATGCCCACCCCAGGATCTGGCTTCCTGTCCCTGACTCTCACGGCAGCTCTCCGAGTCGGCCCTGCCCTGTCTCTTTTGATCCTGGTGGTGGTCTCTGTCGGTCTCCCAGCCGTCCGGGCCTCACCATCCGCACAGCCGCTCAGGAGAGTTTAGAGCTGACCCTGCACACAGCCTGCTCCCTCCCCATCTCAACCTATTACCTTCTGCTGGCCGTGGACACTATCAAAGCGTCTTCCTCGCAACCACTTTTAAAGTGACTACCTAGTGCCTAATGAATCCTGATTTTTCTCGACTCTACTAAGTAAAAAATTACTCACATAAAATGCCTGTAATGTTTTTAAAATGCCACAACAATCCTGGTTTTCTCAGTAAATGTATCCCACTTTGGGGAGGAGGAGTGTCTTCAGAGGAGAGTTGAAATCCTTTCAACCTATGTGCACACGAGTTATTAGCAAAAAAGAATTAACTTGCCTTGTGAGTACTTCTGGAGAAGGCAATGGCAACCCACTCCAGTGTTCTCGCCCAGAGAATCCCATGGACAGAGGATCCTGGTGGGCAACAGTCCATGGGGTCACAAGAGCCAGACACGACTGAGCGACTAAGCACAGGAACACTTCAATTAGTTCTTAAAGTGTGTCTTTCTCGCACTGCCTTCTCGGGGCCTTTTTTCCCATGCAGAATATATTATTTTCTACCTTGAAAGTCTGTGGCAGTCAGAAATGAGATGAAAGAAGAATACACAGTATGCATTCATGTTACCTTGGAAATTATTGAACGTGCTTCTACCCGAGTTCCCTTTCCTTTGAGTTTCAAGCTGTTATAAACGTTACATTCCATAGACTACTAAAGATTCTCTTTAAAGTGACCTGGGCACTTTCAAATCAGACAAAGTCTACTTTTTAAAGACGGCCAGAATATTTTGTCATTACATTTTGAAATACATTTTTACGAAACCAACTTTTATTGTACCATGGATCAGTTTTTTAAATTATATTGTCAGAGCCTCAATTTTATTTATGCCAAATTGGGAATATAAATCTTCTATAAATGAACCCTTAGAAAACCTAACTACCACATTACATACCTTTTTCAACTTCTTTCCTCTCCACTAACACACACATAGACAGAAGAAGCCCTGAGACATTCATATGCTCTCTTATTTTCCTAATCAATCTCTGGTCATGACAGTTACAAGCAGGGAGGATTACTCAAGGACACGTAAATTCAGGGAGAACAGGAAAGGCAAAGAGCTGATGTAATCTGCATATTAGATAAAGGGTTGAAACATGCTTTTTGTTGCTTTTGTAGATGAATATTTCCTATTAACAATGCACTCCAAACCTCACATATTTAAGTTAGGAAGCTTTATTCTTGTTATTCACACTGATTCAATGTAAACTCTTAAACCTTACCTTGCTTCGTAAACATGACTTTAGTAATAGTTTCTACTTACCACTTTTTTCTCTATTTCTCAAAAAAAAAAACCTTTTTAAGTGGGTAGATTCCATCAGTAAAGCATTAAAACACATTCTCAATTGAACCAACAGTTGAAAATTTAATTGATGAAAAATGCACAATTAGCCTCCTAATCTTTATTAAGTGTAAGTTACTCAGTCGTGTCCGACTCTCTGCGACCCCATGGACTGTAGTCCGCCAGGCTCCTCTGTCCATGGAATGCCCCAGGCAAGAGTACTGGAGTGGGTTGCCATCTCCTTCTCCACATAACTCTTATTAAACTAACCATATATTCTAGCTATAATGTAATAGCCATAACTTTCAATATTCAGTCTGCTGATGTGTCTCAATTTTGGGTTCATGATATATGATTATGCCACCCATATGATTGTGCAGGTTAACTTTGGCTGGTTTACGCTCCATTAGTACAGAAATATTCATATCTGAAGATTTGTTAGAGAGTAACATGAGGTGGTTCTTGGATAACCTTGTGATTTCTGCACTGTAGTCTCACTATCCTCTTACATTGACAGTTTCTGATTGCAGAAATAAATTGAAAAAAATTTTAAGGCAATTCATCTTGGCTCTGCATACTAAAAACCAGCAAGGTGGGATATGCAAAGTACATACCATCCTGTAATTAAAGAAGTTTAATTCAAAATGTTCAAAGCAAATTTTAAACAGAGCAAAATAAATCCCATATTTAAATGTCAGGTACCTTGACAACTTTTCTCTTTCCTGCACCAAGATAATGGACTTTGAAGCCAGAGAGACATGGCTCCATTTTTTTTGCTAGGTGCAGGATATGTGTGAAACTTACTTAACCTCCAGAACTTTGTTTCTTTGACGGTAAAATGAGGTGAAGAGTTTACAGAATCGCTGGCAGATGTAAATGCGCTAAAGAAGTGTGAGGCTGCCTGGCACATTTCCTGGCATACAATACCCAATAAATGTTAGCTTCCTTTTCTCATTTCCAAAATACTTCAGTGGTACATCCCTTAATTGTAATTCTGAAGTTTAATTTTACGTAAGTCCCTAACTTCGAGATATTTTGACAGTTTAGATACCCATCTTCTCAATAAAGTTGACTGCTGCTAGCTCATTTTGTGATTTCAACAGTAACAGAAAGTCCTCAACTCCAAAAATACTTCTCTTGACTATGCTCACGCCTAAATCTTCTTTTGCAGGAGACAAAGGCATTTATTCCAGAACTACAGATGAATCCAAAATTATAAATCCCTCGAAGAGAGAAAACAGCACCAGGACTTAAATTCATACCAGGTTTCATGTGACTGATAGCAGATACTTTCCTGTGATTAATGGGGGAGAGCACAAGGGAAACGTGGGAACCTGGGCTGGGAATAGGGTCCACAGAGGAAAGAAAACACTTTTGAATTTAGAGGTAAATTTGAAGACAAGTTTCAAAAATACAATTTTTCCTTCATACTAGATCCTGCAAAAGGAGACTTGATTTACAGCGCAACTTAAAAAAAAAAAAAAAAGTTTTGGCTGCTGGTAGTAGACAATCCAGTTTAAATTATAGACTTATTTTGATCATGGTGATATTTTCTGTTTTTCCTGATCAACCCAGGGTATTTATATGATCAGAGATGGTTGATTTAGAAATGTGTCAGTGTCCACAGTATGATAGACTCTGCCCATGGGAGTTGCTGGTAGGTAGAGCTGTGTCCATGTTTAACATTCATAATTCAGTGTTAAGAACTGGTGTTTTCAGGCTTGTTTTTCCTATAGTTGGAGGAATAAATAAATGAAATATTGAGTCAAACTCACAGAGAAGCCAGAGAAAGTATTAGACAGCAAGGTTTTCAAATCAATCAGAGTTTCCAACCCTTTGCCCTCTGCAGTGTTTAGTGGCTCTACTGGATGCTCTGAAATTGTTCTGGGCTCACCAGGCAGTAAAATAAAGAAAGAATCAAAAGAAGGAAGTTTTGTTTTGTTGTAAGTTTCACATCAATGACTCTGTGGCATGCTTCAGTCCAAGACACATAACCCATTGCTCTCGTCAAGAGCAGCAGCCTGGTTAAAAAATTTATCAGGTGACTTAAGCAAATTCTGAAAGCACTGAGCTGTCAGACTTGAGTATTTATGGTCTTTGATTGCAAACTTCCAAAGAACAAAGACCATGTCATGTATTGATATATTCCAAACCAGTGCTCTATGAATACTCAGGGAATATTAAACAATTACATTTTATTGCAGAAGGCCTTTAAATGTCCTCTCTTACAGACCAGAAGCGTTAACTGTCGGCCGTTAACATAAGCCGACAGTGCCCACATGGAAGAGGTAAGTGCCAGAACACTCTCCTTCTGCCAGTTAAGGACATCGAGCTGGGAAGAGAGGTCTCACCAGAAATCGACCCAGCCGGACCCTGAGGGAGACTTCCAGCCTCCCGAACGATGAGAATAAATTTCTGTTTAAACCATCCAGTCTGTGGTATCTTTTTCTGGCTGCCCCAATAGACTTGATACATCAAGAAAACAAGACAAAAAGAAACCTGTTTGGAGAAAGCAATATGCAAATCCAATATGTATGTTTTCAATTTCGAGAAAGAAATGCATTCAAATCCGTGAGAAATCAATTTCTTGGTTTCGATGTACAGGAAAGAAAACCTTTGTGCAGGAAAGAAAACCTTTGTGCGATTCTGGTAGAAAACTTGGCTTTGCACTTTCAGTAATGCAGTGACAGTTTCAGAAAAAGATCATGACTTGAAGAAATTCCGTATAAATATATGAAGAAAACCGAGTTAAAGAACAAAAAACAAAGCCACTAATTATAAAAAAATCACTCCGTGATGTTTATATAATTTTTTAAAAACTTTATATAAAACAATTCCATAGGAAGTACCTCTCAAATATTGGCTTTAACTTAGAAGATCTAAGATTGTCTTCTTCAAGGCCCAATTCCAACAGTCTCTGGTCACCAGTAGGGGGCAGCAAGGCACACGCGATCCCTCAGTGTTTGAAACGCAAGGGAGGCTCGCCAGGTTAACCAGGAAGTGTCTAGGTGAGGCAGGAAAGCATCAGATACGGGAGGGAAAAAAAACCTCTTATAAATCAGGGCTGAGCCCTAGAAAGAGGAGACAGCAGGAACACACAAGTCAAAATTTTAAGTACCCCAATGGAAAACTTTGGGTTGGAAATGAGACTGTTTATCCTTCTAGAAATCAGTGTATGCAGGCAATTTCTTAATGCTTCCACCAGATTCACTAAAATAGCACAGAATGCTGGAGTTATCCTGCCCTGACTTCTCTCAGTTAAATCTGAGAGATTTTTCTTTCTATTCATTGACTTTAAGCCTTCACGGAAAGCAGCTCTACAACATTTTGAATAGTTTGGTGGTCTACAATGACTATTGACTATTTTTCTCCCAGGAAAAGAGAAGAAGGACTTTTCGTTGCGTATAACTGCAGAAAAATAGTTTGGTCTAAAAGTAGTCTAGCATTTGCCTATCAGAATATGCCCAGAGTTAGACCTTGAAAGAAATTAAGCTAGATCTAAAAGATCTCAGGCAATACAAAAATATTGAATTGTTTAATTTCTTACTAGTTTCACTATACTAATATGATGCCCCTTTGTAGTTACCGTGTATTTGTTAAATGTAGAGCCAGGCTCCTCTGTCCGTGGGATTCTCCAGGCAAGAATACTGGAGTGGGTTGCCATTTCTTCCTCCAGGGGATCTTCCCGATCCAGAGATAAAAACCCCATCTCCAGTGTCTCCTGCATTGGCAGGCAGATTCTTTACCACTTTGCCACCTGGGAAGCCCAAATGTAGAAAAAGTTGATAAATATTTTGCTGGGTAGTCAAAAAGTTTTTGAGATAATAGATCAATTTTCTCACCTAGCCACAAAGTATGACTTTACAGCTTTTCCTACTTGAGGTAACGTTACAGTGTTTCCATGAAGAACATTCCGGTGCTGAAAAGATTATAGGGAACCAAGAAGAAAAGGAGTTTGGAGCTTATTTTCTGATAAATCTATATAAACTCTGACTTCCTTGTTCTTTCTCCACTGAGAAAAATCCATATGTCAATCATTTTAGAAGGATCAGCTTCCACTAAGGACCAAGATACAAAAACGAAAAGGGAGTAAGTAGAAGGGAGGGTGAGGAGAGAAGAAGAACAAGCAAGCCAAGTACCAGCAAATATCACTGCATCCGACGGCACCAGGATGATGCTAAATTTTCAGAAATGGAAGTTTATACATAGTCTCCCATTTCTGGTCTCAGACCATCTTTACATCAGAAACATGAGCAAATTCTCCTGTTGGGATTCAAGAAAGAGATTTTCCTTCAAGACTTGATTTCTGCCTGCAGTGAATTTTTATGACCAAGTTATTAATCCCCAAAAAATGGGATTTATAATGGAAATACTGATAGATTCCTAATGGTAGCTATGCTGGTAGGCACCTATATATTAGCCTTAATAATGTCAAATTGTGAAACTAAAGCGATTGAAAATCTACTAACTTACACTTATGGAATCTCTGCTTCAGTAGTTTTTGTTATCTCCCTTATCTGAATGATATTTTCAGACTGTTCTAAAGACTAGTGTTCTATATTTGTGAGAACGAGAGTTACGATACTATAGGGTTTTGTGAGCATCATAAACTTAGAACAGCATATTTATTTCTGAATAGCCCAAGATTCTGTGGTCTTTTTCTATTTAGGAAATTTACCTGCATAAAAATCTTGAGTTCTGCAGCCATAAATTCTATAGCCTGAGGCCTTTCTCCTTTTCCTCCCATTTTTTGTACATTTTATTCTGCTTTCTAGTGGTTCATTGAACAGGTGAGGGGGATAACAATGTAATTTCATGAACAGTGACCAAATATATATATATATATCTCCTTGACTTGGATGGATAAGCAGACTCCCCTCACTGTTAGTAGAATTACAGTTGGATGCCAGACTTCCATTGGCTTGATCTCATTACATAACCTATTCCCTGCAACTGTCTTCTGTTATGGCCTGTTTTATGTGAGCTGACAGCCCGTATGTAGATGTAGCAGTAAATACATTCTGCCACTGCTTAAACAAAAATTTTCCTATCATCATGTTTATCAGGATAAATGTGTTGCCAGATATATTCTTCTTCCTGGGTTGATATTAGCAGAGCTCAGCAAATGTCATCTCTCCGTTCTCAGGGGGCTCGTCTCAAGCTCTCATTTGGCATTTTAAAAACACTGAACATGGTTGAATGGATCCAGATGTATTCTCTAACAGAAGTTATGGAAACATGGAGAACAGCTTCATTCTATCAAGTATCAGATTATTTCAGGGCTATTCTGACACGGAGCAGGAAACTTGAAATACTTTTGCCCTGAACCAGTTGTAGCATACAGCACAAGAAGAAAAATCAAATCAGTCATTAGAGAAAATTTTGAAAACTCATAAAGTAAAAGCTTTGGGGATGTGGGAAGCCATTTCTCACCGATCGTGTGTTTTTTAAGAACGATTTGAACAAAATCATGTAAGCATCATAGATGAAGAAATATAATGCTGGTTCTGATTTCAAAGGCATGTGTTTGAAACTCAAACACAGCACATATGGAAATAGCAATGGTACCCAGGATACAAGCAATACATTTACACAGCTCCATTGCAAACACTACACTAAACAGAATTTGTGTGGATAGAGTTTTCCCTTAACCTTTATAAGCCACTAGGAACAATGCAAGAATTTCAAGTAACCAGCCATCTTCCCATTTAAATCACCGAAAGGCCTACCCTTTCCTGCAAACCTCTAGCTGCGGCTGACGGCTGTAAGCCTGTTGTATTTCAGCTGCCATCTGGCAGTAGAGATTCAATCCATTGCTTCAGCCACAGTGGCCTGTCTCCTCTAGCTCTGGGAATTGCACTCAAGTGCATGATTTAAATGTCTTCGCTGTCAAATTATTGCTGTTCAGTTCATTAAGACAAATTTTAAAAAACCGTAGGGGGGAAAGTATCCCCTAAAGAGTATTATTTGTTGTAGGGAAGAAAAGTCTTGAAAATCAACCTCAAATTAGTTTTATTCATAACGCTAGGTCTTCTAAATGTGAGGTAGCAGAACAATAATTACCAAATAAGCCAAAATCTTAACATATAAAGGCCCGGTTCAAACATTCGGGTAGGAAAATGCAGTGTTTTGAACAACTAGAAGTTTATAAAGAATCTTTGCCTTCCTCCTCACTCTCCTCTCAGGATCATTTCTCGTTCATTTTGCAGTCATTTGCTGCGCCGTTGTTCCATACCAGGCACTGGGCAAGGCGGTGGGACTAGAAAGATAACTAAGATGTAGTCTTTGCCTTCCGAACACTAGCAGAACAGTCTTTGATTTCCGATCCGTGGTAAGTCACTACTTGATCACACACACAGCTCAGTTGACGGTGGGAAACAAGGAGAACCACAGCCGCCAGCTCTGTGTAACCACGCCTGGTTTCTGGTGGGTTTCGCTGCACTCCACGGCATACACCCCTGAGGGTGTCTGCAGCCGTCCTCAACTCTGCTCACCCAGATGCACCTGAGCATTGTGACACACTCCTATCACCGGTTGTAATTCATTTTGGCAGTAACTTTCAGTGGGGGGTTGTCGTGGGTGTATAGGAGCTGTGGTCGGTGGGTGAGTGTTTACAAAGTTCTGTTTGGAAAAGGCCCAGGGCTGGTTTTGATTATACCCTTCAGCCCCCTTGAGAATCGCTGTTCCACCGTGCAGAATTAATAGTGCAGGTGGGTGAGTTTCCATGTGTGCCCTTGTGTGACCGGGAAAGACAGCTCGGAAGCCAACCGTGAGCTTCACTAGGAACTTTATGTATAAACTGGCTGGCTTCACTCTCTCTTCACTAGGGAACACAGGCTTTCTATCTACGAAGGGCAGATTTTCTCTCTTACCTTCTCACATTCCTCTCCTAAGTTCTTGACTTCAGTATTGTTCAAAGCTCCACAGCAAACAACGCAGACAATTTTCAGATACGGGATGTGGGGATTCTTACTCTACTTCTGAGAGAATTCCATCAGAATATCTGGAAAAGCCCTGGTCTCCAGGGTTGGTCAGAGAATGAGACTCACTCAGACATCACTACCAAATAGAAGCTTGAATAGATCAAATTGAACCCACAGAAGGCCTGAGAAAAGAAAGCAAGGGGCAGAAGATGCCATCAGTTACTACCCATAGTTATTAAATTCTGAGCTCCCCGTTGGATTGTAGAAACAAAGGCAGAGATGGATGAAAGGAAAAAAATAATAAGGGAATGGAAAGCTTCCACAGGGGATGCTGGTTGATAAAAGGGAACTCAAGAAATAAACCGTGTCTCCATCACTTCTCCATTCTCCACAACGAAGACAGGAGATCTGATCACTTCACTCATTTTCTTTTTAAGAATTTCTTTTTAATCTGGACCATTTTTAAAGTCTTTACTGAATTTTTTTTACAATATGGCTTCTGTTTTATATTTTGGTTTTTTGGCCTCAAGGCATGTGGGATCTTAGCAACCCATACCCCCTGCACCGGAAGATGAAGTCAACCACTGGACCACCAGAGACATCCGTGTTTCATTCCTTCTTATTCTTCTTTGGTTCCCATCTCTGTAGAACAGTCAGCCAGCCAGACTGTTCCATGAGAGAGTGTCTAACAGTTCAGGCCCTGTGTCACACCCGCCTGCTCTGTCCCACGTCTGTGTCTGGAAAAGCCCAGTTGCTTGCCATTCTGCCCACCACTGAGCTTGCAGGTTCCATGCGGCTTTCTGTCCCCAGGTTTTCACTCTTGGCATCCCTTCTGCTGAGTGCAGTACCCACACTCCACTTCTCCTCGTCTGGCTGATTCTAACCTGCTCATCATGACTTATTATGATCATCTCCTCTGGGAAGCTCCCCACCTCATATTCCCATAGCAACCCAGATACGTTTATGTTTTTTCCCTACTTTATGTGCATTTAAATGGTCTGTTTCTGCATGTGTTTCTTCATCTGTACTGCAAGCTATCTAAGGCCAAAAAGCTAAGTACAATGCCTGGACATAATAGACTTCAAATAAGTTGGTGGTTTGGCCTTTTGTTCACTAAACTGAAAAATAAACATCAAGGAGAAAGTCCTGTTTTGATATCAGGTCAAAACTTGTGGATAAGATAATGTTGAGCACATTAATGAAATTCTATGGCTTTTCATTTCTAAATAACACAAAAATACAAAACCAAATAACATCAGAGCTCACGATTCTCAAATGTATACCCCCCACACCCATGTCTCATAACCAGAGTCGGCGGTCTGGACTGGAGGTTAAGGTGAGCTCTAGAAACTGCTCACTGACTTCACCTGCTCCACCATTGCTAGCCGAATATCCTTTAGCAAGCTGCTGAGACACTTCTTTCTCAGTTTAACCTCTGTGAAACAGGAGCAATAATTGTATTATCATGAGATTTAAACAAAACAGTGTATGTAAACCATTATTAAAGCTTATCACTACCATTGCTGTAGTCTTTATATTGTTTTCCCAATGTATTTCCCTCTGTCGTAATGACCAAATATTGAACGGTAACAAATAGTAAAAATATTGAATGGCAAATGCATAAATTACTGCTAATCCTCACAACCCTGTAATGGAAGTATTGCTAGCTTCCATTTTAAAGATGATGACAGAGAAACTCAGATTAAATATATCACACACAGTCTCACTACTAGTAATTGGTAGATCCAGGAACTAAAGCCAAAACAAGCCAGAGCCAAGTACAGCACTTTTTCACAACACAAAGGTGCTTTCTCAACATCATGAAAAATAGAACTGTGTTGGTTTTATAAATTCTATAGCCTCCTGTGGTGTTGGAGAAGACTTTGAGAGTCCCTTGGACTGCAAGGAGATCCAACCAGTCCATCCTAAAGGAAATCAGTCCTGAATAATCTTTGGAAGGACTGATGCTCCAATACTTTGGCCACCTGATGTGAAGAGTTGACTCACTGGAAAAGACCCTGATGCTGAGAAAGGTTGAGGGCAGGAGGAGAAGGGGACGACAGAGGATGAGATGGCTGCATGGCATCACTGACTTGATGGACATGAGTTTGAGTAAGCTCCAGGAGTTGGTGATGGACAGGGAGGCCTGGCGTGCTGCAGTCCATGGGATTGCAAAGAGTCAGACACGACTGACTGAGCGGCTGAATTGACTGATAGTCTCCTGGAATGTATCTGTATGATTTCAACCAATCTAGAAAAATTTTCCACCTGAAGTACCACCTTTCTCACATCCTAAAGTTTGATAGTCCTTAAACAGACAATGACATTTATAGTCCCACCATCAGAAATTAAACAAAAAAGAGCAACTATTCCTGAGAATTACCACATTCACTGTTCACCTCTAGTGTAAAAGACAAATATGAAGATCATTTTCCTGAAATCAATGTTACTAGAAAATATCAAAAGAAAAAAGGATGTATACAAATTTACTGCTGAAGGCAGAAAAAAATGAAAATAAGTTTTTAGTAGCTCTTTTTTAAGCTCCTTTTTTATTATCTCTGATGATTTGCTTAAAGGTATGAAAACCTTTTCATAAATATGCTCAACAGCACACATATCCACTCATCCCAACTTCCGAATGTCTTGTCATAGGATTCACAACTCACAAAGCCCAAACCTAGGTTTTAGCCCAAGGGTCCCTAGCTGGGGAGCCAATGAGATTAACATAAGGATTTTGCACCAGAGAAACAATATGGGGAAAGGAAGGATTAAAATATCTTAAGAACGTAAATTCAAGCTGTCCCCATAGCTCACAGACTTGCTACCAACATTACAGATTCCTCTCCACTAATTTTGAAATGACCCATGCGTTTCCTCATTATCATCAGGTTAAAAAAACTAATGGCCCGAAAGATAAAACTATAGCCACCTCCCAAAGCTCTTAACATTTATTTATTGTTCTCCAAAATGTGGGATAACATTTGTTTTAAACAAGGGTTTCTTGGCCACATGTAACATTCTGCAGAAGCTAAAAAAAAGGAAGTATAGTGTTGGACTTTGGGGATTATGTGAATATTCATTGTCTCAGTTCAGTTCAGTTCAGTTCAGTCGCTCAGTCGTGTCCGACTCTCCGCGACCCCATGAATTACAGCACGCCAGGCCTCCCTGTCCATCACCAACTCCCGGAGTTCACTCAAACTCATGTCCACAGAGTCGGTGATGCCATCCAGCCATCTCATTCTCCGTCGTCCCCTTCTCCTCCCGCCCCCAACCTTTCCCAGCATCAGAGTCTTTTCCAGTGAGTCAACTCGTCGCATGAGGTGGCCAAAGTATTGCAGCTTCAGCTTTAGCATCAGTCCCTCCAATGAACACCCAGGATTGATCTCCTTTAGAATGGACTGGTTGGATCTCCTTGCAGTATAAGGGACTCTCAAGAGTCTTCTCCAACACCACAGTTCAAAAGCATCGATTGTTCGGCGATCAGCCTTCCTCACAGTCCAACTCTCACATCCATACATGACCACGGGAAAAACCATTGCCTTGACTAGACGGACCTTGGTTGGCAAAGTAATGTCTCTGCTTTTTAATATGCTATCTAGGTTGGTCATAACTTTCCTTCCAAGGAGCAAACGTCTTTTAATTTCATGGCTGCAATCAGCATCCGCAGTGATTTTGGAGCCCAAAAAAATAAAGTCTGACACTGTTTCCACTGTCTTTCCATCTATTTCCCATGAAGCGATGGGACCAGATGCCATGATCTTTGTTTTCTGAATGTTGAGCTTCAAGCCAACCTTTTCACTCTCCTCTTTCACTTTCATCAAGAGGCTTTTGAGTTCCTCTTCACTTTCTGCCATAAGGGTAGTGTCATCTGCATATCTGAGGTTATTGATATTTCTCCCAGCAATCTTGATTGCAGCTTGTGCTTCTTCCAGCCCAGCGTTCCTCATGATGTACTCTGCATAGAAGTTAAATAAGCAAGGTGACAATATACAACCCTGACGTACACCTCTTCCTATTTGTCTAGGCAGACTTTATTTGGGGGGCGGGGGCTCCAAAATCACTGCAGATGGTGACAGCTGCCATGAAATTAAAAGACACTTACTTCCTGGCAGGAAAGTTATGACCAACCTAGACAGCATATTAGAAAGCAGAGATGTTAACTTTGCCAACGAAGGTCCGTCTAGTCAAGGCTGTGATTTTTCCAGTCGTCATGTATGGATGTGAGAGTTGGACTATAAAGAAAGCTGAGCACCGAAGAATCGATGCTTTTGAACTGTGGTGCTGGAGAAGACTCTTGAGAGTCCCTTGGACAGCAAGGAGATCCAACCAGTCCATTCTAAAGGAGATCAGTCCTGGATGTTCATTGGAAGGACTGATGCTAAAGCTGAAACTCCAATACCTTGGCCACCTCATGCGAAGAGTTGACTCACTGGAAAAGAGTCTGATGCTGGGAGGGATTGGGGGCGGGAGGAGAAGGGGACGACAGAGGATAAGATGACTGGATGGCATCACCGAATAGATGGACATAAGAAGTTTGAGTGAACTCTGGGAGTTGGTGATGGACAGGGAGGCCTGGCGTGCTGTGATTCATGGGGTCACAAAGAGTCGGACACGACTGAGCGACTGAACTGAACTGAACTGAGGCAGAGAGAAGCATCTGGGTGGCCTCTGTTGGGTGCAGCCGGTCCTGCCTGCAGGCAGCCCCTCCGCCCCTCCCCTCGCGCTGCAGCTGCAAACACTGTGCTGCTGCGGTTCTGCCATCAAGGGCCCAGTGGCTCACTCGTTTGCACTCGTCTCTGCAGCATGAACTCTGAGAACCATCGCTGTTTACCCACTCATTCCACTGGACAAACTGAGCAATATGCCCTGAGAATTACTGCTCACTTCTTTTTGTTCCGTGTTGCTCAGAGACGTCAAACCTGAGTAGGTTAAGATAGAAGCCGTTCAGCCCTTCAAAAGTCAGATGCTATCTAGGGAGCAACACTGACAGTTCTGGCTTACTACTGATTCAAATGTAAGATACTACTTTTCTCTGCCTTTCAGACATATCCTTAACCTAACCGCAGAGATGTGTCAAACGCTGTCACAGCCATGGTAACTACAGGCCAAGTTACAGGAAAAAGAATACTCTGGGTGCACCACAATTTTTGCAATCTTGAAATTATAATAAATAGGATTCAGTCAGTCAGTCAGTCAGTTCAGTCGCTCAGTCGTGTCCGACTCTCCGCGACCCCATGAATCACAGCACGCCAGGCCTCCCTGTCCATCACCAACTCCCGGAGTTCACTTAAACTCATGTCCACAGAGTCGGTGATGCCATCCAGCCATCTCATTCTCCGTCGTCCCCTTCTCCTCCCGCCCCCAACCTTTCCCAGCATCAGAGTCTTTTCCAGTGAGTCAACTCGTCGCATGAGGTGGCCAAAGTATTGGAGTTTCAGCTTTAGCATCAGTCCCTCCAATGAACATCCAGGATTGATCTCCTTTAGAATGGACTGGTTGGATCTCCTTGCAGTATAAGGGACTCTCAAGAGTCTTCTCCAACACCACAGTTCAAAAGCATCGATTCTTCGGCGATCAGCTTTCTTCACAGTCCAACTCTCACATCCATACATGACCACGGGAAAAACCATTGCCTTGACTAGACGGACCTTGGTCGGCAAATTGCTCCACTCTTATTAAGCATTCCTGACTCTGCTCTGAACCAAAAGATAGATGTGCAAGAAAGTAAGAAACAATGTAGCCATTTAGTAAAAGAAATGGTATCAAAACATGGGTTAGAATTTTGCTTGTGAAGAACATTTAGAAGAAGCACTTACAAGGTCACAAAAGTAATCCCTCTAATTAGAAAAAAAAAAAAACACAGATCAAAAAGCTATAGCAATCTGTCAATGAGAGAAGTGTCAAGTAGACGTTTCCCTCCTTTCCAGATATATTTAGAATTCTGAGGGAAAACCTCCATGGATGGTTTCACTATGCACCTGTTGTGGTCAACATCTGGCACCAGCTCTTGCAAATCCATCAATCCCACCTCACTGTGTCTCCTTTCAGCTTACAAAGAAACTGTAAATAGCGCACAGGGTACAGAAAGAATTTTATTTTTTTTTCTCCTTCTTTCCCTCTTTATCTTTCTTGCTTTTCTTTCTGGTTTGTTTCTATAGTAAGATGAAAGCAGCACAGAAAACAGAAGAAATCTATTTGAACCATTCATAAACTGTATAGGAAATGTGCCTCGTAAAGAAGGAATTATAAACGCAGTTAGAGGAAGTAAGATGAGAGAATTTAAATTTTTTTAAAGAAAATGAGTTGTCTTGCATCGGCCAATCTTCCGTCATTCATTCAATCATTCAACAAGTATTTTTTAACTAACCAAAAAGCAGACATCACTTTGCCAACAAAGGTCTGTCTAGTCAAAGCTATGGTTTTTCCAGTAGTCGTGTATGAATGTGAGAGTTGGACTATAAATAAGGCAGAGCATCGAAGAATTGATGCTTTTGAACTGTGGTGTTGGAGAAGACTCTTGAGAGTCCCTTGGACTGCAAGGAGATCCAAGCAGTCCATCCTAAAGGAGATCAGTCCTGAATATTCATTGGAAGGACTGATGCTGATGCTGAAGCTCCAAAATCCTGGCCACCTGATGCGAAGAACTGACTCATTGGAAAAGATCCTGATGCTGGGAAAGACTGAAGGCAGAAGGAGAAGAAGGCAACAGAGGATGAGATGGTTGGATGGCATCACTGATTCAATGGACATGAACTTGGGCAAACTCTAGGGGGATGGTGAAGGATGGGGAAGTCTGGCGTGCTGAGGTCCATGGGGTCACAGAGAGTCGGACACGACTCGGTGAGTGAAGAACAGAAAAAGTACGTAGTACGTAGAACACAGTACGTAGTGGAGCACTTTAGGCCCTGTGACGAGCTACACAGATTAAAATGGCCAACCTTTCTCTTGTGCAAGAAAAGGCATGCACTCAAAGAGCTATTTTAAAAATCTGCAAGTCAGGGGTCAAGACCTGCTGCTAATCTTATTTTTGAGACTTTTATTTATGTAAACTGGGAGGAATATTTTCAGGCACCAGCACAGGAAATAAGGGGAAACTTTCTACCAGTAATTGGAAGGAAAGAGAGAGAAATTAGATTCCATTACAAAGACCACAGTTATCTTCCAAATTATTTTGTGTTTTAGACTTTGGGTAAGCAGGTCATTGACTAAAGTTCAGAATTTTACTTTTGTAAAAAAAGCACTTCGTTTTCACACTTGTTATACTGGATATCTTTGCACAACAGATTTTTAAAGCCACTTTTTCTCAATTCCCTAAAATCTTAATGGAAATTGTAGATAAAATCTTAATGGAAATTGTAGATCTGACTTTCATTAATCAGTCATTTGTGAGAACTTATTCGTACACATGTTCACACAGTTTCTAGATAGAAGTTCAGGATGTGTGTTATGGCTCTTAATTTCAAGTGAAGAAACTTGACTGGATCAGAAATAGAGGAATTACTAACTCATGACAAAGGAAAAAGCAGGAATGGCTGGACCAAGGGACTAACAAACATCTTCAGGACTCGTTTGCTGTCTGATCTCTGCTTATTTCTTTGTTGGCCACTGCTAATTTCTCCTGGGGCAGGAAGATATTTCCATGGCTGTAGGAGACTCGAATATTGGCAGCAAGCTCTGGGTTCAGATTAGCCCAGATTCACCATCAAAAAGAATATTGGCAGCAAGCTCTGGGTTCAGATTAGCCCAGATTCACCATCAAAAAGAATAAATCCTTTCACACCATTCTTGACTCTTTCTCACCCTAACCTTAGTCTGAAGCTTTTCCAAGTTGAAGTGTTAACCTCCAGCTCATTACTAAAGTCTATGAGACACAGTTGGGGAGAAAGGAAGCTTTAATTCCAACCATGTGGTGAACTGGGATTGGGGTTGGGATCAGGGGGAAGAAGAAGAAGAGAAATTCTACAAAGGTAGGAGGAACCGGTCCTCCAAAGAGAGGGATGATGGACAGACAAGTAATTAAAATGACCCCAGGTATGACTAGATATCTTAAAACATTTTATGCTGTTGTGATTGTATTTCTCCAGGCTTCATATTTTCTGTGCACAGTATGTGTTCATTTATAATTGATAAAAGAGCTCTAATTTCCTTTTGTTTTTCTGTTCTGGCACAAAGTTCATTACTTGTGATTGGAAATAATGGAATTCTACCTGGGGTTGTTGTATGATTATTTTTATATTATAACATTTTGTTGAAAAGCAAAGGAGAAAAGATACACCCATCTGAATGCAGAGTTCCAAAGAAGAGCAAGGAGAGATGAGAAAGCCTTCCTAAGTAATGAATGCAAAGAAATAGAGAAAAACAATAGAATGGGAAATATTAGAGATCTTTTCAAGAATATTAGAGATACCAAGGGAACATTTCATGCAAAGATGGGCTCGATAAAGGACAGAAATGGTATGGACCTGAAAGAAGCAGAAGATATTAAGAAGAGATGACAAGAATACACAGAAGAACTATACAAAAAAGATCTTCACAACCCAGATAATCACGAGGGTGAGATCACTCACCTAGAGCCAGACATCCTGGAATGTGAAGTCAAGTGGGCCTTAGGAAGTACCATTGCAAACAAAGCCAGTGGAGGTGATGGAATTCAAGCTGAGCTATTTCAAATCCTAAAAGATAATGCTATGAAAGTGCTACACTCAATATGCCAACAAATTTGGAAAACTCAGCAGTGGCCACAGGACTAGAAAAGGTCAGTTTTTATTCCAAACCCAAAGAAAGATAATACCAAAGAATGCTCAAACTACCACACAATTGCACTCATTTCACATGCTAGCAAAGTAATGTTCAAAATTCTCCAAGATAAGCTCCAACAGTATGTGAACTGAGAAATTCCAGATGTTCAAGCTGGATTTAGAAAAGGCAGAGGAACCAGGGAGAAAACTGCCAACATCCGTTGGATCATCAAAAAAGCCAGAGAGTTCCAGAAAAAACATCAACTTCTGCTTCATGAACTGTGCCAAAGCCTTTGACTGTGTGAATAGCAACAAACTGTGGAAAATTCTTAAAGAGATGGGAATACCAGACCACCTTAACTACCTCCTGAGAAATCTGTATGCAGGTCAGGAAGCAACAGTTAGAACTGGACATGGAACAACAGACTGGTTCCAAATTGGGAAAGGAGTACGTCAAGGCTGTATGTTGTCACCCTGCTTCTTTAACTTATATGCAGAGTACATCATGAGAAGTGCTGGACTGGATGAAGCACAAGCTGGAATCAAGATTGCTGGGAGAAATATCAGTAACCTCAGATATGCAGATGACATGGCAGAAAATGAAAAAAACTAAAGAGCCTCTTGATGAAGTTGAAGGAGGAGAGTGAAAATCTCACTTAAAACTCAACACTCAAAAAATGAAAATCATGGCATCCAGTCCCATCACTTCATGGCAAATAGATGGGGAGATAATGGAAACAGTGAGAGACCTTATTTTCTTGGGCTCCAAATCACTGCAGATGGTGACTGCAGTGAAATTAAAAGACACTTGCTCTTTGGAAGAAAAGTTATGACCAACCTAGACAGCATATTAAAAAGCAGAGACATTACTTGGCCAACAAGGCTATGGTTTTTCCAGTAGTCATGTATGAATGTGGGAGTTGGACCATAAAGAAGGCTGAACACCGAAGAATTGATGCTTTTGAACTGTGGTGTTGGAGAAGACTCTTGAGAGTGTCTCAGACAGCAAAGAGATCCAACCAGTCCATCCTAAAGCAAATCAATCCTGAATATTCATTGGAAGGACTGATGCTGAAGTTAAAACTCCAATACTTTGGCCACCTGATGCAAAGAACTGACTCACTGGAAAAGACCCTGATGCTGGGAAAGATTGAAGGCAGGAGGAGAAGGGGACGACAGAGAACGAGATGGTTGGATGGCATCACCGACTCAATGGACACTAGTTTGAGCAAGCTCCAGGAAATGGTAAAGGACAGTGAAGCCTGGTGTGCTGCAATCCATGGAGTTGCAAAGAGTCAGACATGAACTGAGAGTCTAAACAGCAACAGTACTATACTCAGTTATTTCAGTGATATAATTGCTAAAAAGAAATTACTTATAAATGCCAGTAATTAAAAGAAACATATTAGAGATTTCGGCCATTTCTAGTAGCGTCTATTTCTTTAAACAGCTACAGTGAACTTAACTTTTTTTATAAGTGCTTCTAATAAATTCAGACAGACCTAGTCTTATAATGCAATTTCTCTCTATATTGTTGCAATCAAAATGTCTTGCTCAAACTATACTTACTACTATGATTCAAGGGGAGAAATCATAGATAATTTGAGCTTTCTAAATGGCAGCTTCTATTCAAGATCAAATTGGAATTGATTCAAATGAGTGAAAATTAGTTCTATTATTTTCCTTTCCCACAATGTCCTTCTGCCATTTGTTTAATGCCATGGGTTATTCATCCTCTATTTTCTTCTATATTATTCCAAGTATATTCATATGCATAGTTTCTATTTCCCATATCTGCTATTTTTAATTTCAGAGCATCTAGATTAGATTCTTAAATTTGAACCTTGTAGCATAAAAATCTAGAAGAGGTCAGACAGCTGAATGTAATTAAGCTTGATTGGCCGATTCAACAGCAAGAACAAGCCAGAAAAGGGGTTTAGTGGTTGTGCCAAGCAAGTAAGAAAGAATCAAGTTACCTAGCAGCTGGAATGAAACCCACAAATTTGGAAAACTAAAGACTCGTGATACAATAAACTCACAAGTGGGATGTCAACATCTATTAAGATATGCTACAGTGTGCTCTCTTTGGGCCCAGTAAGATATAATACACTAGCTAGGAAGATCCTGGGAGGTGTGTTCAACTACAAATAGTAAAGTTACTCCGTATTGAATGAGGGACTATTGGACATTTCAGCATAGACACAGACCTCCTGGGTCTCAGAATTCTGGGTTGCAATTTTCATGAAACCTTCACATATTGTTCCATCAAATCCAGCATGCACACTGCTAGAACTTCCCTGGTGGCATTAGTGGTAAAGAACCTGCTTGCCAACACACAAGACATAAGAGATGCAGGTTCAATTCCTAAGTTGGGAAGATTCCCTGGAGAAGGGCATGCAACCCACTCCAGTATTTTTGCCTGGAGAAACCCACGGACAGAGGAGCCTGGTGGGCTACAGTCCACAGGGTCGCAAAGAGTTGGACACGACTGAGAGACTCAGCACGCACAGTGGTCATGTGATAATTGTAGGTGGTACACGGACATTTTTCTCTACCTTTACTCAGTTTTTACACACTTATTCTAATATAAACATTAGATTGTATATTAGGGAAAATGTAACATTTATCACACCCACATAATTTGTTAGGACTAGGAGTGAAGAAGATATTTCAGGTAAAAAAAAAGAATTCAGAGAAAAATATTTCATGTTCAATTGTTCATTCTACAAGAATTATTATATTAAGCAGGTGGTCAGAGCTGACCTCTTGGGGAAGGTGAGATTTGAGGAGACTTGGAGAAGGTGAGGGAGTGAACTGTATACATATCTGGGGACGAGTGTTCCATGTAGTGGGAAGAGTTAAAAAAGAATCCCGAAAGTAGGAGAGCCCGGTGTGTGTGAGGACCAAGAGAGCGGCCATATAGCTGGAGCTAAGAAAGGAGGCCAAAGAGATTACATGGGGCCAGATCAGAGAGGTGGTGACTGAAATTTAACATACCATCTGGGACCCTGATTGGAGTGAAAGAGGACACATTTCTTTAATAATCATGTTCGTCATATGTGCTAAGTCACTTCAGTCGTGTCTGACTCTTTTGGTGACCCCATGGACTGTGGCCTGCCAGGCTCCTCTGTCCATGGGATTCTCCAGGCAAGAATACTGGAGTGGGTTACCATGCCCTAAAACAGTATGGAGGTTCCTCAGAAAGCTAAAAGTAGAACTACCATATGATCCAGCAATCTCACTCCTGGGCATATACCCAAGCAAAACTATAATTCAAAGCAATACATGAGCCCTGTGTGCATAGCAGCCAAAACGTGGAGGCAACCTAAATGTGCATAGAAAGATGCATGGATAAAGAAGACAGTATATGCATACACTTGGAATATTACTCAGCCATAGGAAAGAGTGAAATAACGCTATCTTCAGCCACATGGATGGATCTAGCGATGATCACGCTAAGTGAAGTCAGCAGGAGAAAGACAAATACCTATCATATCACTTCTGTGCAGAATCTAAAATATGACACAAGTGAATTTACGAAGAAAACAAGAAAAGACACAGAGAGAACCCACCTGTGGTTGCCGAAGGGGAGGGGCTTGGGGGAGAGCTGCATCGGGAGCTTGGGATTAGCAAATGCAAAGTATTATATACAGAAGGGATAAACAACAAGGCCTTATCATATAGCACAGGGAGCTATATTCAATATCCTGTGATAAACCATAATGGGACGGAGTATGAAAAAGCATGTATGTGTGTATAATGGAATCACTTTGTTGTACAGCAGAAATTAACACATTGCAAGTCAACTATACTTCAGTGAAGTAAATTTAAAAAACAAATTACGCCAAACCAGCATGCCTAAAGGAGTCTATCCGAGGCAAACTAGAACAGAGGTTTAGTCTACTTATAGGACAGCATAAGGGCTTTGGCTCTTACCCTGAGTAAAATGGAGAGCCACTGAAGGTGTTTTTAAAGTATTGTCCTTGTTGCTATGTTAAGAACAGACTATAGTGAAGCAGGAGTGAAAACAGACAGCAGGTGATAATTCAGGTGACATGAGGAAATAACCAAGTTTGGGGCCACTGTTTTAGCACACGTTCAGTTCAGTTCAATCGCTCAGTCGTGTCCGACTCTTTGTGACCCCATGAATCACAGCACACCAGGCCTCCCTGTCCATCACCAACTCCCGGAGTTCACTCAAACACATGTCCATCAAGTCGGTGATGCCATCCAGCCACCTCATTCTCTGTCGTCCCCTTCTCCTCCTGCCCCCAATCCTTCCCAGCATCAGAGTCTTTTCCAGTGAGTCAACTCGTCGCATGAGGTGGCCAAAGTATTGCAGTTTCAGTTCTTGATGCAGGATAATTCTGTCCGGTGTCTAGAATAGGTGGTGTCAGGATGAGGCATCATCCTGAGTTTGTTCCATACCCAAGAGACCCCCACTTACCTTCTATACCTCTGGGCTGGGCACTAGAACTATAACGATTAAAACCGTACACCTAAACTCAAGAATTTTGACTGGAGAGATGGAACATATATTTAAATAACACAGACTGAACCCCCAAAGGTTATGATTTGGGAACACTCAGAGCCTGATATTCTCCTCCTAAAGTTAGAGGAGGCAGGAGAAAGGACATTCTAGACAGACTTTAGCAGATGACCTGTCTCAAACAACTTTTATACCATTTCTCTTCTGAAGCTTCTGATAAAACCCCCAGAGAAAGTGTGTCTAGTTTTAAAAGCTTAAAGAAATCTTTCTGGGTGATTCCAATATCAGCCCTTAGCTTGAGACCCACTCGACATAGTGATAGCGTACTGAATTACAGGATATTCTTTGAGAGCTCTGTGTTCCTCATTTCAGAATTAAAAATCAGTGTATAGTTATACCTCACTGCTGCTGCTGCTGCTAAGTCGCTTCAGTCATGTCCGACTCTGTGCGACCCCATAGACAGCAGCCCACCAGGCTCCCCCATCCCTGGGATTCTCCAGGCAAGAACACTGGAGTGGGTTGCTATTTCCTTCTCCGATGCATGAAGTGAAAAGTGAAAGTGAAGTCGCTTAGTCGTGTCAGACTCTTCGCGACCCCATGGACTGCAGCCTAGCAGGCTCCTCCGTCCATGGAATTTTCCAGGCAAGAGTACTGGAGTGGGGTGCCATTGCCTTCTCCGTATACCTCACTGTGAAGTATTAAATATGGAGAAACTGGGGCAAATAAATAATGAAGTGGCAAATAAAGTGGGTTGGGTAAAAATCTCAGTTGTATAAGAAAACGTAACCAGATAGAGAGGCAGACTATGGATGGGTGGATAGATGGATGATTGACAGGTGACTGGTAGGCTGCAGATCTAGGCAGATGATGTCTGTGTACTAGTCAGGCTACAAGTTGCCACCAATTGAGTGTCTTAAGCAACACTTATTTTCTCACAGTTCTGCAGGCCAGAAGTCTAAGATCGGGGTGACTTCAGGGCTGGCTCATGGGGAGACCTCTCTTCCTCGGCTTCCGCACAGCTGTCTGCTCACTGGGTCCTCACATGGCATCCTCTATGTGTGTGTCAGGAGAGAGCAATCTCTTAATATCTCTTCGTCTTCTTAGAAGGACACCAGTCTTTCAGATTAGAACCCCATCCTGTGACCTCACTTAGCCTTAATTACTCCACTAAAGTCCTTCCCTCTGAATACTGTCACATTGGGGGTTAAAGGTTCAACAAATGAATTTTGAGGGGGACACAGTACGGTCAATAACAAGATATATCTATTAACGTCTATATACCTCTCTATATCTATAAATCTAAATCTATAAACCTCTCTACTGAATTGCTGGATACAGGTAATCCACTTGGGAATAAGTGCTTTGAACTGCTAGGTCTAAGCTAGTTGTTGCAGCTCTTCTGATAGGTAGCAAGCCTGTCACTTTGAGAGGGAATTGATTTCACTTTGACTGCTTTTAATTAACACAAACCCAAAAGAAATAAATCTTGTGTGTGTGCTTGTCCAAGAGCTAATTTTGGGAAAAGAGCTCTGACTCAGAATGTCTGCCAAGTTATATAGCCTGACTGCACTTCAGCAGGGAGTTTCAGGCAAAAGCTTCATCTCAGAGCCCTTTCAGTTCTAGACAAGTGTGTGGAGCCTAAAAAATGCACTGGTAAAAGTAAATGTTTGTCTCCTCATCTTCCTCCAGCAGAAGATGATAATTTCTGTGACCTCTGTCCTAACCACCAAGCCCTGTTCCCCACTGCTATGCAGTGTGATTGTGCAGTTCACCACCTTTTCCCCAATCTGAGCCTTAGTTCTCACTTTAATTAGTTTTTGTTTTACTAGAATGAACTGAACTTGCGACCTTTAAGCTCTCATTTTAAACTGATCTAAACCTTTTTGCATTATACATGCTATTTCTCTTTATTTCTTCAAATGAATCTCACAAACTGAATATTATCTGCATACTTAAAGGAAGAATTTTCAGGGCCTCTCTCGGAAGTTCTTCTGTCTTGCAGATAACAGTGATTCTAAAGTGTGTTCATGATAAATCTGTCCTTGAAAGGAATTTAGAGAATGTTCAAGTTGGCATGCATGTTAAGTTCTTCATTTTATAATGGAGGAAACTGTGGTCAGTAGAGATTCTAAGGTCTGCTCAGAATTATTTGGTTAATTAATGTCAGAGCAAAAATCAGAACTCAGGGAACTTAATTCCCAATCAAAGCAATGTTAAATTAAGAAGAGGGTCATACTGAAAATTTTGAATCTCATGTTTTAAGAGACACTTATTTCCTAGATTAGAAATCTAGAGACCAATGTTTCATGGTCCCCATTAATAGGTTTCCACTGAGAAGTATGTTCTTTTGCTATCTTTCTTTTATCTGAAAAATGAAATAAACAGTCTTTTCAGCCACCTTAAAGGTATATAGGAATTCACAGTACAAGTATTATGTTCTTTGGTATGCATCTCCCAAGAGTAGAGTTGATAAACACAATCTATATTACATTTTTTAAATTGAATGCTCTGCAAAACATAGAAAGTCATTCATACAAAGAGCAATGTATAACCTGTCAAGAAGTTATATCCCAACCAAATAAAAGTCAATTCACAAATAAGCATTTCTAGAAATTGAAGTTTCAGTGGATTTAAGTCTTCAAGTGTGTGACCTGGTTACTGTAATGAGTAACATGGAAAGCATGCCGATGGTGATGACGAAAATTGACATTAACGTGGAACAATATGCCAGGCACATTTTCAAGCATTTTACATTCATTTGGCCCTCAGAAAAGCCAAATCATACAAGTATCATTATAATCATTTTGTAAAAAGTCTTCTTCATAAATGGCTTGGCTATGTGTGGGTGGGTGGGGAAGGGTGGATTTTTTTAAGATCAATGTAAAAGAGAAATGCTCCAAGAGGTGGTTTTGAAGAGGAAACCTATCTTTTGTGTATGAATAATAGGGACTCTTGTCTACGTGGGAAGGAAATTCAACTCCAATCAGCTTCATGAAAATGGTGTCCTCAGCGTCTAGCCTCTGTATTTTGTGTCTGCTTGCCTTTGTGGCGGTTCTTTCTGGAGGGCTAGAGAGATTTAGGCCCAACTCCAGGCTTAGGTCTCATCACTTGAGGAACCACACCTCGAAGAGAACTTTTCGTTTCACTCATGAAAGTCATAGTACTAAGCTGGAGTCTCACTGAACACATGCCTATCAAACAGGGCCCATGCCCGTGGCCATGGAGCTAGAATATGATTCACCAGAACTCTGCCACACCCATTCCTATCATCCTCCAAAGAAAGATTAGTTTATATCACTACATGAAGGGAGAATGATACCAGGAAAGCAAACCTCAAAGCTGACCACAACAGCATAGAAACGGGAGTACAAATAAGCAAAGGGAGAAGGAAATCATAAATACTGGTGAAGGAACTCCAGTAAGAAGTCAGTTTGAGATGGTACAGAAAGCATACAGAAGAGAAAAGACAAATTAGAGTATGACATAAGGGATGTTCCTATCTTTCAGTTCAGTTCAGTTGCTCAGTCATTAATGGATATTAAAATCACAGTGGGGTTTAAGATAAATCTGGCATTGGGCTTGGCTCTCATTCCTGGATGCTACTGAAAGTCAAAGAACATAGTTGATTAGATTCTGCATTAAATAAGCTAATAGAATGTACCATCAGCTCCCAGATTCAACCCAATCCAACAACCAAAACTGGTTTTGAAGCGCTGTGTTAGACGTTAACTGACTGATTAGAAAGACAGACACAGAACCAATTACAACTCAGAACAGACTATGATAAGTACTACAACAGAAGGCTGATAAAGCTCTTTGATGGCAGAACCTAGAGAGGTTATTGAAGAGGGACAGGAGGTCACAGGCGAAGACCCAATGGAAGAAGGCCTTGAAACGCGGAGGCGTCTTGACATGCGCATGCGTCTCCCCGTGGGAGCGCACGGGGACTGTGTTACCGGGAGGAGAACGAAGGCAATGAGGGTAAACAGAGTGTCCAGAGGTTTGCGAGTAGAACACTATAAAAGGAGAAGAGCCATAATGCAGCTGGTAACTAGAGTATGGGTGTTATACCCTGGGGCATGGCTAAAACTCCTCAGGCAAAGAGGGACAATTGCAGCAGGTCTTCAAGTATCTCAGGGCCGTAGGTTGTGCAGAGTGGCTCCAGCTGTCCTGTGAAAAGAATTTTCTGGCTCTAATGGTGTAAAACGTAGACTGGCGGAAACAAGCCAGAGGCAAGGAATCCCACTGAGAGGTTATGGCCAAATTCTGAGTGTAACAGCAGTGGAAAGGAGGGAAGTAATAAAGGAAAGAAATGGAAGCTGGAAGTGTTTCGGAGTAGAATCAACAGGGCTTGTCAGTAATTGGCTGTGAGAACTGAAAGAGGAAGAAATAAAAAAACGTTTTCAAGACTTGGAATTTAGGAGAATGGTGACACCGTTAACGAAGCTGGGTACCACAGAAGGGAAGCAGGTTTGTGTATGTGTGCCTGCGTTGTGTGTGTTAGTGGAGTGGGATGTATCACAGAAGGGAAGCAGGTTTGTACATGTGTGCCTGCGTTGTGTGTGTTAGTGGAGTGGGATGGGGGTATGGACAAAGGAAGAATGATTTCACAGCAGAGAGGAAATAAATGATGATGGGAAGTTTAATGATGCATTTAAAAAAGACAACCTTCTACAAGATGTGGATGTTAATATACAATTCATAGTATATTTAGACTTTTTCAAATGTTATTTATGTCTTCTCATCACTAGCTCTGAATTTGTTCATATAAAATGAAAGTTTTAAAGTTTTAAGCGTATCAGTTAAATCGACTTGTATTTCCCTGCTGCTGCTGCTGCTGTTGCTAAGTCGCTTCAGTCGTGTCCAACTCTTAGTGACCCCATGGACTGCAGCCTAGCAGGCTCCTCCATCCATGGGATTTTCCAGGCAAGAGTACTGGAGTGGGGTGCCATTGTCTTCTCCAGTATTTCCCTGACCATACCTTTTAAATGATCCTGAACCCCTGCCATCTAGATTTGCTGCTTTTCTGCATTAAATAAGCCTAAGCTTTTAAAATTCAGTTCTATAATATGAAGAAAGTTTCATTCATTTCCTTTTATTTCCCCCCCCCAAAAAACACACAGATTCTTGACTTGTACAGTAGCTACTTTCTTTTCTCTAAAGATGTTTGAGAAGTAAATATTTAGTGAATGTGCCCTTATCCTCTGACACAGACTCTGTAGTCTGCTTTTAAAACACCCAGCAATTTCTTTCATCTTAAGACTAGCCAGGAGGAGAGAAATAATTTGGACGTGATCACTTGAAATCAAACATTTTTGAAAAATGTCAAGCACTTGTTTTTGAGTGAGATTCTAGCTGGACAGGAAAGAGCAGCAAATGACCTGACAACAGCATTCTTAAGGGATGGTTTCAGTGAGTACAGTGCCCTGGCACATCTTTTTTCTTTGGCCTCTGTGTTTTCAAATCAGGAATATTCCCTGATGAGTTCATCTCAGATTTAACATGATAAACAGCATGCACTGAGAAGAGAATGCATCGGGGAGCCTGAAGTAACTCCAGGTTAACTATCAAAGCTAGAAATGCTCATTAAAGCTGTAACTTCCTTCCCCTAATTCAAGATGTCGGGGTATTAACTGCGACTCTCAGTGAGTGGGAATACAGCTGAAAAGACAAATCAACCCCCCAAAAAAGGAAAAAGAGAGCTGGGAATAACGGAGAATATGGGATAAGTGGTCAAATAAAGATGCTCTTAAAGATATTCACACTTACAAAAAGAAATTATTCCACATGTTGCAGATCTTGCCTTCTCAATCACCTCTTCCTTTTTAATTTCATGAAGGTCTACTCTCCGCCCCCCCACCCCTGGCCAACTTCTTATACAACTTAGTTAAGGCCTAATGACATTTACCAACATCCAAAAAAGTCCAAATGATTGGCTTCAAAGTGAATATGCTGTATAATTCTGCCCCGTCAGATGACGGGGGACCTGCTGAGTGGCTTCTGGGTGAGGTCTCGTTGCTGCTGAGAAAAGGAACACACAAAGGGAGGTCCACAACCCCCACACCCTTTTCCTTTGCAATGGTATCAAGTCTCAGCGTGATGGCACCTAGAACTTGAGCCTTCGTCTCCTCTCTGCTGTTAAGGGTGCAGGTCAGAGGCACAGTCAGATGGCAGTGTAGAAACCAGGGGAGGTTGGATCCTTGCAGATTTCATTTAATTGTTGAATTAACCGATGTAGATGCCACTGTGAAAATCTTTATACTTAATACTTCAGCATAAACATTGCGATATTACATAAGTGTAACTTGGGTTGAGCTCCAAGCATTCTCGTCACAGATTCCTCGTCCAGGACCGGTCAATGAACGCCAGAGCACAGGAGCAGTTGCCGGCACTCGTATCTGGAAGCCGAAATTCCAGAAGGGCTCTAACAAGAATTTCTGTTAGCTCTGTCTTCCTCAGTAACCTACACTTGGCTAATTAACATACTGAATGTCAGAAAAGGGCTTTTAGTGATAAAAATAGCAGCCTGTTGACAAGCATGATGAATGTTAAAATTGGGCTCTCACTGGTGAAATTAAAAGTATTTAAAGTTATATGGACTCGCTAAAATTATTTTATAGATCCTTCCTTTCATGAAGAGAGAATAGGAATCTAGTAAGATTAGAAGCCTATACTCCTTGGGACTTTGCCCCTGGCTAAATTTCTAAGCAAGCTAATCTCAGGGCTTCCCAGGTGGCTCAGTGGTAAAGAATCCGCCTGCCAAGCAGGAGACTCGGGCTCAATCCCTGGGTTGGGAAGATCCCCTGGAGAAGGAAATAGCAACCCACTCCACTCTTGCCTGAGAAATCCCATGGACAGAGGAGCTGGTGGGCTTTAGTCCGTGGGGTCACAAAGAGTCAGACCTGATTTAGTGACTGCACAACAACATGGAGCCAGCTGTCAGGACGGCAGAGTCTTGTCTCAGAAATCCCAGATCCTGCCTTCAGTGATTCTCTCACAGGAGACAGGGGGCTGAGGTGTCGAGGGGTTGGGGGTGGGACTTATCTGCGCCTGAGCAACTTGTGATGTGAACTCCTTTCATTCAGCACTGTAATTATCTCTAGGAGTGTCAGTGCATTTAGGTTATTTTCAGCAGCACTCATTTTTGGGGTTATTTGTTTTGCGTTGTAATGTATTTTATTTCTTGTTTAAACCAGCTGATTCAGGATTTCCTATCACTTGCTGCTGATAGCATCCTAACCTGTGGACCTTATCAACCCACCAGTTGATTCCAGTTATCTCTGTGACTTAAGTTGTAATTTGAGGGGCATGTGTTTTAGAAAAGGTTTTTTAACTCAAAAAATGTATTATTGGAGAAAATGTAATACATCTGAAAATGAAGAGATAAAGTTCAAGACCCTATCACATGATAGTCTTGGATATGTCATCCAACTTCTTTGAGCCAAAGAGGAAGCCGGAATAGATGGCCAACATAGAAAATGAGAAAGGATGAGACAGACAGCCTGGGTTGAAACCTAGCTTTATCACTGACTAGCTGTGTGAGCTTTCCTATGCCTCCTTTTTCTTCTCTAGACAATGGGATAGCACTTATTTATAGAGGCGCTACGAGTCTTAAATAAGACATGTTCAACGCTTAGTACAATGGTCAGCTCATTCCTCTTCTTTCTCAGATTTTGCAGTTTTACTTTCAATGTTGTACAATTCAAAGAAAACATTAGTGAAGAAAGATAAAACTAGTCTGTTCTAAATACAGTATCACTTGCTTGTGTTAGGCAATCATTCACTCCTTTATACAGTGAAACATTTATTGAGCACCGACTGTAAACAAGGCACTGGGCTAAACCCAGTGGATATCTCTGAGGCGTTCTCAGTTCTATAGAAAAATCGGGAATGTCTATCTTTTCCCAAAAGTGACATTTCTGCTACCCAGGTATCCTCTACTTCCCCAATAGTTCTTTCTCAAAACAGGACTTTGGTACAAATGTGTTTTCCAACTTTGGATTCCTCACTCAATATGGAAATTAACATTCATCACTTTGCCAGTGGTGAGGGAATGATAATTTTGACTAAAGGAAAGCTTGCAGAGACTCGAGGGAACAGGGAACTATTGCAATCATAAAGAATTTGGGTGCTATTGCCCACAATCACAGTTACTTCACTTCAGTTCAGTTCAGTCGCTCATTCGTGTCCAACTCTTGCGACCCCATGGACCACAGCACACCAGGCATCCCTGTCCATCACCAACTCCCGGAGTTTAAACAAACTCATGTCCGTTGAGTCGGTGATGCCATCCAACCATCTCATCCTCTGTCGTCCCCTTCTCCTCCTGCCTTCAATCTTTCCCACCATCAGGGTCTTTTCCAGTGAGTCAGTTCTTCGCATCAGGTGGCCAAATTATTGGAGTTTCAGCTTCAGCATCAGTCCTTCCAATGAGTATTCAGGACTGGTCTCCTTTAGGATGGACTGGTTCTGCTTGCAGTCCGAGGGACTCTCAAGAGTCTTCTCCAACACAGTTACTTGTAATCTGACAAAGCCAAGTAGTGAGACCCCCTATGCTGATGACATGAAGTGACAAGGGAGGATCTAGGACTAGCTACTTCTTTAAAATTAGTGACTCTTGCTTCCTCTCTTCTTCAGAGGGCTCAGTTTAAATTTGCTTCTTGGCCAAGAAAGGCAATATTTTCCCCTCTAATCATGAAAACACTGCTTATCCTTTTAATCAGATGCATCCACTACGAGGGACAGCCCCGTGAGTTTTGGCAAGCTGAATAAAGGCCCCGTGTGTTTGGAGCCCAGGGTACTGCACACACTTGAAACACCATCTGTAGGCAGCTTCTTCCGCTCCAACTTGTCAGAACAAGCGGCAGGAGAGATTCATGAGCTGAGATGCTTCATTACGTGGCAGGGACACCGCCAGTATGAGAGAACATCTGTATCAGCTGAACTTGGTAAAAATTAAACAGTCCACTGAGTCTAGACACATATCCAAGTAAGAAAACCAGAGTCCTTAAAGCAAAACCTGTGCCTCTAAAACTCCTGGCTGATGTCTCCCTGTCTTAGCACTCAGCAAAAGCACTAGGGTCACTTGCGTGTAAATCTCAAACCTGTGAGCATATCTTGGAGGTGATCCTTAGATCTTTCCACTGTCGGTGTCTTCAGGGGAAGATGAGAAGGTGAGAATCCGTGAGCCTTGTCCTCATCCTCAACATTCGTCATCTTTTTCCATTAATTATCTGATGAATTTTATCAAGAATTTTCCAATGAATTATCTCGGCATGGACGGCATTTAGAAATCTTCCCCTGAAATAATCTCAGAAGAAAAAGTATATATGGTAGGAGGCTTTTTAACCAAAAATTAAAAATTTTTAATCTCAAAATCCTCTACTTCTGCACAAATTGAAACAGGCTGATCTCTCAGTGTGGTTCCTGAGTTTAGGTTTGTTAAGAAAGCTGGCTGAAGAATTTTTTTTTTTAATTTGTGCATGTATCCAGGATAAACTGGACAGGTAGAATGATAGCCAGCCAATGAACCTATGTGGACTTATCCATGAGGCATATTGAGACGTCAGTTAATGATGGTTTCTCGGGAAAGGGAGTCAGGAAGGGCCAGAGTCCACGGTTCAAAGAGTAACTGGTGCTCTCAACCATGGTTGCCAAAGTATCAGAGTGAACTCTGGGTCCAACCAGACCAGAACTAACATCTAACAGACTCCTGACATAAGAGACGGGAGTTCCCAGCTATGAGTGGCAATTCTGGTTGAGAGAAAGATCTGAAGTAGTTACCATAGATACGGAAGAAAGGAGCATTCAGCGATAATCAAGACACCCAGTCTCCAAATAGCTGAGTCAGCTGGTGTTAGAGCTCTCTTCCGCTTAAGTGTTTGAACTGCAGACAGAGCACCTGATGAGTTAAGTGTGTCAAGTGTAGACTGGGAAGAAAGTTGCAATACAGTGATCAGGTGATTAGGAGCTCATCTCAGGGACCCCCACGTACAGAAGCAAGATAAATTCCAAACCTCCACTGGTGGGAGGCAGAAGCATCTTATTGCAGGTATTGGCAGGTTTGGCCAGGATCAGGGACTAGGTGTTTCGAACCTGTCTGCAACCCTCAATGAATGCTGGTAAGCAAGATCTGAAGAGGAAACAACTACCATTTGGCAGGGCTTTTTTCCTGGACCTCTCCACACCCACAAGCATACTGCCCTTGGCCTAAGTATTTGTCTCCGCGTTCTTGGTATGCGGCCACCACCATACCAGTTCAAATGTATTACATTTTTCACTTTGAGCTTCCTGACTGCATCTATCCCCACCTGAGGAACCTGTCCTTAAAAAGTTATCCGTCATTCTAATTCCAGATCTCAGCCCATAATAATTATACTGACCCTACTCTCAGCAAGAATCTAATTACCCAGTGTAATCAGTGACCTCACACAATTATTGGTATATAGGAATAGTTAGGGTGAGGCCTTGCTGTAAGATGTCACAATCAACATTTATTCTCAAGTAATTAGAGAAGAATAGAAAAATCTAGAGATAACACGTGGATTGAATAATATCTTCATGAGTCATTGGCCTGCTTCTAAAAATAACTTGCAAAAATAAGTTCTGAGCTCTATAAATGTTTATCTATTTAGCAAATACTTGAAAAAATATCAGAAAATTGAGGATAAGCTCAAATCTTTGTGTGTCTCTTTCCTGTTCCACATGATCTGTTGATGATCCAACGTGTTTAACAGGATGTGTTACTAAAAATAAATATTGGTTTTAGCTTGTGGTTCATTCACACCCACTCCTAAAAAGGAGAACGTGGTGTTCCTAAAAGAATCCCTCAACATGAGAGATTATGTTGATTAACTCCTGAGGAAAGGAGGTTGAGAAGAAGCTACAAAGAGAAACATATGGGTAGGAGGTTTTGGGGGGTTTAGGGAAGAGGTAGAAATTGTACTCAGAGTATCTGGCAGGGCCCCGAAGAATGAGTTGGTGCTCCCCTTAACCCCCTAGGAGGGCTGCACACCAGACTGAAACTGACAGCTTCATCACAGATGCATCACATGGCAAGCAGGACAGATGAAGAGTAACAGAAGACTCACCCAGTCGTGGGGTCCCCGAGTCCAATCGGGAGCAACACTGAGAACAGCCCGTCTCCTCTGCTGGACCAAGCTTCGCACTGTCTCACTGCAGCATAGTCTTGAAGGAGAAGGAGTCAAATTCACGACTGGGACTGAACTTTTAGCCATCTCTGAAGAATGGAGCTTTATAAGCGAATGTAATCTGGTTTCGAAAAACAAAGGCGTGGAAAAAACATTTCATCCAAGTTTTGAGGATGGTAAGATCGAGTTGACTCACTGGAAAAGACTCTGATGCTAGGAAAGGTTGGGGGCGGGAGGAGAAGGGGACGACTGAGAATGAGATGGCTGGATGGCATCACCGACTCTGTGGACATGAGTTTGAGTGAACTCCGGGAGTTGGTGATGGACAGGGAGGCCTGGCGTGCTGTGATTCATGGGGTCGCGGAGAGTCGGACACGACTGAGCGACTGAACTGAACTGAACTAAAGATTTATACCCACTGCCCATGTTATAGACTAAAAATATCTTCCAACTTTGTGTGTGTATAAGGACACAAATAAACTATCCTGAAAGGCAGGTCAAAGACCTGGAGGAAAAGAATTAAGAAATGTAGGGTGTAGAATATTACTCAGCCATTAAAAATAATGCATTTAAATCAGTTCTAATGAGGTGGATAAAACTGGAGCCTATTACACAGAGTGAAGTAAGCCAGAAAGAAAAACACAAACATGATATACTAACACATATACATTGAATTTAGAAAGATGGTAACGATAACCCTGTATACAAGACAGCAAAAGAGACACAGGTGTATAGAACAGTCTTTTGGACTCTGTGGAGGAGGGCGAGGGTGGGATGGTTTGGGGGAATGGCATTGAAACATGTATATTATCATATGTGAAAGGAATTGCCAGTCCAGGTTCGATGCATGATACAGGATGCTCGGGGCTGGTGCACTGGGATGACCCAGAGGGATGGGATGGGGAGGGAGGTGGGAGGGGGGTTCAGGATGGGGGACACATGTGCGCCCATGGCTGATTCATGCTGATGTTTGGCAAAACCACCACAATATTGTAAAGTAAGTGAAAGTGAAGTCGCTCAGTCATGTCCGACTCTTTGCGACCCCATGGACTGCAGCCCACCATGCTCCTCTGTCCATGGGAGTACTCTCCAGGCAAGAGTACTGGAGTGAGTTGCCATTTCCTTCTCCAGAGGATCTTCCCAACCCAGGGATCGAACCTAGGTCTCCCCCACTGTAAGCAGACACTTCATCTCTGAGGCACCAGGGAAGTCCTGTGTGAAGTAATTAGCCTCCAATTGAAATAAATAAATTAATTTTTTTTAAAAAAGAAATGTAGGGGAATGCCTTCTCCACGGCACCCTGGCAGCTTTGCAAAGATCCACAGGAGGCTTCAGAATCCTAGAAGGAGGATTTGCGATTCACCCAGAAGGGTGTGAATGGGGGGAGCTGATGACGCGTTACTTCAGGCATCTTCCATCGCACCTTCTGTCTCCCCCAGAAGGTTGTCAAGACACAGGGCATCGATGCTCCTGATGAGGTGTGAGGGTCTCGGCCTCGCTTTCTTCAGGTTATAATATAGCCCATCCTGTCATTAGCTGCCGTCCAGACGGGGCTGCCTACGACCTCCTCCTCAGGGTGGAGGAATAGGCCCTGGCAACTGGCATCTGTGCCACTCTTCCTTCCACTCTGCATGTAAGGAATAAATTCTCTAAATCTACCAGTGGCTTGCTGTCAAATCCGTGTCAGATCAGCCAGGTCTCGGCCCTGGCCTTGTTGTGTCGTGTGTGGTTGACCAGAAGGGGAATAAAAACTAGAAAGCACGACCAAAGTTTAGAAAAGGAGCATGGAAAGCTATGCAAGAAATTCACTTTACAGAAAAGTTCTTAGCAGCAGTAGGAAAAATGCAGGAAAGGAAATGGCTCTTGTTTTTAACTCCCACTGTGTCTACACTCCTGAAGTGTGTGAGCCATCCCTAGCGAAGAGGACAGAGTAGAGTAGTCTCTCAAGTTGAAGTGGGGAGTCACACCTGGATTCAGGAAGCGCCAGCAACAACCAGCACTGGAGGCCCTGAGGCCTGCCTGCGAGCATCCTGGGTGTTCGCCCTGTGTCCGAACTTTCCCGTTATCACTTTTTCTGTTTGAATGTCCAATGCAATAAGATAGAAATACACTTCGTTAAAAGTAGATTCTTTTTGTCTTCTTGTTCCTAGATTCCAATGGACATAATGAAGGTTTGGATGACAACAGGAAAAGGATTTAAAAGCCAGGGGAGAGTACAAGTTCCTAAAACCGTGCTTCTCACTTACCCATGCAAAAAGAGTCAAACCTCAAGAAAATGCCTTGGATTTGTTTTTAATATTCTCTCTGCAGAAAACTCAAAACCATGGAGGAGGCATATTCAGAGTGAAAGGGCAGTGTTATAATTGACACACTATTAATATTTGCCAAACTCATAAAACATGCCAGACTTTGTGCTATGTGCTTTACTAAAAAACAAAATCAAAAACAACACAACAAAAAACAAAAAAATCTTATTTAATCCTTATGACAATTTCGTGGGATAGCTGTTAGTAGACCCTCTCACTACGTTCTTTCACATCTATTCAGCTTAGCTGGTGGCAGAGATTTAAAGAAGAACACTAGAAATTTAGATGGAAAAAAATCCTAGAATACACACACACATTCATATACATAAACATACACATATTTTGGCATTTGACTTAGCTCAAGGAATAAGATATAAGAGAAATATATATACTTTCCTAGATGAAGTGTAAATGCATACTTCTTTTCCATATGAAGTGGTATTCTTTCTTCTGAAGCATAGTCCCATATGCTTTTACATATTGAGTGACTAGTAGTGAACTTCTTTTACACTTTCATTATTCCTTTAGAAAGATTAAGTTGTTGCGACCACTCAGTAAAGATTTGTGGCAAAGTTGCTTTCCCCTGTACTGGGAAACAAACTAACAATAACTCAATCCAGAAGTTACCCCATCCCCCAGCCCACCAGCAACAATGGCTGATAGAGGAAGTGAATGGAAGCAAAAAGGAAATGAAGTCAAACAAAGCCTATGAACATGAATTTTTCCAACCTGCCTTTGGCACCCTGCAGCTGCTGCTGCTAAGTTACTTCAGTCGTCTCCGACTCTGTGCGACCCCATAGACGGCAGTCCACCAGGCTCCCCCGTCCCTGGGATTCTCCAGGCAAGAACACTGGAGTGGGTTGCCATGTCCTTCTCCAATGCATGAAAGGGAAAAGTGAAAGTGAAGTTGCTCAGTCGTGTCCAACTCTTAGCGACCCCTTGGACTCTAACCTCCTTTAAATGCTCTGACTTAACAACTGAATGATAAAATATCCCATCTACAATTAAGTTGTTACAAAAGTTCTTTGGTTTTAAATCAAATGTCTCAGACAGAAAAGCACAGGATATTCAATCATTCATTCATGCACTAACAAATATTTCTTGAGCCCTTATTATATTCCAGGTTCAGCCAATTTAAAAAAAATGAAGAAACAAAACACTAGAAGCTGTTGCTGAGTTTGGATTATCGACAGTAGGTACAAGGCCATCTTAAGAAGCCTAAGAAATGAGAAGATACCCCCAGAAAGCTTAAGTCTCTGCTCTTAAATCCAGTGAATTTATAATAAAACTACTATGGCTCTAGAAGGAAAACTCCATGTGTCATGTTCTTAGTGGGAACTCCTCCACCTTCTATTTGTCACTGGGAATAGGAAAGACAACATGACTTCATTAATGAATCAGCTGGCTAGAGCACTTAAATATTCTTAGGTCGGCCAAAGGACACAGGACGAATACACCGCTGCTATTCCAAATGATTGCCAAATGTGGTGATAGGCCAGAATTTCCCAAGTGAAGAGAATGGACAGTTTCTCAGCATATTAATAATAAAAGTACAAAAACAAAAGTGTTGGTTTATCAGTCATTTTTTAATGTGCAAGTCATTGTGCAGAGCTTTGCTTTCAATCCTAACTCGTATAAAGAAGGAATGGTGTCTTCTAACTGTACACAGTAAAGGTGAAACACATTTTCACCGGGGGGCTCTCTTTCTTTACCTATGTCTAGACTGAGCCGCCTGGGCAGCCTTGTGAAGATGAGTGAGACCAGAACTACCTTACATATAAGACTCCAGAAACACAGGCCCATGAAGGGTCACTCACACACGTGGAAACAGAGACGTTCAAAACACAAATTATCATCAGAACAACCAACCAGAGCAAGAGTCGTTAAGTGACAGTGGCTTGGCCTTCAGGAGCTAGTGGGTTTGGAACCACACACGCTTTGGTGCACTCACACACGTACCTAGCATTATTGCCATTTTTCAACATACAGCTTAAAACACAAATTACTACTCTCTACTAAGCAGCATGACTATTCAGGCTATGAAGACAGTTCCCTAGAATTTTTGGAAAGGTGCTCTTCTCCACTAACTCGATCTTCTGGGAGTTCTCTGGCTCTGTGAAGCATGTTTATGGAGAAAAATACAACATATCAGTACCCAAGGGCAATCTTGTCAGTTGATCTTAGTGGTGAAAGTATATGTAACCATGTAATGCTTAAAACAAAGTCTTAAGATTCTTAAATGTGGAACTGAGAACAACGCATACTTGATCAAGTCCTGTCTGAGCAGGGCACACAGTTTAAAAAGTTACTCCATAAACCAGTATGAAAATCTTGACGTTAGAAATTTAGCTACTTTTAAAATTTATATGAAGTAAAATGAGCATTTCTACTTAATTGTAGGACAGGCGGTAAGGAAACAATTAGTGTCCACTGTGTACTGGTCTTCTGTGGGTGTTTTTACATGTATTTTCATATTCTTCACTACCAGCTTATAAAATAGATATTGTTACCCACGCTGCATAAACAAACAGAGGCTTATAGGTTAAGTAACTTATAAGGCTAATTCGGAGATGGCAATGGCAAGCCACTCCAGTACTCTTGCCTAGAAAATCCCATGGATGGAGGAGCCTGGTAGGCTGCAGTCCGTGGGGTCGCTAAGGGTCGGACACGACTGAGCAACTTCACTTTCACTTTTCACTTTCACACATTGGAGAAGGAAATGGCAGCCCACTCCGGTGTTCTTGCCTGGAGAATCCCAGGGACGGGGGAGCCTGGTGGGCTTCCTTCTATGGGGTCACACAGAGTCGGACACGACTGAAGTGACTTAGCAGCAACTCTGATGCTCAAGTTTTTAAGTTATATATATTTCTATTGCCTAACTTCAGCACTTAAGAACTGAAAAGTAATAGGGAGATTTGATTTCTTTTTCTTATTTAGAAGTAGAAGGGAAAAAACATAGTTCTATTTTATTTTTAATCTTGAATATTCTTTCAGTTCAGTCACTCAGTCGTGTCTGACTCTTTGTGACCCCATGGACTACAGCACGCCAGGCCTCCCTGTCCATCACCAACTCCCAAAGTTTACTCAAACTCATGTCCATTGAGTTGGTGATGCCATCCAACCATCTCATCCTCTGTCGTCCCCTTCTCCTCCCACCTTCAATCTCTCCCAGCATCAGGGTCTTTTCAAATGAGTCAGCTCTTCGCATCAGGTGGCCAAAATATTGGAGTTTCAGCTTCAACATCAGTCCTTCCAATGAATATTCAGGACTGTCCTTGCAGTCCAAGGGACTCTCAAGAGTCTTCTCTAACACCACAGTTCAAAAGCATCAGTTCTTTGGCGCTCAGCTTTCTTTACAGTCCAATTCTCACATCCATATTCTTTAACAACATTAAAATAATTAAGGCTGCTTGAAAAGCAAATAAAAAGGAGAGCTCTATTTTCCTTGGAATATCTGGGTCCTCATGTTGGGCAGATTATATGATTCCTCATGTTAAGTCTCAGAAACGAAACTGTCATTTGAACTTCAGAACAAGTGTCTAATTTGTTTCTGAACTGCAGTCCAGCATTAAATATGACAGTGCTGGGCATCATATTTGATTTTGGTCTGAGTCACATGATTTAATGGAATCTTAGAGATTAAGGAAGACAGAAATTGATTCATGTACACCAGAAACCAGAGATGCAGTAACTTGTTACAGAAATGTGATTGCTTTCATCTTTCCTCCAAATGCCACTGTACACAAATTGCATACATATTTAACACAGATTCAAACCAATAGTTAGGCAATATTAACAAATATTTGCTCAAAGGATTGTTATTTCTGCTAAATCTGTTAAATGATCCAGCCAACTAAATGAGTAATTTTTCAGAATATTTATACGTGTCAAGCCTCGTATATAACACATACAGTACAGTACATTAATTCTCTAACGTGTCTCCATAGGTCAATGGAATAATAAACCCTAGTCGTTCATTATAAAGATAGAATGCGGATGCATTTTCTTGTGACTCTAAACCATATGACTTTCACCCTGAAAATATTGAATAATTTATACTTCAAAGATAAATTATCAACACATAGATTATGCTTCCTAGTGTTGTGAAATAACAATGAGGCAGCGGTCACAAAGTTGCCTTTCTCTGCGTACGTTATGTTATGGATATCAAAACAAACCCCGGGACTCCAGGAAAACTTCAGAAGGCTTCAGAGCCTTCTGTATCTGTGGCTCTTTCTTCTGTCCCAGTTTGTTTGGTTTCCGTAAAATCCTGTTTGTGAGATATCCTGAGAGCCTTTTCTGTAGAGTGCCTTTAGTTTTCTCGATCGAGTGACATGAAAATGAGACGAATTATAGAGGATACGCTGAGAGGGAGAAAAATACCATTCATTTGAGATAATATAGAATTTCTTGCTCTAACAAATTATAGGATGAATGATTTTTTGACAATAATTCCAGGACCAAAGAAATTCTTTAAGGGCTGATAGAAAAAATATTCTGGTTCTTTCACTTGTCCTCAAGGTTCTAATTGCAGTGGACAAAAATTTTACTCTTCAAAAATAGAGAATTAACAGTTTAAATTGCCTCTAATACATCCCCTACAAATACAAATACTAGCATGAAGCAGAATCACAGAGCCCAATCCTAGCACATCTTACTATGATGGAAATCAGATAGATTTCTAAACCACTACATGTAATTTTAAGTATATTCTTTGGACAGGTATTGTTAAACCAGCTTACAAACACTCCTTCCAAACATTTATTGAACATCTACTATGTACCAGACATACTGGTAGCCTCAGCAACGCTTGGTTTACCTCTACCCTAGCACTTTTCGTGTATTACAAGAATGATTCATTCTCTTACCTGCCTTTTCAAGTAGATTTACATTTCTTAGGGCTTAAAAGCAAAATCACTGTCGGCACAGTCCTTGCCAGTAACAACTTCCCAAAGGAGGAGATATCTGAACAAAATTTTGAAATTCACTAATGGTAATTACACTATTAATGATAATTACAATATTAACAGAGAGGATGGAAAGGAGAAGGGGAAGTCTGAAGGGATTCCTAACTGCCAGTGTTTCTTTTCCTGTTTAATCCTTATCCTAACTCTGAGAGGTAGGTAACATTACAGGCCTCATTTAACTTGTTAGTAAATCAAGATGCAAAGTGTGAGGTCACTTGATCAAAGTCATCTGAGAAGCAGAAGTGACTGAGTGGAGAGAGGCAGAGGCAGGGGATTGGTGTCGGTGGCCCGTCCATCACGGGCATTTGAACATGAACACCCCAGGCTTCCGAGGCCAGGGTCCGCAATGCAGATACGAGTTAAAGAGTCCTTCACTCACATGCAATGGTCACATCCTTTAACATGCATAACAAGGACAAGGAAGAATACGTAGGGTGAACAGAACAGTTAAAGAATACAGACGGGACTGCATCATGAAAACCACCAAAGAAGGAAATGATGTCAAGAAAGACTGATTGAAGTGTCAGATTCTGCAAGAGAGATGAAGTAGGGTGAGAGGGGAAAGGACAGTATCATTCGAGATCTAGAGGTCTATTTGTAAGTCATGGAAGTGACTTGTTAAGCTGAGAGCTCTGGGGAAAAACAGTGGAGACATGGAATGAAAACTTTTCTCTCGAGAAACTTGGAAACAAAGCAAAGAGTGGAGAAGGAAGGGCAGTGTAAGATACAGACATTTTGTGTGCTTGAGATAGGAGGTGTGTAACTATGCCTATGCACTGAGAGTAATTCAGCAACTTCCAGCAGCAAGGGGGAGATACGAGATGGAGAAAGGGGGTGACTAATACAGGCCGCTGTGGGTCGTGGGATCCAGAGCAAAAGGGGAGAAATTAGAAAGAGCTGAAGCCCCTGCAAAGAGAAGCCTCTGACATAAATGTGGATGAGTTATGCCAAAGCTAAATAATCAAACACACATATTGGAAGACTGTACACTCTTCATGTTATAAATGACAGTGGTGGTTTAGTCACTAAGTCGTGTCCGACTCTTGAACCCCATGGACTGTAGCCTTCCAGGCTCCTCTGTCCATGAGATTCTCCAGAAAAGAATACTGGAGTGGGTTGCCATTTCCTTCAACAGGGGATCTTCCCAACTCAGGAATTGAACCCAGGTCTCCCGCATTGTAGACAGATTCTTTACTGACTGAGCTACTTTTAGAAATAGCTAATCTCCTAATGGGCTTCCCAGGTGGCACTAGTGGTAAAGAACTTGCCCACCAATGAGGAGGCTTAAGAGACCTGCGTTCGATCCCTATGTGGGGAAGATCCCCTGGAGGAGGGCATAGCAACCCACTCCAGTGTTCTTGCCTGGAGAATCTCATGGACAGAGGAGCCTGGAAGGCTATAGTCCATAGGGTCGCAAAGAGTTGGATACAACTGAAGAGACTTAGCACAGTTTACACAATCTCTTTATATATACAGGGCTTCTGGAACTCCATACAAATATGATCAACAATCAAAAAAATAGATATGTGAGCAGACAGTTCACAGGAAAGCAAATATAACTGGCTTTTACACCAATATGCAAAAAGATACTTAACCTCACTTACAGCAAGAGAAATGTGAAGTATACCAAGAAACTGCTTTTTACCCACAAGACTGGCAAAAATGCAAAAGTTTGACAACTTCGAACTCCTGTGTTACTGTCAAAATCTTAAGAAAGGGAATTTTGCACTATATAAAAACTACAAATTCATCTTTCCTTTATCAGCAATTCCACTTCTGATAGTTTATCCTATAGTGGTTTAGTCACTAAGTCGTGTCTGACTCTTGTAACCCCATGGACTATAGCCTGCTGGGCTCCTCTGTCCATGGGATTTTCCAGGCAAGAATACTGGAGTGGATTGCCATTTGCTTCTCCAGGGGATCTTCCCAACCCAGGAATCGAACCTAGGAATCAAACTCAGGTCTTCTGCATTACAGGCAGATTCCTATACTGAACTATAAAAAAGGAACTGGACTGTCAGGATACTTCTCATTTTTCACATTCTGGAACTTCTTGGAACCCAAAACCCATGTTATTTGAAACACTTCTTGTTTTTTAACAAGAAGATATCCATATCACTTGCTTACAAAATAACACACCTACAGGGTTATTTGTTGCAACATTATTTATAATAGTAAAAGAGTAGAATTTTCCTGTGTCCATCAATATTGAACTGATTAAATAGCTTATGATATAGACTGTGTAGCTGTAAAAAGGAAATTATATACATGTAATTTATTATACATGCATATTATAGGTTCAGTTCAGTTCAGTTCAGTCGCTCAGTCGTGTCCGACTCTCCGCGACCCCATGAATCACAGCATGCCAGGCCTCCCTGTCCATCACCAACTCCTGGAGTTCACTCAAACTCATGTCCACATAATCGGTGATGCCATCCAGCCATCTCATTCTCTGTCATCCCCTTCTCCTCCCGCCCCCAACCTTTCCTAGCATCAGAGTCTTTTCAAGTGAGTCAACTCTTAGCATGAGGTGGCCAACGTATTGCAGTTTCAGCTTTAGCATCAGTCCTTCCAACGAATACCCAGGATTGATCTCCTTTAGAATGGACTGGTTGGATCTTCTTGCAGTTCAAGGGACTCCCAAGAGTCTTCTCCAGCACCACAGTTCAAAAGCATCAATTCTTCGGCGATCAGCTTTCTTCACAGTCCAACTCTCACATCCATACATGACCACGGGAAAAACCATAGCCTTGACTAGACGGACCTTTGTTAGACTATTTAAAAAAATTTTTTTTTTCTGTAACATCTTAGAAAATCCCAAATGAAACTTTAGATGAACCCAATAGCTGAAGAAACATAAAGTGAAAACGAAAGTCCTTCAGTCCTGCCCAACTCTTTGCAATCCATTGACTAGAGCCTGCCAGGAATTCTCCAGGCAATTCTCCAGGAATTCTCCAGGCAATTCTCCATGGAATTCTCCAGGCAAGAATGCTGGAGAGGGTAACCATTCCCTTCTCGAGGGGATCTTCCTGACCCAGGGATCAATCCCAGGTCCCCTGAATTGCAGGCAGATTCTTCACCATCTGAGCCACCAGGGAAGCCCAAAAAACACAGGCAAAAATCTTTAAAAAGGTTACCAAGGGAGCAATAAAGGGAACATGATTAAAGGGAATGGATGTGAGAATTCAACTTCTCAGCATATAGATTTTTACATCAAGCTGATTTTTTTAATAATATAACCATGTTATTTATTAAAATGTAAGAAATGCTGAAAGAAAAATGAAACAAAATCTATTGTCAGCACTCCTGACCTTTTTCAAGATCTAATTAGTGAATGCAGCACCAAAGCTGTTCTCAAGCATAATGCTCCAAAATATTTTGTCCCTATTAGATATGAAATATTCTGTATAAGGAAATAATATCAAAGCTTAGGAATTATTAACAAAAAAATAAACTACAGTAGAGCCACTGTTTTCTCCAATACGCTCAGGCACTTGATGTCCTGTGAGCTTTCCGGAGCAGGAGAGAAAGGAGAGGGAAGGCACCAGCTTGCTAGAATTTGGAAGTGATGCTCCTTTGGTCTCTAACGGTCTGCAGGGCTGGGCTTCCCTGCAGTCCAGTGACTAAGACTCTATGCTTCTACTGCAGGGGCACGGGTTCAATCCCTGGCCCAGGAACTAAGAACCCACATGCCATGTGGTGTGGCCAAAAAATTAAAATTAAATTAATGGCTACAGGGTGGTCTGTAAACTGGATGTACAGTTGGGAATGTGACTCACATGTAAATATTACAGTCACATTGACTGTAGAATGGCAACAAATTTAGCAAATGCTGCTTGAATGAACCAAAAAAAAAAGATATTTAATCTGCAAATCTCAAATTTTTGGTATCAGACTCTTACAATGTGAGAGACAATGCTTAGCAATTTCTACCATCAAGACAGGAAATACAAGTGTTAAAGCTTAGCTAGTACTGAGCCCTACGTATACGATGATCTTTCCCACCCACACACACCTGCGCATGTGTGCTTCGTCACTTCACTGGTGTCTGACTCTTCCTGACCCCAAGGACTGCAGCCCGCCAGGCTCCTCTGTCTATGGAATTCTCCAGGCAAGAACGCTGGAGTGGGTTGCCATTTTTTTCTCCAGGGGATCTTCCTGACCCAGGGGTTGAACTCGTGTCTCCTGCATTGCAGGCAGATTTTTTTACCCATTGAACCACCTAGAAGTCCTACACATATGCATAATAAATTCTAATTTATAAATTAAGCACAGTAAGAGATTAAGAACAACAATAATAATAAAGAATAATTATAACAACATACTATAATAAAGAAAAGTTAGACCAGTGTGGTCTCTTGCTTTCAAAATATTGTACCGGTGTAACGGTTTTTCCACCTTAACTAAGCACTTACCATGCAGCCATGGCAGTGACGTTTACAGTCTGAGGTGCAAAAGCAGTCAGGACGAACTCCTTTTTCCTTCTGCACAATTTCACAGACAGAAGGTTCCTTCTTACCTTAGATCTTAGTCTTCTGAGCATATATTTTCTTTCCTCTCTTCATTAGGCTGAGAATGTCCACTTTTCCCTTAAAGAAAGCACTTTAGCACTTCTCTTTGGCATATCTGAATTGCCTGCATGGCTACTCTTGCACTTTGGGGCCATTTCTAAGTAAGTAGAAGTTACCTGAGCATGCTACTTAGCACAGCTGCGCAATCTGAAACTAAGAAATCGCTTACTTCTGACATTGTCTATGTAGTATTTTCATTGTGGTTCATTGTGGGTACCTGGAAGCACAGAAAGCAAAGCTGCAGATGAGAGGAGACCTCTATATTCACTCTTGGAAGCATAAAGTTCCACAGACCAAATAATGGTTTTAGTCTTACAGCCAGGTAATTCTGAGGGAGACAAAAGGAATCACTTTTCATAGAAGTTATTTGCATAGCAGTCCCAAAGAATAAGTGCTTTCAACCCTGCTGCATAATACTATCAGTTAGCAGGATTTCTGCAGCAGACATTTTCCTCCAGAAAGTGCAAAAAAATGAAACAAACAAAAAAACCCATCTCAGTATGTCCGAAGGCTTGAATTCGAGGCAGTAGCCTTAATTTAGAGTTGAAAATTAACTTCCCTCTGTAGACCAAAAGCCTGAAAGAAACTGAATAGTAAATAACTGAGAATTTACCACCCCCCCAAATGGAAAAATTGATCTATAGCATCAGATCAGATATGGGTCCTTAAACTGTGAAAAGAAGGATTTGGACTAGATTAAGGCTGTAGTTCTCATGAGTTTAAACATTCTGAGTTTAAATACTTTTCCTCTTGGTTGAGCTAGGTAACAAAGCTGCAGGTGATCCTAACTCCTGCATCTCAAGTCAAGCTTGAGACCTGCATCTCAAGTCAAGCTATTTCCTGCAGTAGACAAGAAAGCATAAGGTTTAAGCCTTCATGCCAAGAAGAATCTTCAGAAGCCTATTTTTGAATGTAGGGGAGCCCTTCACAAGGCAGAGCTCTGAGAAATGAGAATCTTCTATTTGTTCCAAGGTTTTCTGGACTTCAGAAGCATTATCATTGTTTATTAGGTTTCTTTTCACAGCCCAAGTTGAAAAATACCATTATGAGGGGAAAAACATCAGAGTCGTCTGGCAGTGTTCCTCCATAGTGGTCTGCAACTTTTGCCTTTCCTTAATTGAATATTGAAAAATCTGAAAAAGCACAGCTGGAAGAAAATAGGTTTTTATCTCTTTATTAACTTCAGATGTTTTTCGCAGGAAGAGAAAGAGATTGTTGGCAGAAAATAATGAAAACACAAGGGCTGTGCTGAGTACTGGAAGAACTGCTCCTGAGACGATAAAGGTGAAATGCAGATAAGGAACGTCAGGATGCAGCCTATTTGCTTTTTTATTTAAAGAAAATTGTGTTTCCGTTCCATTCCTATCCATCCTGGCTATGAAACAAACTGTCAACCCAGAGATCTGGAAGCTCAAGTTAAATAATGTAAACTTAATTACTTCAGTCCCTTTTAGGTGTCTAATGCATGCTATAGATGATTGCGCTGTCATTTTATGACTGGGAGGCACAAAATAATAAGTCCATTTTTAAGAGATGTGGCCTTAACAGAACTAGTATTTTTAATTTTAGTGTCCATAGTATTGGAGTAAAGGAAATTGCTAAAGACAACTGGCTGTAGAAATGTGTATACATTTAGTCATCGCAAGCACTAAATCATTTAGGGTACTTCTTTTAATGTTACCTCTTAACAGAACCAGAGTTTCCTACCATAAATGGGAACTGTATAATAGTCATCCTGTTAATAGATAAGAAAGGAAGTTCTTGAGCCATCTCTGTGCCATACAGTCCACTAAAACCGCATGTCAAATATTTCATCCATTTTAAGATACATTTTATCACACTTTAAGATGTATCAAAATCGAAATGCATCTTAGGGAGTGAATCCATTTATTAGGCAGTGTTGAATTCTTTTCTCTCAGCATAAAATAATGCTACATTTTCATGGTCAGGATGAATGGTAGGTTATTAATGATTTTGCTGTCTCATATGGTAAGAACCATTCATAAGAGAGCATTACGTATTTCATGGGATGGACCGAACAGATAAAGAATTAAACTCAGCATATGTTTTCTCCTAGTATTTAAGGATACTAACGACAAACCACACAGTAGAGACCACAACACAGTATTCTGTGGCAAGCTGAATACTGGCTTCCTAAAGATGTCCACATTCGGACCCCCCCCCCCAGAATTTGCACTATGTATTTTACCTATCAAAAGGAGCTTTGCAGGTGTGATTAAATTAAGGATGTACTATGGGAAGATTGAGCTTCTCTGATGGCTCAGATGGTACAGAATCTGCCTGCAATACAGAAGACAGGGTTCCATCCCTGTATCAGAAAGATCCCCTGGAGAAGGAACAGCTACCCACTCCAGTATTCTTCCCTGGAAAATTCCATGAACAGAGGAAGCTGGTGGTCTATAGTCCATAGGGTCATTAAGAATTGGACATGACTGAGCAACTAATCACATATCACAACAGAGAGATTATCTCAGACCATCTGGGTGGGTCCAGTGTGATCATAAGCGTCTTTGTAACAGGGAGACTGGAGGATTAATCATTAATAGAGACACACGCTTAAAGGGTGGAAGAAAAGGTTAGAGGGGAAACCAGCTCAATATTGTAAAGCAATTATCTTCCAATTAAAAAAAATTTTTTTTAAAGAAAAGGTTAGAGGGATGTACCTTGAAACTGGATGAAGGGCCCATAAGCCAAAGAATGAGGCAATCCTTTACAGGTTGGAAAGGACAAGAGAACAGATTGTCCTCTTGAGTTTTCAGAAGGAACATAGCTCTACTGACACTTTGATTATATCCTGTTAGATTCATTTCAGATCTCTGACCTCCAGAACTGTAAGAGAAATAAATTTGTGTTGTTTTTAAGCCTCTATAGGAAAGAGGAAGAACTTTTAGGATGGTAAAATAAATCACATGGAAAACATAACAATATGGACAGAGGGATATGCTTGCTTGCATTGCATTCTTATGTTAGCAAAAGAATTAGAAAACAACCTTAGTGTTTCCTAGTCCTAGAGAAAAATGTAAAGTAGAAATATGCCTTTAATTCTCTTCCGTGTCCCCACTATTACCCACGTCAAGGTTGTATATTGTCATCCTGTTTATTTAACTTATATGCAGAGTACATCATGAGGAACGCTGGGCTGGAAGAAGCACAAGCTGGAATCAAGATTGCTGGGAGAAATATCAATAACCTCAGATACGCAGATGATACCACCCTTATGGCAGAAAGTGAAGAGGAACTCAAAGGCCTTTTGATGAGGGTGAAAGAGGAGAGTGAAAAGGTTGGCTTGAAGCTCAACATTCAGAAAACAAAGATCATGGCATCTGGGCCCATCACTTCATGGGAAGTAGATGGGGAAACAGTGGAAACAGTGTCAGACTTTTTTTGGACTCCAAAATCACTGCAGATGCTGATTGCAGCCAGGAAATTAAAAGACACTCCTTGGAAGGAAAGTTATGACCAACCTAGATAGCATATTAAAAAGCAGAGACATTACTTTGCCAACAAAGGTCCGTCTAGTCAAGGCTATGGTTTTTCCTGTGGTCATGTATGGATGTGAGAGTTGGACTGTGAAGAAAGCTGATCGTCGAAGAATTGATGCTTTTGAACCGTGGTGCTGGAGAAGACTCTTGAGAGTCCCTTGGACTGTGAGGAGATCCAACCAGTCCATTCTAAAGGAGCTCAATCCTGGGTGTTCATTGGAAGGACTGATGCTAAAGCTTGAAACTCCAATACTTTGCCCACCTCATACGACGAGTTGACTCACTGGAAAAGAGTCTGATGCTAGGAGGGATTGGGGGCGGGAGGAGAAGGGGACGACAGAGAATGAGATGGCTGGATGGCATCACCGACTCAATGGACATGAGTTTGAGTGAACTCCGGGAGTTGGTGATGGACAGGGAGGCCTGGCGTGCTGTGATTCATGGGGTGGCAAAGAGTCAGACACGACTAAGCGACTGAACTGAACTGAAGTTCAGAATCTGGAAAGTACATATATGGTTGCTTATTGTACATCTTTTCTTTTAATGTTTCTAAAATTTTATTGGAAGGGGGAAATGATGCATATTTGACAACCTTGAAATAGAGCTGATGTCATTCTGTTTAAAAAAACCTTTAGCCAAGTGACTCCAAAATGAGTTTCTGCATGGCTAGTACCATGCAATTGGATTAAATTGCAACTTTTGTATTAGTGCTCATTTTCATTTATGGATTTTTTAATATATAAAGTAGAAAACCAAAATGTGAGTTTTTTCATTAAAAAGTTTTTTTTTAACTAAGGAAGAACTTTTAGGATGGTAAAATAAATCACATGGAAAACATAACAATATGGACAGAGGGATATGCTTGCTTGCATTCTTATGTTAGCAAAAGAATTAGAAAACAACCTTAGTGTTTCCTAGTCCTAGAGAAAAATGTGAAGTAGAAAGATGCCTTTGATTCTCTTCCGTGTCCCCACCAGTACCCACTCTCTTGACTTCGCTCTCTTCTCTCTCTACAGAAGGATTTGCTCTGTGTCTCGGCTGGAAAAAGAACATGTATCTCTTCCTCAGTCCAGGTTGCTCTTTAGCAAGATGGTTTTCTTCTAACCGGCTTCTCTCAAACTTTTTAGTGCTTTCAGTGCCTATACGAATGAGTTCCAGGTCCTACAATCTGCCACACGGGTTCTCTGAATTTCTGAAACAAGAAGCCAGGCTAGTTTCCAAAATCAGGCCGTGAGGTTGGAACTGAAGGCTGGACAAGGTCAGCAGTTCCTGCTGTCTGGCTAATGAGTGATATCATGTAGAAAGTGTGAAGGCGGCGATCGTTTCCTGATCATTTCCATGTCTTCTGATTCCCACTATGTCCACGGTCCACAGCACTGCATCTGAAAGTTTAGGGAAAGCAAAACACAATTAATAGGAACAATAATGTGCAAAACCTTTATCCCACCTTTAAATTCAAGGACTGATTTTAATTATCAGGCTTATATGTCAACTGGTTAATCGTATTTAAATTTTTTCACATTCCTACTACTCATTCCATATTACCTATTATCCTCTTAAAATTGCCTGTAACCTACAGTAGAGTATTTTCAGAAATTAGCCAATTAAACAAAGCCACAGACCATTAAGTAACTTAATTACTTGTTCGATGGATTTTGCCAGTTTATTTTAGATTATCCTATTTCAAAAATTCACTTACCTCTTTCCCAGCTGCAACCTTGGAAGGTGCAAAAAAGAAGAAAAAGTTCCCGCTGTGCCAGAAACCATTAAGAGCGAATGAAGAAACAGGGAGAGAGGTTTAGCAACTTGTCCAAATACAGAATGTAAGGATAGAGGCAACAAGAGAGTTTCCATGGCATCACAGTTAGCACTAGACGCGGAATTCAGCAATTGGGGTTCAAATCTCAGTGCAGCCTTTTTCCTATTTCTTGGGCTTCCCAGGTGGCACAGTGGTAGAAAATCTGCCTGCCAACGTATCAAATGCAGAAGGTTTGGGTTCAATCCCTAGCCCCGAAGATCCCCTGGGGAAGGAAATGGTAACCCACTCCAGCATTCTTGTCAGGAAAATCCCATGGACAGTGGAACCTGGTGGGCTACAGTCCCTGGGGTTGTGGAGTCGGACAAGACTGAGCATGCACGCAAGTACAGGCAAGGACAGAAGCAAGGATTTACGTGTAAGCATCGCACTCCAGTGTTCATGTCTTCTACAGTAACCTCTTTCATTTACAAGCACTCCATAACACTGATTAGCATTAGAAGTGAATTAGCCTTTCCATTGAAAACAAGATAAGCTTTATCTCTCAACTGTATTTTAAAAGAAAGGGAAGACTGGACTTTAAAAACAAAAGATATCAAAAACCCCACTGCAAATCCAGGACTTCAACCAATACAATTTACAAGAAAAAGCATGGTTTGGGTTCATTTAGGATGTCAACATAAGGGTTATCGGCTTGGAATTTAAAGTTTTTATGAAAATAATAAACACAGAGGACATATTTTCATGAGACACACAGACACATTCATGCACAACTAAATTATGTTAACAAGTCTCTGACTTAGCAGAGTGTGTTACCAAATTGTCATGTTATTTAACCTTATCAGTAAACAGTAGTGCAACTCCGTTCAGTTCAGTCGCTCAGTCGTGTCTGACTCTTTGCGACCCCATGGACTACAGCACGCCAGGCCTCCCTGTCCATCACCAACTCCTGGAGTTCACTCAAACTCCTGTCCATTGAGTCGGTGATGCCATCCAATCATCTCACCCTCTGTCGTCCCCTTCTCCTCCCGCCGTCAATCTTTTCCAGCATCAGGGTCTTTTCAAATGAGTCAGTTCTTCGCATCAGATGGCCAAAATATTGGAGTTTCAGCTTCAGCATCAGTCCTTCCAGGAATTCAGGACTGATCTCCTTTAGGATGGACTGGTTGGATCTCCAGGGGACACTCAAGAGTCTTTTCCAGCACCACAGTTCAAAAGCATCACTTCTTCACCGTGGTGGCTTCTCTTCTATGGAGCACAGGCTCCAGGGCACGCAAGCCTCAGTAGCTGTGGCACTCAGCACAACAGGTGGGCTCTCCCCAGGCCAAGGATCGAACCAATGGCCCTGCACTGGCAGGCAGATTCTTTACCACTGAGCCACCAGGGAAATCCTGTATCAAATATTTTTAAATAAATATCTCATTTGTCAAATTAATTTGCATATAATTGCTTCTGTTTTCCTTTGAGTGCATTTTAAAGCAAAACTAGAACAGTGAAAACTACCTTAGCTGCTATACATTAAAAAAAATTGTTTTCCAGTTGTTTATGATAGATATATGAGATACGTATTTCACCCTCCTCTTTTCCAATATCTGCTCCACTTTTTCTGCAGGGCCTTACCAGTGCAGATACCAAAAACAAAATAGGAATATAGAAATCCTATAGAAGCCCTAAACACTGTTCTTAAATTCACAAAATGTGCATCTTATTGACTTTTTAAAATCAATGTTTCCCTCCTTAGTATCAGTGGCTCAGCACATCCGTTAAGGAGAACTGGGCCCTGATAGATAGAGTCTGGATCTCAGCAGGTTCTCCTTCTACTGGAAGCAGGGAAATTCAGGATGAGCTATTAGGATGCAGGGTGGGGTGGAGGAGGATGGAAGACAAAGGTGAGGGCCTGCAGAGAAAATAGGAAGGATTCATAAGCCTGCAGGAATTGATGGGATAATTTCCATCCTCAAAAGAGATCTTTGAAGATTCTCCCTGCTTTCTTGTTGTCAGCAGGATCTTCTGCTGAAATACGACAAATTCCTGTGTTTTTAAACCTCAGAAGAGCAATAGAAAAAAACAGAGACATTAGCATATTTCTTCCTAAGACACCAAACCGGACAGAATGACAGCCGACTTAAGGGTAGAGAAAAGTGGCACGCTTTGTGCATGGCATGGCCTCAGATGTCCTCTCATAAATTTAGTTATGTGGGTGCTATCGATATGCTTGTGTGAGCCAATTACATAAAACATGATAAACGTGATCAGAGTTTATTGGTGAAGTACTTGCAGAGCAGAAGTATTTTTTTTTTTTTTATGTCTGAGAAGCAATTTGTCTATTACATGAAGAATGGTGCATGGGTCTAAAAATATTCTGAATCTTAATAAAACCAAAAATGCCTGTTTGTTTGTTTGTTTCCCCTGAGGAAACAACAAAGCTGAGGGACCGAAAAACAGGGCATGAAATGCTGTTGCTAATTAGTTTCATGAAATGGAAGATTTTGAGCTAGTATTAGATTTTAAAACATACACATTTCCACAGATGGTATTATTAAACCTTCCAAAAATGGCACACTTTTGTTTAAAAATCTGTTTCTTGAGTTTTTTTAATTCAGATTTTTATCCCTGTGTGGTTTAGGCAAAAACTGAGAAACCTTTATTAATGCCTAAAATATGGCTCATCTCCCTCCAGTGACATGAACGTCAAAACAAAAAAAACAAAACAAAAACCAGACATTGCATTTTCCATCAAATAGAAATAGAGATTATCTAGCAAATGCAGTTTTTTTCCAGGAGCTTATGTGAAAGTGATTTGTATATATCTGACAGAGATCTGGGCATTTTTCAGTGTGTGTGTGTGTGTGTGTGTGTGTGTGTGTGTACACACTTATACATAGTTTAAAACAACATCACTGTCCTGCTCTCAGTGTTCTGTCCTCCAGGCAAACTGACAGACACGTTACTTAGCAAGCCATCTCAGGCCGTGAAAAACATAATGAGTTGCCAAATAAAGAGCAGACATCCAGGACCACATCCTCTGTTTCCCTCTCCCCTGCTGCCTTTGGGGTTCTTTAATGCCGTTCATGTGAATATTCTTCCAGAAATTCCACTGGCTTTAGCTGTCTAGCTATCCGATAGTGCATACCTGCCCACCTGCTTTCTGTTAACCAAGAGTCTGCCTCCAAGCGTTCTCATGAGCCTGTCACCTTGACAACCTTCTGTGCTTCCCCTGTTCCTTCTCAGGGATGGATAAATTCCCGGCTGCTCAGTATACTATGAGACAGGACAGGATGTCGTAGTTTATGCATTTCAGTGTGTTTCTAGTTAGAATATAAAAATAAGAGGAGATAGGTCACAGCAGAAATTCTCAAAATGTTTGGGCTCTTAAAAACCATTGAGGACTCCAAGGAGATTTTGTTTCTGTTGACAAGGTCTATATTGTATTAGAAAGGAAAGCAGACATTAAAAAAAATTTATTTGTTTATTCATCTCAAAAATAACCATAGTAAACCCATTACAGGGTAACACTAATAATGTATTTATGAAAATATATCCTGTATTTCCACAGTGAAAGAAATGCAGTGAGAAAAAGGTCATTATTTACATTTTGGCAAATCTCTTTCACGTCTAACAGAATGGCCGGAATTATATGAAAGTACTGACTTCTCTTAATCAAATAACTGTCTTGTTGTAGCTTTAACCTCACAACTGTGGAGTCTTATACTTTGCGTGGCATCCCTCAGGTGACCCTGGATCTTATTTTGAGAAACCCTGGAATAAGGAACTTAAGAATGGAACCACTGAGAGTACAGTGCTGTGTCTGCTAAAGGTGAACAGAGAATAGAATCCTCTGGAAGCAAAAGTAATTGCAAGGACTCTCCAGTGATTCCTTAAGTTATTTCCATCATAATGTAAACTAAAAACTAGGTGGAAATCCCATTGCACAACCACTTGGGCAACAATTATATTAAAATTTAAAGGTATAAGTAAATGTAACCAAAAAAACCTCTATTTTTTTTTTTTTTGGTGGGGGGCAAGTCACACGACTTGTGGGATTTCCTGACCCAGGATCGGGCCTGTATCCCCTGAGGTGGAAGGTCAGAGTGCTAACCACTGGACTGCCAGGGAATTTTCATTAAATTCTTAATACTGACTTAATGTGACAGATGATTTTTGCTGAAACAAAATCACCACATCTAACAAGAATACAATATTGATCTGGTAGCACTGTTCTTCAGCATGTATGTACTAACATGTGCCATGTGTAACACATTTCTCTCTCTCTTTTTCACTGGAACTCAGATACACAAAATTAGATGAATTATCATCTCTAGCTCAGGACACATTCTCACCATCGATCTCTTCATGCTCCCCTTTCATTTAGCTGTCTAGTTAATTTGTACAGTTTTATATGTTTGCTTAGTTGCTCAATAGCCCATCAGGTTCCTCTGTCCATGGAATTCTCCAGGCAAGAATACTGGAGTGGGTTGCCATGCAGGCAAGATCTCCAGGAGATCCGCAGGAAGATCTCCAGGGGATCTTCCCAACCCAGGGATCGAACTCAGGTCTCCCACACTGCACATAGATTCTTTACCAACTGAGCCACCAAGGAAGCCTTTACATGTTATAAGACACAATAAATGCACAACTCAACATAAACCTTAAGATCTTGACAATAATTTTCTCTAACAATACAGTCCTCTCATTCTATCCCCTAGGCTCCTCCTATCCATGGCAACCTTCCTAAATGCTACACTTGTCATCCTTTTTGCTTTTCAAAACATAATTTTATTTCAATACACAGTTCTATGTATGCTTTTAAAAGGTCTATGTATTTCTAAAACGTACTTATTTTAATTTTATAGTTTATAACTTCATAGAAGGAGAAATATGATATTTTAATATTTCGAGAAATATAATATTTTAATATTTCCTTTATTATTAGATTGCAGTATCCATCCATATGATATTACTCTGTGATACTTCGCTTTATCCATTTTAACTACCATATAATATTCCATTAAATGAATATGTATAAAATAAGTCATTTTTTTTTACCCTTTTTCTCTATTCAAACTATGGCAAAACTCATAGCATATCTGATGTTACACGTTCTTCTCTTGAGTCAAAAATGTCTAATAACAGAACTTTATGGAGCATTGACTCTGTGTGTTGTTCGTCTCTCAGTCGTGTCCGACCCTGCAATCCCACAGACTGTAGCCCACAAGGCTCCCAGGTCCATGGAATTCTCTAAGCAAGAATACTGGAGTGGGTAGCCATTTCCTTCTCCAGGGTACCTTCACAGCCCAGGGATCAAACCTGGGTCTCCCACATTGCAGGCAGATTGTTTACCATCTGAGCCACTACAGAAGCCCATTTACTAAGTGGCAGACAATATTTCAAGATCGCTACACGTATCGGCTCCATTAAAATTCACACCAATCTCATCCGACTAGTACTATCATTCTCTGCATTTTACAGACAAGGATACTAACAATAAAAGGGTAGAGTAAATTATAAAAAAGATACTGTTTGGATTCAAGCCCAGGCAGTCCAGTTCCAGAGCTGGATATCTAATTAAACCATAAATATTTCTCCTTGGTTTACAAAAATGACTTGCAACAAACAAAAGCAAAGAAATTAATGTTAGTCCTCAATTATACCTGATCATTCTTATATTAATTGTTTTAAGTTAGAATTGAAATAAAAATGAGCATTTTGATATTTCTATAGTTTTCTGGACATTCTAAAAATGTGTCTGTAGACATTCAGTTCAGTTCAGTTGCTCAGTTGTGTCCGGCTCTTTGAGACCCCATGGACTGCAGCACGCCAAGCCTTCCTGTCCATCACCAACTCCAAGAGTTTACTCAGGTTCATGTCCATTGAGTCAGTGATGCCATCCAACCATCTCATCCTCTGTTGTCCCCTTCTCCTCCTGCCTTCAACCTTTCCCAGCATCAGGGTCTTTTCAAATGAGTCAGTTCGCATCAGGTGGCCAAAGTACTGGAGTTTCAGCTTCAGCATCAGTCCTTCCAATGAATCTTCAGGACTGATCTCCTTTAGGATGGACTGGTTGAATCTCCTTGCAGTCCAAGGGACTCTCAAGAGTCTTCTCCAACACCGTAGTTCAAAAGTATCAACTCTTCAGTGCTCAGCTTTCTTTATAGTCCAACTCTCATATCCATACATGATCACTGGAAAAAACATAGCCTTGACTAGACGGACTTTTGATGGCAAAGTAATGTCTCTGCTTTTTAATATGCTGTCTAGGTTGGTCATAACTTTTCTTCCAAGAAGTAAGCATCTTTTAATTTCATGGCTGCAGTCAGCATCTGCAGTGATTTTGGAGCCTCCAAAAATAAAGTCATCCACTGTTTCCCCATCTATTTGCCATGAAGTGATGGGACCGGATATCATCATCTTAGTTTTCTGAATGTTGAGCTTTAAGCCAACTTTTTCACTCTCCTCTTTCACTTTCATCAAGAAGCTCTTTAGTTCTTCTTCACTTTCTGCCATAAGGGTGGTGTCATCTGCATATCTGAGGTTATTGATATTTCTGCTAGCAATCTTGATTCCAGCCATTTCTGTCCTTTATTGAGCCCATCTTTGCATGAAATTTTCACTTGGTATCTCTAATTTTCTTGAAGAAATCTCTAGTCTTTCCCATTCTATTGTTTTCCTCTATTTCTTTGCATTGATCACTGAGGAAGTCTTTCTTATCTCTCCTTGCTATTCTTTGGAACTCTTCATTCAAATGGGTATATCTTTCATTTTCTCCTTCGCCTTTCACTTCTCTTCTTTTCACAGCTATTTGTAAGGACTCCTCAGACAACCATTTTGCCTTTTTGAATTTCTTTTTCTTGTAGACATTAGTTTGAGAAATACTTTTGCATCTTTTTTTTTTGTAGACATTAGTCTGAGAAATAATTGTCGTGGTCTGGTCATGGGTTGGAAAAGAATTTCCAGACATGAGACAGAATGACAGGGAAAATAAAGTTTATTAGAGTGGGAGACGCTGTTAGAACAGCAAGCCAGTTCAAGGGAGAACCGACGTTGAACGGGGTCCTTAGTCCACTTTTATACCCAGGGTACAAGGAATGGGATAGGGGTCTTGCGGGTAATTTGCTGATTGGATGATGTTGTATACTGGGCTGGGGAGAGTAGGGCAAACACCTTCTCCCTACGGGGTAGGAGGGGAGACAGGTTATACTGTTCCATTAATAGTTACAACATGGGACAGGGAAGGATGATCAGGGTCTGGTTTTTCTGTTCCTGCGTTCCCAGACCCTCCTTGGCTTTATCTGCTCTTTCGTCCTTGGATCACCACAATAATGTTACCAGGAAATGACTGATGAAGCTCTGCTTCTGTCCAGGACTTAAGTCAAATTTACTGTAAGTGGTAGAAATGCAACTGAAACTAGAATAACAATAAGACAATTCATTGGTTCACAGATTTGGGAAGGATGTGGAGTTTTCAGGAAGAAAAGAAAAGAAAAAAAAGAAATGTTGTAGGAGAAACAGATAAAGCCACGAGATAGAGATTTCAACATCCCTCTTTTAACAGTTGATAGAACATTTAGATACAAAGGAGAAAAAAGGAGAAAGCAGAAAAAAAAACAAAACTGAATTTAAAGCACACTCTTCAGGTCTGAGACATTTATAAAACACTCCACACAGCAATTCTTTACACTAAAATCAGCTAGTCTGTCTTCATGCTAAATGCATCTTTTAACCCCAGATCCTTCAGTAACATCACAGGTAGTCATCTGAAAAATATTGTCTCACTGAGTTATGCAAATCTTTCAAATGTTGACTTCATAGACCCTCCCTGAAAGGGGCACAAGACCCCCAGGGTTCCAGGGACTACATTTTTGATAGTTATTGCTCTGTTAGAACAAATCTTTTGCTTCTTTAGTTCAACTAGAATTTCCCAATTAGTAGGACAGTACCACACAGTAGGTACTCCATAAATATTTGTTGGATAAAGAATGAATGGATTACCCCTGCAGACACTTGGTTGAAATTTCTTTACCACTGTATCTTTGAGAATAAAAAGTACCTGCAGTTTAAGTAGTCATTTCCTATCTCTAAACTGATGAGCTCTAAATCATGCATGTTCTAACGCTCCCAATAAAAACAGTAGAGGAGAATTTTAAGATTTAAGTTGTCAAGCTAAATAACGGATTAATAGCAATTTACAAACCTCTGATAAAAACACTTACTGGACATTTAACAGCTAACAACTATCTGTGACCACATTAAGATCACGTACTTTGTCCTCCTTTTAAAATATTTTTTGCATGTGAAGTATGTCTATCTATCACACAGTCAATTATCTCCCACAGCATGAAACCATTCCCAACATAGGCACATGAGAGTAATAACAGAGTATTCGGTTTGTTTGAAAGTAATAGGTACACTAGAATATTCTACCTTATCGAAACACTGTTAATGTCCCAGTGTTAATGTCTTTAAGACTGTGAACTAGCAAGAGTGTGTGAATGCTCCAGTATATCGTACTGATTCAATGACTTAGAATGTTAAATGCGATGGATAATCTTTCTTTTTATTTTGTTTTCCTCCCAAATGCAGGATGGGGGGGAAGCTATGGGGATTGTTTCTTGTCTTAGCCTGAGCACCCCTGTGGAGAGGATCCAAGCGTGAAGTTTCCTTTGAAGTGAATGGAATCTCCACACTCAGATCAGTTCTGAGGATACACAGAGGAGAACAAGAAACTGGCTGCATGAAAGCAGACACTAGCATTTAAATGAGGCTAGGCTTAAAAGAAAATGTATGCGTCAAAAAATGCCAAGATTTGAAAACTAAGATACAAGTTTTCAGCAATCCTAGGTGAAACCATCTTGTATCAGAAGCTAGTCTAACACCAAGGAAATCACAGTAGGAAATATTCAAAAAAACTTAATGATTAGGTTAGCAATAGGGAAAAATCAAAACAGCACAGATGCCAAGTATTCCTACTGTGGATATAATAGAAGTCTGGCAACATCCATGGATTGTATGTGCCCTATATCCTGATTTTCACTATGTATTTAATACTAGCAGATTGGTACAGTAAAAAAACAGAACAAAAATAACCATCACAAAATAATATTCCAGCTAAGAATTCAAGCATAAATCTTGCTGATGTGAGTAAATCCAATGCAGGAAATATAATCTTCTTTGAATATAAAATGTATCTGCCATCTATAAAACCGAAATAGAAATCAGAATCAGAGTCATTTCCACAGTATCCATCATCTGTCAATCAAGAGTTAGTCTCTTTGAATAATACCACTGTTCAAGACTCTGTGTTCAGCTGAGTTTAAGTCATGGTTTTTGATTTTGACATTTATACCTAAAAAGACAGCTAACTATGCAAGGCAATATATGCTGAGCACCAAAAATTCTTTGAGAGAAGAGGATCATGGCCTGGAGAGGCTTCCTAGACAGTTCTTACATGGTGGAGAGCGCTTAGCTGGGCAGGGTGGAATGTTGAGATCCTTTTTGTAGAGGGAGACACCCGAGCAGAGCCTTAGACACAAACCAGAAGAAAGAGCTTAAAAGATAGTGTTGCAGCCACGCGTCTGGGAAACAAACTCACTCAGAAGGACAATGCAGATAGTGAAGTGCAGCTTATTACACCCGCGGGCCCAAGGCAGAGTCTCCTCTTAGCCAAGGACCCCAACCAACATTTGTGAAAATCTTTTATACCCCATGTTTCGTGTCTGAACCCACCACTCCAAATTCCTTGAGACTTACATAAACCAAGGAAGATACAACCCCAGTAACCCCATCATTCACGTGCTATGTGCTCATGTGCTCAAACAGTCAAACAGTTAGCCATAATCAAGAAGCCCGAGGTTACACTCTGATAGATACAGAAAAATTTACGGCCTGTCTGGAGGAAGGGTGATTAGTGTATGTTTTCTCTTAGGCGATGAGTAACCTAGATACGATCTTCAAGGTTCCCATCTGGAGGGGGTCTTATCCTTCTGTTGTAGTTTCCATAGGCACTAAGCACAGAGTTCAGAGTCCATTGGAAAGGTGGCTGAGCATGATCAGCATGAACAGGCCTAAGATGGAGCCCAGGCCCTATGAATTCCTTCTTCAATAGTGTTTCAGGAGGAGCCCTGAAACTGGGCTCTTGTCTAACACTCGGAAATGAATTGTCCGAGCAGACACATGCACTGACAAAGCAAGAGATCTTATTGGGAAAGGACGCCCGGGTGAAGAGCCGAAGGCTGAGGGAACCCAGGAGAACAGCTCTGCCACGTGGCTCGCAGTCTCGGATTTTACGGTGACGGGATTAGTTTCTGGGTGGTCTTTGGCCAATCGTCCTGACTCAGGGTCCTTCCTGGTGGTGCCCGCCTCATTTAGCCAAGATGGACGCCAGAGAGAAGGATTCTGGGAGGTGGTCGGACACGTGGTGTCTCCTTTTGACCTTTCCTGAACGCTTCTGGTTGGGGGTGGCTTATTAGTTCCGTGTTCCTCTCCAGGACCTCCTGTGTAAACAACTCATGCACATGGTTACGATGGCGCCTGGCCAGGGCAGGCGTTTCAGTCAGTGTGCTTCCCCTAACAACAGGAAGAAGACCAATTGGGATGGGAGCACACGGTCCTGTCAGGGCCTGCTGACAGACGAAGAAGGAAAGGAGGGTTGAGATCAGAATGCAGAGGGCTCCCTGCCAGGTCTCTCAGAGCCAGTCAAAGAGCTATAGACTCACACAGTGAAGGGAACAGTGGTGATGATCAGGTCCAACTTACCACATAACCCTGGGTTCCTTCTTTAAGACTCCATGACAAATGACCACCTAGCTTCTGCTTTAAGAATGATGCATAACTGATGGGCATATTGTTCTGAAAACAAGATCCTTAATTTGTTTAGGTTCTTGATTTTTCTCTTTGTATATGTCATGAATTCGTATAATATGATCCCCCAAATTGTGTTAAACTTGGCATATTATATTATACAAATTACCAATGCCACACTTCAGGGAATACAGATGGAAATTTTCAGGGAACATATCACAGAAAAGCAGTCATTAAAGAAAAAACCACAAGCCTAAAATCACTTGTGCCAAAAACCCATGATATCCAATCCAGATTGAATATCTGACCTAATGGCAGTTTCAACCTTCCCTGAACTATACTCTTAAACCAGCAGTCTAGAATTTTCTGGTCAGCATCAGTGAGATAATTATGTCAGCCTCTACCCCAATCACTGCAGATGCTGATTGCAGTCACGAAATTAAAAGACGCTTACTCCTTGGAAGGAAAGTTATGACCAATATAGATAGTATATTAAAAAGCAGAGACATTACTTTGCCAACAAAGGTCTGTCTAGTCAAGGCTATGGTTTTTCCAGTGGTCATGTATGGATGTGAGAGTTGGACTGTGAAGAAGGCTGATCGCCAAAGAATTGATGCTTTTGAACTGTGGTGCTGGAGAAGACTCTTGAGAGTCCCTTGGACTGCAAGGAGATCCAACCAGTCCATCCTAAAGGAGTTCAGTCCTGGGTGTTCATTGGAAGGACTGATGCCAAAGCTGAAACTCCAATACTTTGGCCACCTCATGTGAAGAGTTGACTCACTGGAAAAGACTCTGATGCTGGGAGGGATTGGGGGCAGGAGGAGAAGGGAATGACAGAATGAGATGGCTGGATGGCATCACCAGCTGGATGGAGGTGAGTTTGAGTGAACTCCGGGAGTTGGTGATGGACAGGGAGGCCTGGCATGCTGTGATTCATGGGGTCGCAAAGAGTCGGACACGACTGAGCGACTGAACTGAACCCCTCAGAGGCAGAAGAGGTAATCTGCATGACAGAACTGGACTTTCCATCCAGAGAAGGTGACCTGGCTGGAAAAAATTCATTCTTTTCTTTTGCTAATGACATCACTGCCCCACCACCCTTCCATAAAAACCTTCCATTTTGTGTAACTCCTCCAAGTGCCTTTGATTTATTAGTAGATGGGAGGCTGCCCAACTCATGCAACATTGAATAAAGTCAATGGATCGTCAAATTGTATCAATGGGTTTTGAAGAACGGGCAGTATTTAGGAGGCAGAGAGGAAAGGGATGGATTCTGGGCAGGGAGTTTTAGTGGCAAAAGTGAAAAAGAACACGCACTAAGGGGAAAAAACTACAAAGATCAGCCTATTCAGCACAAAGAATTTTCACTAAGTCAAAGGACCTTGTAAAGATGTCAAAAGAGTTTGGATTTGTTGGTTAAACATGAAGTTCTATGGTGAAATCAGCATCTTGGTGTGAGGACCATAAGCTGAAAGTAGTATTTCAGGTAAACCTGACTGATGGTAGATGGATTGAGAGCAAAACTGAAGGCAGGAATATCAGTTAAATGTCTTTAAAGAATGTGAAAGTGTTAGTCATTCAGTCGTGTCCAACTCTTTGCGACCCCATGGACTGTAGCCTGCCAGGCTCCTCCATCCATGGAATTTTCCAGGCAAGAATTTTGGAGTGGGTAGCCATTCTCTTCTCTCGGGGATCTTTCCAACCCAGGGATCAAGCCTAGATCTCCCACTTTGCAGGCAGATTCTTTACCATCTGAGCCACCAGGGAAACCCCAAGAACACTGGAGTGGGTAGCCATTCCCTTCTCCAGGGAATCTTCCCAACCCAGGGATTGAACCCAGGACTTCCACACTAAGGCAAATTCTTTACCTCCCGAGCCACCAGGGAAGCCCCTTAAGAGTCTTAGAAAAGTAATAAGAATGAATTAGTGCAACCACTTTGGAAAAAATTTGGCACTGCCTGGTACAGCAGCACAGGAACAGCTATTCTGCTTCTTGATGTAGTCCCTAAAGAAACTCTTCACATATGCGTTAGAAAACCTGGATGTGAATGTGTGCTGCCATATTATTCGTATCAGTAAAATCTTGGCAATCATTCATTCCTTAAGAGTTGAATCAATGCATTGTAACATATTAACCCAAAGCAAAGCAAATGAGTGAACTATAGTTCCATCAGTGGCTCAGATCCTGCCAATGCAGGAGCCGCAGGAGCTGCAGGCTCAATCTCAGGGTCGGGAAGATCCCCTGGAGGAGGGCTTGGCAACCCACTCCAGTATTCTTACCTGGAGAATCCCATGAACAGAGGAGCCTGGGGGGCTACAGTCCATAGGGTCGCATAGAGTGGGACGCAAGTGAAGTGACTGAGCACGCATGCACGTGCACACGCGCGTGCACACACACACACACACACACACACACAGTTCCATCACCAAGTTAGAACCACCAGATCATAATGTTGACTGGAAAAAAAGACATCACAAGAGAATTTTATATATAATCTTGCTAATTATATCATGCGCACTTACATGTATTTATATATTTATGTGTGTATGCATATAAAAATTCTCATAAGAATTGTATATATTACTTTGTTAATTATACAGTTACAGATTTATACATTTATGTGTGTATACATATATAAATTGTCTTGTGAATTATTTTACTAGCATGTTTTAGTTTTATAAATTTCAAAGACATATGAACAACTATACTTTCATTGAGGAATACATACAAATGTGGAAAACCTACAAGGAATGGTAAGGGAATAGCATAAAATTCAGGGTATTATTCACCCCTGGGGAAGGCAGCCAGGTGAGACTGAGGACCACACAGGGGCTTTCTGAGAATTTTGCAAAATCCCACTTCTTAAATTGGGCATGTGTGGTATTAAACAAAAAATAAAGCAGAAGTTTGCACATAAGAAAAGGGTTTAATTGGGGTCTTAAGAATTGCAATTCAGGAGACAGATTTGGGCAACCCAGAAAGAATCTTCCCAGGAAGAAAAAGAGTCAAGGGCTTATAAAGACAGAAAGCTGTGAGGTTGTTGAATGTTGCCTGGCAAGAACTGTTAATAGACTCTGACTTGAGTCAGAAAGTATTTAAAACAGCTTAAAAAAATCACAGGTTGTTTTAGCAGAGAAGTCTGATAAGTAGATCAATGGTCATCAGTTATTTTAGGGTAAGAGTTCAACAAGTATTGTGAGTTTCTGGAGGTGTTCTGATGACTCAGGCAGAAGGTAAAGTTCCATCCAGGCTGAGACACACATAAATCTCACTTCCTTAGAGGCCTCCCAGCTCCATTTTAGAGGACTCTCTTAGCAATACCAACTCCATTTTGATTTTCTTTCAAAATAGAGATGTTTATTTTGTCAATATTTAACTGTATAGGTCCATTTTATACACACTTTGGTAAGCTGTGATACATTTCACAAGCTGAAAATTTGAAAACAAATAAGGACTTGATCTAAGATGGTCATACTGGGCCTATGAGGAAATACACAGGTGATGTGAAATTCATGATCCATTTCGGCACGATTACATAACATCAGTTAATATTCAACTTGCACTGCTAGTGCAGAAGACAAACGATGCAAATCAGTAACAGCGCTATTCACAAAAGCCAAGACGCGGAAACAGCTAATTGCCCATCAACAGACGACCAGAGAAAGATGTGATTCATCCATACAACGGGGTGCTAGGCAGCCACAAGAAAGAATGAAATAATGCCAGTTTCAGCAACATGGATGCAACTAGAGATTATTGTATGAAGTAAGTGAGAAAGAGAAAGAGAAAAATGGATATATGTGGAATTTAAAATATGACATGAATGAACCTATCTATGAAGCAGAAAGAGAATCATGGACATAGAAAACAGACTGGTGGTTGCCAACCAGGAGGGGCCTGGGGGAGGGATGGAGGTGGGGTTAGCAGATGTAAGCTTTTATACATAGAATGCATAAGCAACAAGGTCCTACTCTACAGCACAGGGGACTGTATTCAATATCCTATGACAGACCGTAACAGAAAAGAATACTAGTAATAAAAAAAACATTATATATAACTGAATCGCTTTGCTGTACAAGAGCAATTAACACATTGTAAATTAATTATACTTCAATTAATTCTTTTAGTTGTGTAAAAAACATCTAGTGGGTGTACTACTTTTCTATTGCTGATGTAAAAAATTGCTGCAAACTCAGCACCTTGGAAGACACAAATGTTTCATCTGTAGGTCAGAAGTCCAAAGCGAGTCTCACCAGGCCGAAACCCAAGGTGCTGGAGCGCTGTGTTCCTTTCTGGAGGCTCTCAGGAAGCCTTCGTATTCTTGAGTATTGATGTTGCTGGCAGACTGCAGTCTCTTGGGGTTGTAGGAATGAGCACCCTAGAGCCAGCTTCCTTGCTGGCTGACGGCCAGGAGTCATTCTCAGCCTCCAGACCCACCTGCATTCTGTGGCTTCAAGTCCGAAGGAACAGTTGAGTCATTCCCCTGTCTCGTCTCTCCTGTGTCTTCTTCCCTCATTGAATCTTTCTGACCAACCTTCCTGCCTTCCACTTTGAAGGACTCACATGATTAGGTTGGGCGCACCCTGACAATCCAGGAAAATCTCCCTAAGTCATTAACCTTAATCACATCTGCAACATCCCTTTTGCCACATAATGTAACATACTCATAGCTCCAGGGATTAGCATGTAAACATCTTTGAAAGCCATTGTTCTGCCAACCATAATGGAATTTTTAAAAACTGAAAAAATAAGAGTCACATACTTCTTAATATATACCATGGATTGATCCATATTCTATTAGGTAGCTCAGATAGTAAAGCATCTGTCTGCAATGCAGGAGACCTGGGTTCAATCCCTGGGTTGGGAACATCCCCAGGAGAAGGAAATGGCAACCCACTCCAGTAACCTTGCCTGGAAAATTCCATGAATGGAGGAGCCTGGTGGGCTAGAGTTCATGGGGTCGCAAAGAGTCAGACACGACTGAGCGACTTCACTTTGTGCTTTGTATGGATTGGTGACTCATGGAGCAGCCATGGTAAGAAAGGATGAGAACTATCCTTTGAGAGAATATATTTTTCTAATTTTCTTTTCTGGAAGGACAGCAAAATGCAGTGAGTGAGGGACACAGCACAGTGCCTGACACAGACAAAGCATTCCACAAATAGGCTATCTCTTGTAGCCCAAATTCCATAGTGATCAATAATCCCACCTTCCGACGCCTTCTCTTAAGTAGTCAAACGATAGTCCAGTCCTCCACTTGCGTGGATCGACAGGAAGGGCTGCCTTTGGCCGTGTTCCCCTTCTCGGGCGATTCGAGGACCACTCCGTGGCCCGCAGACCACTGCTGGGGGTCCCCTTGCCGCTCGTCTGCACTGCGACCCCGGTGGCCCTGCAGGCCACACCAGCGCCGCCTCCCCTTTGCTGTAGCCGTTTACACACGTCTCTGCCCGCTCCGACCTGATCAGTGGCCCATGCCTTTCCCTTCATTCACTAAAACTCAGCAAAGCTAAGACATGGGGATGAGACACCGGATACAACATAGACAGGAAACATAAACGTGAATGTTTGCTATTACGATTCACAGAGTCTACTCCCTGTACCCCAACACAGTGTCACCGCCACCCCTTATCCCCCCACCGCTGACCACCTCCCTCTGACCGCTCTGCTGGTGGGACCAACACGGCTGCCACGGACCAATCCCCCCAGGCCTGCCTCAGGCATTCAGGCACGGCTGCCACTGACCAATCCCCCCAGACCTGCTTCGGGTGTCCTTTCTGGAGGTTCCTGCCTTTATCTCAGGAGGATAGTCCCACCAGAGCATCCTCCCAGCACTGCAGCCTCCTCCCACAAGGGCCAGAGTTTAGTACCTGGCTTCTCAAGTATCAAGAAAACGCCGGCATTTAGAGTTGCTTGTTGTAGCCATCAGTATTTCAGAGACACAGGGGTCTAAGCTCAAAGCAGCTCTTCGTGTAAATGCTTGTGCTTCTTTCACCAAACAATCTCATGTTATTCTTGAATGAAGTTTTCAGTCTCAAGGCCAGCCCCTCACTCTGTTTTGGAAAAACTGAGACCTCGAGGGGAGAAGAGATGTGGGTGTCAGGTAATTCGTTAGCAACATATGCAGGATACTGAGAGTCAGGTGTTCTGACTTCCTGTGTGCTCCTTTGAAAAAAATTTTTTTTTTCTGTTTATGCTAAAAAACAAAACTTTTCCATGTTATGAAGTTTTCTTTTGCTTCTAAATATGACTGAAAAGTCTGTGTCATTTTTCACACATCCGAGGCTTTTCTTATTGAAACCAAATCTCCAATTCTATCCCACTAAGAACTTAAACAGAGATGCAAATCTACAGCTGCAAAATGAAAATAAAATACAAATACGATGGGAAAGAAAGCTATTTGTATAGCCAATGTGTTTCATTTTCAGTTTTCAAGTAACTGAAAAGAACCAGAATGCTATGACAAAGGGCACAGATTATGCCTTTTAAAAATAACACTGAACATTTTTCTAACAATAAATGTATTACATACTTATTTTGGAAAGTCCAGAAAAGTACGATATAATTTTTTTTCTTATTCAACAAAATTGAGATCACACACTTAAGTGTTTTTGAAGAGTCTTTTAGGCCTACTAACTTCATCTACATGTACTAATAACTCTTTGTATATTTTTCACTTAAAAAAATACATGGGATATCCACTTTTTAATTAAGAAATTAAATTACTCTATCTGGTGAGGAATTCCCTAAAATAATTTCTTGTTTTTTAAAAAATCAAAGTCTATAGAGCAGTATTGGAGACATTGATTTCCAGAAATTTCTAGTGATTCAATGGCTACTGCAGCCCCTGTCTCTGCCATATCAACTTCTCATCCTGCTAGTAACTTTCCAAAAAAGGCAGTGGAGAACAGCAGTATTCACTTAGACTTTGTGACTTGGTTGACCTTGTAAACTCTACTGTCCAGTCAAATACTGTTAGCCTCTTCAACTTTCCCAGTAAATCCATTTCCTATTAATTGATTTCCTTCTTATATCCCCCCATCTACCTTCCTCCACCATACTAAATTGTGTATGGGGGAAGTTTTTATAGCTTACATCATAATATTATATATCAAATCTATTACATGTTCTCTTTGGGGTCAGATTTATTTTCATTTCACAAGCATACTCAAAGTATTAACTACTTACGTGATATTGCTGGTAGCATTTCAACACTCTTTTTAGAATCAAATATTTGGTTCTTCATTAGCGCTGACTCTACATAAAACTGATGATCCTGGTTGTCTTTGTAATTATTTTGTTTCTAAACCTTGGACTTTACAGAGAGAATTAATTATAACATATATCTGCTTTTTAACTACTAAATTGGATAATGGTTTAATAGCTAAGGGTATTACTTGTAGGAATTTAAGACATATACGATTCAATTTCCCACAAGTCTTGTTTTTCTGCAGTGATCGATGGCTTTGATTTTAGTAACAAACCCACTAAAATGAGAGTAGGCCGTGGGTTTTCATTGTGAGCCAGCCGTGCTATCTTAGCCAGAAAGCTGGGGAAAGAGAACATAATCTGGTATGAAAAACTTAGCATGTCAAAACAAACGAACAGTTTTCTTTATTCAAAAGCAGTAAAATAAAACAAAAACCAGAACTGCACCTAATAGGTAGATGAGCTCATACTAAAAAGCACATTAAACATATAAAACAAGGATGCTTTATTTTTATTTGCAAGGTGTTTACATTCTACCAATGGCTGCCCTGACTACACACAAAACTACTTAGGGCAATAAGTGAACACGTATCCTCACACCCCACTCCCAGAGAGTCTTGATTATTTGGTCTGAAGCAAAGTTGAGCGGAATTTGAAGCTTCCCAGATAATTTCATTGTGCAGTCAGGATCAAGAATCACTGTGCTTATTCAAGTGGGGAGATTGGGGTTGATAAACAAACACTACCCTGTACAAAATGAGAACCTACTCTATGGCTCAGGGACTGCTATTCAGTGCTCTGGGGTGACCGAAATGGGAAGAAAATCCAAAAGAGGGGAGATATATGCATACATGTGGCGGGTTCACTTGTTGTACAGTAGAAACTAATGCAACATTTTAAAGAGGCTATAATAAAAATTAATCAAAAACAAACCAAAGCAAAAAGGAATCACTATACTTAGCCACTGACAATGAGATTTATTTTTGTCCTATGAATAAAGGGATTGTGTGAAATTAGACAGATCAGTTCCTAGGGAACGTGGTACATATATGAATCATAATTAGGCCCTTTAAGTGTCAACCACAGCCTGGGCAGGGAACACCTGTAGAGTCAAGAATTAAAAATGAATGATGCCCCTTTATACCATAATGATAATCCATTCTACTCCCTGGGAAGCTATCAAAATATTCTTCTTAAAATTTTTTTCAAGTCTATTTTAAAGTGCCACAAGATAGAGGGAGATATTCAAGAAGGCTCTGTGTACCTAACCTGGCAGAGTTGCTGCAAAATATTTTGGCATTTTATTTATGTGTGCAGCCTAGAAAATCCCATGGACGGAGGAGCCTGGTAGGCTGCAGTCCGTGGGGTCGCTACGAGTCAGACATGACTAAGCGACTTCACTTTCAGCTTTCACTTGCACACATTGGAGAAGGAAATGGCAACCCACTCCAGTGTTCTTGCCTGAAGAATCCCAGGGACGGGGGAGCCTGGTGGGCTGCCGTCTATGGGGTCACACAGAGTCGGACACGACTGAAGTGACTTAGCAGCAGCAGCAGCAGAAGGCAGTGAAAGAAGGCAGAGTGGGAGTTTGGCTGAAAAAACCAAGAAGGGTTTCACATATGCATTCCATAACTAATTTTTTCGAAAAACTATGCTACTGGAGGTGATGGAATTCCAGCCGAGCCATTTCAAATTCTAAAACGTGATGCTGTTAAAGTGCTGCACTCAATATGTCAGCAAATTTGGAAAATTCAGCAGTGGCCACAGGCCTGGAAAAAGCCAGTTTTCATTCCAATCCCAAAGAAGGGCAATGCCAAAGAACATTCAAACTACTACACAACTGCACTCATTTCACAGGCTAGTAAGGTTATGCTCAAAATCCTTCAAGCTAGACTTCAGCAGTACGTGAACTGAGAACTTCCAGATGTTCAAGCTGGATTTAGAAAAGGCAGAGGAACCAGAGATCAAATTGCCAACATCCGTTGGATTATAGCTAAAGCAAGAGAATCCCAGAAAAACATCTCCTTCTGCTTCATTGACTATGCCAAAGCCTTTGACTGTGTGGATCACAATAAACTGTGGAAAATTCTTTGAGACTGGAATACCAGACCACCTTGCTTGTCTCCTGAGAAATCTTCATGCAGGTCAAGAAGCAACAGTTAGAACCTTACATTTTCTTGGGCTCCAAAATCACTGCAGACAGTGACTGCAGCCATGAAATCAAAAGACACTTGCTCCTTGGAAGGAAAGCTACGGCAAACCTACACAGGGTATTATAAAGCAGAGACATCATTTTGCTGACAAAGGCCCAGATAGTCAAAGCCATGGTTTTTCCAGGTGTAATGTTGCATGTAAAAGTTGGACTGTAAAGAAGGCTGAGAGCCAAAGAATTCATGCTTTTGCACTGTGGTGCTGGAGAAGACTCTTGAGAGTCCCTTGGACTGCAAGGAGATCCAACCAATCCATCCTAAAGGAAATCAATCCTGAATATTCATTTTCCGGAAGGACTGATTCTGAAGCTGAAACTCCAATACTTTGGCCACCTGATGCGAAGAGCTAACTCACTGGAAAAGACCCTGATGCTGGGAAAGATTGAAGGCAGGAGGAGAAGGGGACAACAGAGGATGAGATGGTTGGATGGCATCACTTACTCAATGGACACGAGTTTGAGCAAACTCCTTGAGATAGTAAAGGACAGGGATGTCTGGCATGCCACAGGTCATGGGGTCACAAAGAGTCAGACATGATTTAGGGACTAAACAACAACAAACTACTTCTTTTGCACTTTTTACATCTTGAGATCTGTTTGATGCATAAATTTCTTAAAAGTCTGTGTGTGGTGGTCAGTTGCTTCCGTTGTGTCTGACTCTTTGTGACCCCATGAAACGTATGTAGTCCAGCAGGCTCCTCGGTCCAGGAATCTCCTGGTAAGAATACTGGAGTGGGTTGCCATGCCCTCCTCCAAGGGATTTTCTGGACCCTATGTCTCCTGCATTTCAGGTCAGTTCTTTTACTGCTGAGCCACCAGGGAAGCCCCTTAAAAGTCTAGCCTCATTCAAATCATAATTTATGTGCTTAGACTGCCATTTCTAGCCTTGGTCTTCTCTGCATACTTCACAGCTGGTCAGTGTGGTGACTCCTTCGTTTTCGAAGGAAACTACATATTCACATTCCCTCTACAGGGGTTAGTAGAGGAAGACAAGAAAACAGTCCCCTGGTATTTCTGGCAGTTAATGGGGGAAAAAAATGTTTCCTCCTATATAGATCACAATAGGTAATTTAATTAGTACACAGAGAGGAAAGGGTTTGCTACTTCATACTCCTGTAGTTTTTTCTTAACACCATGAAATTAAAGACATGCCAGTGTTCATGGTATTCCTGCTGCTGCTGCTGCTGCTGCTGCTGCTGCTAAGTCACTTCAGTCGTGTCCGACTCTGTGTGACCCTATAGACGGAAGCCCAACAGGCTCCCCCGTCTCTGGGATTCTCCAGGCAAGAACACTGGAGTGGGTTGCCATTTCCTTCTCCAATGTGTGAAAGTGAAAAGTGAAAGTGAGGTCAGTCAGTCGCGTCTGACCCTTAGCGACCCCACAGACTGCAGCCTACCAGGCTCCTCCATCCATGGGATTTTCTAGGCAAGAGTACTGGAGTGGCTTGCCATTGCCTGATTACTTTCAAATAAGCAACGCAGTATATTATTTCTTTTATGTGCTTTTATAGCACATGCTGTGCAAGATAATTGACTCCATGACAGATGTCTGTATTTTAGAGGAAAATTTATTTGTGAAAGAACAAACATGTATTACTAATTTAACATGGGGCTATTCATTATGTGGCCCACAAGGTGCTTTTTGACGATTTGCAAATTGAAATAAATATTTTTTCTCTTATCATTCTGAATGTGCAAAAGCAAAGTTGACTGCTTGATACAGCCAATTTGAAGCTTGTTATACCATTTGGATATACCTTTCTTTTCTCAATAAAGGTTGGAAACTCTTAGATTTTATTGGAAGCGCTATGTAATGAGGAAGGGTGCATTTTTATTTCTTTTCAGGAAACCCTACAGGCCAGCACATTTCTGCAACTGCCCAGGTTGAGTGTTGACCATTGGACCCAACTTTACAATGAAATGACCCCCGGAAAAGTCTAAAAATAAGGAGTATGAGAAAGATTCTCCATGGATCATCATTTGCTCTGTCACTTATGCTCAAAATTCCAAGACACTGTCTTTTCCAAGACCAGCACTTGTAGGCACCAGCATCTGAAGACCCTGACACTTTGGTGTGAGGTGGTCTGCCTTGGAGGACCGGCAGGGTTCGGTGGGCAACACTGCTGTGAAGAAGCGGGAGGTTTATGGACAAAGGTCCATCTGCACCAACCTTTAACACAGCCTGAGACCAATTCTGCTTCAGACAAATGGACTCACCCAGCTTCTTTTTTTTTTTTTTTTTCTTTCCCTACCAGAATATTCCCCAGGGGAAAACAGGATTCTTTATCCCCACTAGCTGCCTGGACATTTTTCACAAGATTGTATGTATTCTTTATATAAAATTAAGATAACTACTAGATACAGGGGGATTACCATATTCAGAAAGGATGTATGTTGCATAAGGTTCCATTTCAGAGGTGATATTTCTTCTACTGAGAAGAGAAAGAACAACTTGAAGCAGGTCTCTTCGAGCCTCTTGACCTTTCAAAAGCTTAGCCTAATGGGCACTACAGGAGACAAGAGAAGGAAAGGAGACTTTACAATTAAGTAGAAATCAGTCTTTCCAAAAGAGAAACTGAGACACTAAGGACCGATTTTGCGATGATGCTTCTAGGGTGCAGAAGCGGATCTCAGGCGAGCAGTTCCCGGAGGCCGGGACAAAGGAGTCTTCTCCTCACTTGCGAAGTAGGGGTGGTGGTTGGCTCACTAAGTACATGCCAGGCTTCAGAGATCAGTGGCTGGACTGTGTACAACCAGCAACGCCCTGAGGCTGTAACCCGCTGGCATCCAGACTTGCTGGTGGCTTCCTCGGGCACACTGGCTCCCTGTGAGCGCAGCTGAAGCCGTGGCAGGGTCTAGCAGGACCTCAAGGGTGTCAGAGAAGGCTGCCCAGAGGTAACATTGCTGGTGTTGTCCCAAGCGTCCTCCTACATTTTAAGGTAAAATGGAAATTGACCGGAAATTGACCTTGACATTACAAATGCACTGAATTGAACTTAAGAATAACAACCACTACAATCTTAGGACTCCAGTCCTTCCCCATTTCCTTCTTTTCTCACCTACAGTGACTTATTTAAGGGCGGGGGATCCCAACTGCTTGCTTCAGTTAATAACCCAGGGCAGACGAGACGAATAAGTGTCTTCAGTTCAGTTCAGTCGCTCAGTAGTGTCTGACTCTTTGCGACCCCATGGACTGCAGCACGCCAGACCTCCCTGTCCATCACCAACTCCCAGAGTTTACTCAAACTCATGTCCATCGAGTGGGTGATGCCATCCAACCATCTCATCCTCTGTCGTCCCCTTCTCCTCCTGTCTTTAATCTTTCCCAGCATCAGGGTCTTTTCCAAGGAGTCAGTTCTTCGAATCAGCTGGCCAAAGTATTGGAGCTTCAGCATCAGTCCCTCCAATGAATATTCAGGAATGATTTCCTTTGGGATGGACTGGTTGGATCTCCCTGCAGTCCAAGGGACTCTCAAGAGTCTTCTCCAACACCACAGTTCAAAAGCATCGATTCTCCGGCGCTCAGCTTTCTTTACAGTCCCGGGAGGTAAAGCACTGGCAAAGTACGGCCCTTGAGTTACAGGCGTCTATTAATTTGTGTGTGTGTCTAGCGGGTGGGAAGTCAGTAATGCTCAGCGTCTGGCTACTTGGGTATAAACCCTTCCGACTGGAACATTCCAGATCCCTGGGGCCCAGTTTTGTCCTGCTTTGGAGCGGGGGGAGGGGTTGATTCCTGGGTTCCGTGTCTGCAGTTTAGGGGCGAACGTGGTCATAGAGTGAGTGCACGCTGGGCGTCGTGCGGGATGGAAAGGGTTTTGGGGGAAAAAAAACACACACAAGGATGAACAGAAGCGGGAAGCCAAGCTCCGCAAGGGCTTCCCCGCTAAGGCCAGGGGTGCGGGGAGGGAGCAGCGCGAACCAGGGGCCAGGCACGTGCACGGGAAAGCACGCTGCACTTTTCCCGCAGGGTCCCCCGGTGGCCCCGGCTGGCCGGTTCCGCGCACTTTCCTGGCGGGAGTCCCTGAACCCCGGGCGGGAGCAGGAGGGAGGGTGTGTGAGTGTGTGGGTCCCGGACTCTCTCGGAACAGTCGTCCCAGCCCGGCGCCGGGCGGAGGGAGCCAGCCGGACATTTTCCGCGGCCTCGCTCCGGGCCGCTCGCCGGGCGGCTCCGCGGGCCTCTCGGTCGCGGCCTCGACCCCTCTCCCCGCCCCGGGCGGGAGCCCCGGCTGGCCGCCGCCTCCGGGCCGCGCGCGAGTGCGAACCCCGGGCAGGAGCCCCGGGAACGCGGGACCGCGCCCCGCACCCCCTGGCGCGCGGGAGGACGGGGCGCGGGCGGGCCCGGGAGCCGCTCCCCGGAGCGGAGTGCGCGCGGCGGGCGGAGTCACCCGGGGCCCCCGCCGCCGCCGCCGCGCGCTCGGCCTGTCCCCGCCCCGGGAGCCGGAGCCTCGCCACGAGCTCCGCCCGCCGCGCGCGCTTCCGTCCCGGGCTGCGCCCGCCGCCGCGCAGGTGGGTGCCGCGGCCGCCGCCGGGCGCGCGGGGCGCGGGCGCGGGAGGGGGCGCGGGAGGGGGCCCGGGAAGTTGCGCGGATGCCCGCGGGCGCCCTGAGCCCGCTGTCTCGGCTGCCCGCGGGCGTGCGTTTCCACCCTGGCTTCCCGGGGGTCGCGGGGGGGACCTGGCGCCGCGCCCGGGGAGGGTCTCGAGGACCGAGCGCGCCTCGCAACCCCCGCGAGCCCCCCTACTTCTCCGACCAGCCCTCGGCACCCCTGGGAGCCGAGGCCGTGGGCGAGGGGTCACCCTCCCGTCCCGGGCTCCTCACCTTCGCGCTTCGCCTGGCGCCCTCGCCCCTCCGTGGGTGGGACTGTTCTCTCGCCCTTTTCTGCCCGCCCAACTTGGAGAGCTCTCCGTGCGGGTGAGAAAGGCTCCGCGGTTCCCCGATCGCCACCCGCCCCCCACCCGTCCCTGGCCCGGGACTGGCTTCGGGTGGAAGAGCGGGGCTCAGCCCAGTGGCTGCCCGAGGTGCCCGGGTGTCGGCGAGAGCCGGGAAGCGGTGGAAATTCCCTGCGCTCTGGTCTCGCGTGCTTGCCCAGCTCCGTACGCCTTCCTGCCCCGTTTTCTGCCAGCCGATAATACGCCCGCGAAGGGCGATTGCAGAGGCGGGATGGAAAGTAACCACCCCTCGGATACTTGGAAACTAGGCAGTGAAGCCTGCTTCCAAGTCTCCTTCCTGTGTTCTCCTCTGTAAAACGTGGGTCAGCTTTGTCCACCGCTGAGGTCGGTGTGAGGATCCAGTTGGATGATTTAGGTGTGTTTGATTTTGAGCCACGGTCTCTGGTCTTCTGAACGTCCTGTGTTCTAGTCATCTGAGTTCAGGTCCTTCAGCTGAGACATGATTGATTCTATGTCCCTGAGTGATTTGGGTAAAAACTCGTTTTGGGGTCAAAACTCATGTTTATGGGTCTGATATTTAGCTGGGTCTGAAATTTAGTTTACGAATTGAAATCATCTCTTCCTCACCCAAAGGTGCAGAGCTATGGATCTTACATATTTCTTCTGTGGTCATAGTATTTCAAATAGCAGAAGGTCGTTATTGGTACTCGTCTTTGGAAATAAGCTGTATGCTTGCTTAGGATGTTTCATGTCTTTAAAACCTCTTTTTTTCCAGTTTAGGTGCAAATTTAAATTTGCTTTTAATAGTTCAGGAAGTAGACTTATTTTAGTAAAGTAAGTTAAGAATTTAGCTCAAACAAACTACATGTGCACTATCATTTGTAAATTTTCAGTTTTTTTTTTAATTTTTTTTTTTAATTTTCAGTTTAAAGTCACAGGCACAGGAAGCATTGTTAGCACCACTCTTATTTATGAAGAAAGCAGTTAAAAGGCCTAAAAAGTCAGCTTTAGACTTGAGGTTCAATAGCTATGGCCCGTTGTTCATGAATTCCTGATTTAATAGGCATTTTATGAGTTCCTATATTGTGCAGTGCATTGTGCTTTTAAGTATAGCTAGGCCGCTGAAGCTGAAACTACAATACTTTGGCCACCTCGTGCGACGAGTTGACTCACTGGAAAAGACTCTGATGCTGGGAAAGGTTGGGGGTGGGAGGAGAAGGGGACGACAGTGAATGAGATGGCTGGATGGCATCACCGACTCCGTGGACATGAGTTTGAGTGAACTCCGGGAGTTGGTGATGGACAGGGAGGCCTGGCATGCTGTGATTCATGGGGTCGCCGAGAGTCGGACACTACTGAGCGACTGAACTGAACTGAACTGATGCCAAAGCCTTTGATTGTGTGGATGATAACAAACTATGGAAAATTCTTAGAGAGATGGGAATATCAGACCACCTGACCTGCCTCTTGAGAAATCTGTATGCAGGTCAAGAATCAAAAGTTAGAGCTGGACATGGAACAACAGACTGGTTCCAAATCGGAAATGGAGTATGTCAAGGCTGTATATTGTCACCTTCCTTATTTAACTTATAGGCATTGTACATCGTGCAAAATGCTGGGCTGGATGAAGCACAAGCTGGAATCAAGGTTGCTGGGAGAAATATCAATAACCTCAGATACGCAGATGACACCACCCTTATGGCAGAAAGTGAAGAACTGAACAGCTTCTTGATGGAAGTAAAAGAGGAGAGTAAAAAAGTTGTCTTAAAGCTCAACATTCAGAAAACTAAGATCCTGGCATCTGGTCCCATCGCTACATGGCAAATAGATGGGGAAACAGTGGAAACAGTTGCTGACTTTATTTTTGGAGGCTCCAAAATCACTGCACATGGTGACTGTAGCCATGGAATTAAAAGATGCTTACTTCTTGGAAGAAAAATTATGACCAACCTAGACAGCATATTAAAAAGCAGAGACATTACTTTGCCATCAAAGGTCCATCTAGTCAAGGCTATGGTTTTTCCAGTAGTCATATATAGATGTGAGAGTTGGACTATAAAGAAAGCTGAGTGCCGAAGAATTGATGCTTTTGAACTGTGGTGTTGGAGAAGACTCTTGAGAGTCCCTTGAACTGCAAGGAGATCCAACCAGTCTATCCTAAAGGAGACCAGTCCTGGGTGTTCATTGGAAGGACTGATGCTGAAGCTGAAACTCCAATATTTTGGCCACCTGATTCGAAGAACTGACTCACTGGAAAAGACCCTAATGCTGGGAAAGATCGAAGACAGGAGGAGAAGGGGACAACAGAGGATGAGATGGTTGGATGGCATCACTGACTCAATAGATATGAGTCTGAGTAAACTTTGGGAGTTGGTGATGGACAGGGAGGCCTGGCGTGCTGCAGTCCATGGGGTCGCAAAGAGTCGTACACAGCTAGTGACTGAACTGATAGAATATATTCCTTGCCCTAGAGAAACATTCAATCTAAGTTAAATACTAATATTTTTATTTCATATTTTATATAAATATCATATATTCTAATAACTACATATGGCAGTGTAGTCAAAAACACATTATTGAAGGCCCTTTAAGACCACTTTTTGGTGAATATACTCAATAGATTGGAAACAATAAGTTTAGTTAAGCTGGTGTTTTCAGAAATAAAATTTCAAGTGCCTCTACATCATCAAATGGGAGCCATCCTTGGAAATCTATATTTTTAGAATGAAAACTCAGAAAAGCATCCATGTATGTGTACATAGTAATAAATGTTAAAAACTCTTAAAAAGCCTTTCCCTTCTCCAGGAGATCTTACCAACCCAGGTCTCCCATATGCTGGCAGATTCTTTACCCACTGAGCTACAGGGGAAGCCCATTAAAAACTGAAGACATTTCAGTTCTAACTTTAGTCAGTTAGTGAATCTATGATGTCCATATACAATTTTTTCTCAAGTCCTTGAGAAAGGAAATTATAATGCATAGGAAAAAAGGACAGAGATTGAAATCAGTTGAAACTTGAACACTTTGTGGCCTGGTGGGCCCTGGAATTTGGCTTAAACATTTACAAGATTAGGGAAAAAAAAGGTTGCAAGATTCTTAGTGAGATATTTTTTAAGAAACCATTTGAAAAAGGTTTGACTTGGTGCAAAGAATGGGCAAGAATCCCACTTGGAAAAACCAGATGGACCATCAGGTTGTATTTGGTGTGACTTGGTGACATTTCTGATTCTTTTCCTGCTCCTTGGAAGAGTTCATCCATCTGCAGGATATGTGTAGAATTTCATAGACATGGCCTACCAGTACTTGGCTTTGAGTGGAGAAGGCAATGGCAACCCACTCCAATATTCTTGCCTGGAGAATCCTATGGACAGAGGAGCCTGGTGGGCTACAGTCCATGGGGTCACACAGAGTCGGACGTGACTGAGTGACTAAACCACCACTGCCACTCGGCTTTGAGAGCTTGGATTAGGCTCACACAGGGAGGCAAGGCAGGTTTCTGGGCAGCCTGAGGAATATGAAGTTAACTTTTTGCTTGGCCTTTTTGCTCAGTACCTTTGTTTTCCTATTTGTGACCTGAGGTTAAAGATTGTGTCACTACCCTGGAACTGTGTGATTTGGTGTAATAGTCATGAATGTTGAGCCAGAAAGCTTCTTGTGCATGTAAGAACTTTCTCTTGCCTTTTAACTCCTTCAGCTAGTAAAAGCTGATTGTGAAAAGCACATACAAATAGCCGAAGAGAAGGGCTCTCTGCATTATGTTGGTAGTTGGTGGCCGGTGCTCTCAAGTCTCCTGAGAGTTCAGTTCAGTTCAGTCGCTTAGTCGTGTCCGACTCTTTGCGACCCCATGGACCGAGCACACCAGGCCTCCCTGTCTATCACCAACTCCCGGAGTTTACCCAAACTTGTGTCCATTGAGTCGGTGATGCCATCCAACCATCTCATCCTCTGTCGTCCCCTTCTCCTCCTGCCTCCAAGAGAGGAGTTGGCATCATCTTATATCTACAGTTTACTGTACTGATGTAGAGAATAAGATCTTCTTCTTAGCCAAGGTTAAACAGCTAATGGCAGGAGCAGAACTATACTTTCAACTGCCTGAAGGTAGTTCTCTGGTTTGTCCTTACCACACATGGTCTCTTATCATCCAGGACGCATCAGAAATCTCACATTTATAAATTGTGTATGGTTAAGAATTTTGGCCTGCAAGGAGATCCAACCAGTCCATTCTAGTCCATTCTAAAGGAGATAAATCATAGGCGTTCATTGGAAGGACTGATGCTTAAGTTGAAGCTCCAATACTTTGGCCACCTCATGCGAAGAGTTGACTCACTGGAAAAGACTCTGATGCTGGGAGGGACTGGGGGCAGGAGGAGAAGGGGAAGACAGAGAATGAGATGGCTGGGTGGCATCACCGACTTGATGGAGGTGAGTTTGAGTGAACTCCAGGAGTTGGTGATGGACAGGGAGGCCTGGTGTGCTGTGATTCATGGGGTCACAAAGAGTCGGACACAACTGAGCAACTGAACTGAAGAATTTTGGTTTTGGGGTTTTGATGGGCCTGGGTTTGAGTCCCGCCAGGCATTTACTAGTCTTGTAACCCTGGGTAAGTTACTTAATCTCCTAAGTTCTCAGTTTCCTCATCTGACAAATAGTAATAAAGGAAGTACTTAGCTCAAAGGGCTATTGTAAGGGTTAAATGAACTGATCAATGTGAAATGCTTATTAGCAATTGTCTGTTGCTTGTTTCATCTCTATTACACAGGTAGTTATTTCCGTTTTCTGGGGGGAGGAGAATGATAATTCAGAGGTCCAAAGTTTTAAAATAAATAAACGCATAAAAATATGAATACATCGCCACCTTCAGTATTTTGAATTAACCATTCCCAATGGCTTTATTAATTTATTTATTAAATAAATTTAATAAATTTATTTATTGAGGGTTTATTGAGCTCCTACTATGTGTTGGGCCTTCGTAGGCACTGGCATGCAGTGGGATACAAGCCAGTTAGTGTGACTCTCTTAGGACCTAAAAGTCTGGGGCAGGGTACAGAATTGTAAACAGAAAATCACAGTCTTGGGTGATTGGATTGTGGAGTAATGCAGAGACCCACAGACAACAGACAGGATGATAGTGGAGGCCTCAGTGGGTGGGTGTCATACAGTGGATTGCCTGATCCTAACTGGGGTTGGTGGTGGTCAGGGAAGACTTCCCGTGAGCATACTACGACCTGGAGAATGAATGATAGTCCGTGATTGAAGAAGTTGGAGGACTGAAGAGCATCCCAGACCAAGGCGGACGGAGCCTGATGCTTGGAATGGAAGTCAGGTGGATAATGTGGAAGTGTAAAGAAGGGAGAGCTGGAGCGGTGTGGCAGCGGGAGAGCCCAGGCTTCATCTAAAGGGATCGGTAGAAACTCAACTGCAGCCTAGTGTTGTCAGGTTGGGAAGCAGTCAAGTGTTGCCAGATGCCCTGATTTTTAAAGAAGAGCTTAATATTGATATTTCATAAACATGAAATGGCCCAAATGTTTTTAGAACTTCTCGTGGGGGCCCAAACAGACACATTTTGTAGTTGGTATTCAACGCGGGGCCACCCCTGTATGGCTTGCCTTTTAGGGAATGAGAGAAGTTTAGTGCAGCTAAAGGAAAGCATCTTAGAAGAAGAGGTGATGGAAGAGCCCGTAGGTAGGGGCAGACCTGCTTCCTTCAGGGCCTCGTGGCGCTGGCTGAGGAGGGCTGGCTTAATCCCGAGCGATAGCCCGTCCATGGGATTTCCTAAGCAAGAAGACTGGAGTGGGTTGCCATTTCCTACTCCAGGGAATTTTCCTGACCGAGGGATCGAACCTGCATCTCTTGTGTCTCCTGCATTGGCAGGCAGATTCTTTTTTATCGCTGTGCCACCTGGGAAACCCCTATTCTAGCTACTGAATGGAAAAATGCCTGGGAAGAGGCTGTAGTGATAACTGTTTCGAAAGCTGTCACCATGGTGTTATTTAAGAAATCCATCGAGAAGCAGATATTCAAGCAGGATTGGAGAGAGATGGGTAGATTGCAGAGATGTGTTTGAACTTCCACTGTTGGGAAATAGCTCTGCCTTAGTCCCTCAGGTGTCCGCACATCTTGTGAGCAGAGGCACTGACTGTTTTCATTCCAGACTATCTTTTCAGGGACTTTGGTACAGCATATAGCTATGAAAAACAGAAGTAGTCTTTCTCTATGGAGCAAAGCATAGGTTGGTTTACTGTGTGCTATAAAAGATTTGGTACACTCTAAGCTCACGAATCCCCTCTCTAGTGCAAATCATTGGGTAGATAGGTATTGCCTGCCCTCTGTCCGTCATAGTGTGGGAATTGGGTTTCATAGAACTGGCATGACTATGCTAATATTCCTGCTACTGGTTTGTTTGTTTGTTGGTTTGTTTTTTGAGTAATGTAATCCTTTGTCTCTGACCTAGTAATCTCATTCCTTGTGCCAGCATCCATGAAACGGTGGCACACTTATTTGTTAGTACTAGCCGTGGAGCTTAGCCACAGGCCACATTGTTTAGACTTGTTTCAATTAATTAAAATGAAAAAATGTTACTTCCTCAGTCACTCTAGCCACATGGCAAATGCTTAATAGCCACACCTGGCGAGTGGCTACTGTAGCAGGCAGAGCAGATAATAGAACATTTCCATTGTTGCAGAAAGGTCTGTTGGATGTCGCTGGTTTAAAGCTTCAGACTTTCTGTATTCTTGGATGAGTAGAGGCAGACGCTGTTGACTATGGCAGCATGCAAATGATGCCTGTTAGATGGTGTTAGATTCATAGAGGTTCCTTTGTACAAAGGAAATATTTCCGTGTGAATAATTAGTACAGTATTTAGTATATACCTGCTGGGGGAAAAACGTAGAGAATTATCTTCAGTGTCAGCTTGGAGACTGGGCAGATTGTGGCCATGTGGCTATGTGAGTTCTCCGTACAGGTGGCATTCCTCAAAATCACATGTGACCATGAGCTAGAGGTCTGGGCTGAAAGGAGCTGGAGCCTCTGAATGCTGCCTTTAGCTCCATCTCCCAGCCGTGCCTAACGGGCAAGGACAAGAGTGGCACATTGGCAGCGAGGTTTCGGAACCCAGCCGGTCCAGCAGCACCCAGACAGCGCCTGCTGCCACCCAGCTGTGCCGCCTGCAGGTAAGTAGAGGATCGGGGGATGGGGAGATTTCCACGTGGCTCCTGTCCAGGGAGTTTAGGAGGATGGCCTCAGGAAAAGAAGAAACTGGACTCCAAAAAAAAAAAAAAAACCCAACCCACAAAAACACAGAAGTGTAAATCACAACCTTAAATGACACAGCAGAGGTGGGGGAGAACGCCAGGACCCAAGAAAAGCAGCAGATCCGCGTTCCTATCAGATACGGGCAGCTCTTGTTGAGGAGGGCGCGGACCACAAGCGCTGGGAAGAGAGCACAACTTTCTTCTTGTCTTTCTGTAATTCTGTCAGTCTAGCGAACAGCTGTGGCAGCCACTAGGGACACATTTTGACCCGTATTGAGGGTGCCGTTGACTGCTGGCGCTGTGGTTACAGCGTAAGCAAAACAAGGGACAGTGGTCGGAATCTAAAGAGTACAGGTGGAGACCCTTACGGAAGAATCAGGCTACCATCTGCTATTTCTGTGGGTAAAAATGACTTTTCAAAATCTTCAGATATTGTGAATTTCACATACCTGTGCTGGAAGAAACTTGCTTCACGATGGTCGTTATTTGTAGCACGGTCAAATTTCACTTATACGAAGACTAACTCATGTTTTTAAAAAATCGAAGTTTTAGACTGTTTTAAAGATTGAGCTTATGGAGTGCTTTTATTCACGACCCAGAATCTGCTAAGGATGCCCCCTTGTAGAACTGTTTTGAAGAAAACTTTCATAAAGAGGAAATGTTAATTTTGAAGTAGAAAGATGATCATTTACATGTAACTGGAGGCTTCTACAGTGTTTAAAGAAAACTTACATGAGTTATACATTTACCTCTTGCTTGCCCTACTAATTTCCACAGATAATCCTTCTCCAGTTTCAGTAACTTGTGGGAGAGTCAAGGTCAGGCGCTATCAGGGTTTGTGCTAATGTAGAGTCCCTTCATAAAGGTTTCAGTTAGGGAGGTTTTACTCCATGTAGCGTTTTAATGCTACCTTGCTAAATGTTTTATTTTCTTTCTTTTTAATTGTGAGTTAAAAAAATTTTATTTTGGTAGGAGTGGGAAAGGTTGGTGACTCCCCGGCCATGTTCTCCCCTCCTCTGCCCCCCAAAATGTGGCCACCTCCGTCGTTCAGTGTGCTTTCATTGTTCTCTTCCTGGCTTGTTTGCCAGGGTTCCTAACCCAGGCTTCAGGCTTGCCCTGACTCGTGCCTCCCTTCTCTTCATACAGACAGCGTGACATTAGAAAGCATTGTTGTCTGTTGTATTTCTGAAGATCTGAATTTCACCAGTTTCACGCTGTCCTTTCTCAGGCCGGGTGTGGTAAATTGTCTTTGGAAAACTAGCTCCAGTAGTGAAACAAACCAGGAGACGTGCTGTTTATGGCATGAGTCACTGATGGGATCCCGTGAAAGGAAATGATACCAGATTGTTTTTGCCCACGTCATTGTTAACATCTTATTTTAAAATCGGCCTGAAATAAGGAAATCAAAATAAAGTGATCAGCTCTTCGTTTCCTCCAGAGAATTTAGAGGGATCTGGGTTCTGACGTTAGGTGATTGTAACAGTAACCCTGAGGGTCACATATCCGGCTTCGTCCTTTAACCGTGACTTCCTGTCATGCTCAGAACTTTTGAGGGTGTGCATTTTGTCAAGTTGCACACCAGTCATTTTAATCAGGAACAAAGTAGGTTCGTTCTATTATAAACCATTTCCTCCATGGCCAAGTTGCCTCACTTAGCTATTACTGCATGCCTAATCGACCACAGTGAAATGTCTTTAAAACATTTTCCAGGGGACTAAAGACTTTGGGGAGAATTTTTCTAAGGGAAAGTGCCGAGGAGGAGAGTCTGAAGGGTTTCTTTGCAAAGATAAATGTCTCCAGAGAGACTGATGAGTCAAGGAGCCTGTTAATAGGATATGGAAATGTAACCTTTCACCTAGTTACTGCCATTACCTAAGTCATAACTGTGTAGTTTTAGCAAATTGTTTGAACTGGTTCCAGTTACTTAATAAAACAGAGTGTGTTGTTCCCATTCTTTTCTAGTCTGCAGTCAGCCCCACTTCAAAGTTTGCATTGCCCTGGGCTTGCCCTGTTTCCTTCTGTTTTAACGGCAGCTTGTCATCCTGTTAGAGTTTTCCACTAATTTCTTTGTCTTCGACTTTTGCTCAGTGTTTGTGGAAAGTTCTTACATCTGTGTATTCGATCTTAACTTCTAGCTTTTTGTTCCTGATAGGGTAGGCTTCCCCAGTGGCTCAGCGGTAAAGAACCTGCCTGCAATGCAGGAACCGCAGGAGACGCGGGGTCCATCCCTGGGTCGGGAAGATCCCCGGAGGAGGGCATGGCAGCCCACTCCAGTGTTCTTGCCTGGAGAATCCCACGGACAGAGGAGCCTGGTGGGGCTACAGTCCTTAGAGCTGCAAAGAGTTGGACCCGACCGAAGCGATTTGGCACACACGCACACATCACTTACTCAACATCACTTATTCTGTGCCAGCCACGTTCCCAGGGCTACTCTTGACCCTAGAAATCCAAGAGGGAGTAAAACATTCATGATCCGTGCCTGTCGTGGGGCGTAGAGTCCAAGATGAAGACAGTCATTAATTAACTTTTTAAAAAGCACAGCAAGCGTGACTGCAAACAGAGGTGAATGCTCTGAATAGAGCGGTGGGTTTTGTGGGTTCGTATAACAGGAACCCGAGGAAGTGATGCTTGTGTGATAAGAGAAGCGTGAGTAGGACAGCGTGAGGAAAAGTGGGGGAAAGTGTTGCACGCAGCAGAGGGAAGTTAGCGCGGAGGCCCCGCAACAGGAGGGGACAGACTGGCATCAAGGAACGCAGGACTTAGGTTTGTGGGAGGATGGAGTGAGGTGAGGCTGGCTACTCAGGCTGGGGCCACTTGAGAGTTTGGTCTTCTTCCCAAGGACCACGGAGAGTGTGGAAACAGGGGTTGCTGACCCCGTGAGACTTTTGTTTTGGTAGGGTCATCTGTGGGGGAGTGAGTTGCAGGGGGGCCCAGGGTGGCGGTGGGGAGTGGTTGGTGGCTTCTGCACCAATCCCAGTGCATTGACAAGAGTTGCTAAGCCTGCTGTGTGTACTGGGAAGTGGCAGTGACGGTGGATTAGAAGTGTTTCAGGGGATAGCATCAACTATACTTGGGAATAAGATGGGGTGTTCTTTTATTCATTCAACAAGTATTTCGTGAGTTTTAAACTTTATGCCAAGCTCTGGGACTATAACTATGACCAAGATACACAAGATCCCTGTACTCATGGCATTTGCATGTTAATGGGCATGGTGGCTAATCAGTAAATTTAAATATATATAAATGTAAATAACATATAATAAATATATAAATATAAAATTAAATATATAAATAAAATAAATATGTAAGTATTCAGTTCAGTTCAGTCGCTCAGTCATGTCCGACTCTTTGCGACCCCATGGACCGCAGCACGCCAGGCCTCCCTGTCCATCACCAACTCCCAGAGTTCACTCAAACTCATCCCATCAAGTCAGTGATGCCATCCAGCCCTCTCATCCCCTGTCGTCCCCTTCTCCTCCCGCCTTCAGTCTTTCCCAGCATCAGGGTCTTTTCAAATGAGTCAGCTCTCCGCATCAGGTGGCAAAGCTCCAAGTACTGGAGTTTCAGCTTCACATCAGTCCTTCCAATGAACACTCAGGACTGGTCTCCTTTAGGATGGATTGGCTGGATCTCCTTGCAGTCCAGGGGACTCTCAAGAGTCTTCTCCAACACCACAGTTCAAAAGCATCAATTCTTTGGCGCTCAGCTTTCTTTATAGTCCAACTCTCACATCCATACATGACCACTGGAAAAACCATAGCTTTGACTAGACTGACCTTTGTTGGCAAAGTAATGTCTCTGCTTTTTTATAAATATAAATATATATATACATTATTATGTATAATTTCAGATAAGTCCTGTAAGGAAAAATGAAACTGTGTAAGGAACTTGAGAGTGACAGAGGAGGGCCCCTCATATAGGATAGTCAAGAAGGACCTCTTTGAAGATGTGGCCTCTGAACTAAGACCCGGATGAAATGGGAGAACTCAGGATGCACAAACCCTCTTCTAAGCAGAGGGAAGAGCAAGCACAAGGTCCTGAGGTTGGCATGGGGACCCAAGGAGGCCAGGGTGTGTAGAAATACAGGCAGAGAGAAGAAAGATGTCAAGGATGCCTTGCCAATGCTTGAAACGCAGAGCATCTAAGTAGATTTATTACCTTCTCTTTGGTCATAACCAGCTCTTCAAAACCACACAACCCCAGGTTGCTTGGCCACTCACCTGAATTTAACACTGCTCCTGGGACAGCTTCCTTCTTCACACCTTGCTAGAAACCTGACAGTGCTGTCTGTATGTCCATTCTCCCGGTGGTGACCCGTCTGTGAGCTCAGTGGAGGAGCCCGTCTCTTACCTTAAGCCCATTTCCGCTCTCCCTGGACTTCTCAGTTCATCAGTTGCAGGCCTTCCTCGTGTTCGCTGAGACTTTCCACTCACTTTACTGTTTTTCTCCTTGATGTTTCGTGTGTTCACCAGGGTGCTGTGCTGTGCTTAGTCGCTCAGTCATGTCCAACTCTTTGCGACCCCATGGACTGTAGCCCGCCAGGCTCTTCTGTCCATGGGATTCTCCAGGCAAGAATACTGGAGTGGGTGCCCATGCCATCCTCCGGGGGATCTTCCCAACTCAGGGATCGAACCCAGGTCTCCTGCATTGCAGGCAGGTTCTTTACCAGCTGAGCCACCAGGGAAGCCCATGCACCGTGGACGTAGTCACTCAGTCACGTCTGACTCTTTGCAACCCCCACAGTACCTCTTTCCTATTAGTCTCTCTCTATCTCCTCCTTCAAGGCCAAGTTCACAGGTGATGTGTTACCTTTTCTACCATTTTCTTCTCATCTGCTCCAGCTGGCCTGGGTCACGGAGGTCTTCAGCCTACTCAGGCTGTGTGATGTCATTCTTTTTCTTCCTGGGGTCACTTGAAAAGGCACTTCTTTTAAGTGCCACCGTCATTCCAAATGAAAATATTTAGGATTATGTTCTTCCCCCCTAGAGAAAAATTGACGCAAACACCGGCTCTGCTCTGGTATTCATGTAGCACTGGCCAGAACGTTCAGCTGGCTGAGGTTTAGTTTCCTTCTCTGCTTACCTATTTCTTCCCTAGCGTGGCTATACAGAGGAAGGGGAGGAAAACATGGAAAATGTGTTTTAAACAAATGCAGGACCTCTTTAACATTTCAGAAGGACGTATTTCCTACCCTCGTCTCAGCGTTTTTCACATCAGTTCGCACCAGGGTGGAATCGTGTGTGCTGTAAGGGTTCTGGAAGGTGTCTCGACTGCCCAGCCACACCCTGCAAACTGGGGACAACTCAGTCCATGGCCTGTGTGTTCATCTCCTGGGGCGGCTCTAACAAAACCCCACCAACTAATGGCTTAAACCTCAGAAATTGACTGTCTCAGAGTTCCAGAGGCTCTGAGATCAGTCTACTGGCAGGGCTGCTCTCCTCTAGGAGTGTGAGGGAGAACCCCTCCACCTTCTTCTCTCTGGTAGGTCCAGGCATCCCTTGGCTTGTCGATAGAATTCTCCCTTTCTCTTCATCATTCCTGGCCTTTCTTCTGCATCATTCTGTCTGTGTTTCCTGTGTTTATTAAGGACACAGTCATTGGATGATAGCCCACTCTTGTGACCTAATTGTAGCTGGATCACCCGCATAGACCCTATTTCCAAATAAGGTCACGTTCACAGGTAATAGATGTTAAGACTTGAACATCTTTTTAGGGCTACAATTCAATTCACATTGACATGATTCAATACACATATGAGAAAGGGAAGTCACAGACTTGCTGTGCTAGCTCTGTATTACTAGAATGACTCATAGAGGAGCTGCATTAGGTATGTTAGAGCTCGTTTCCTGTATGATACGGGGCGAAATAAATGAAATACTTGGCAAAAACCAGGTGTGAAATGCTTATTTTAGAGTACTGCAAGTCCTGTTCGTTTCAAATTGGTACAACTTAGAGCATAGAGGGCCCTTCTCTTTTGTTCAAGAGAAGGAACAAAAGAACCCAGTAACTTTTCTTCTGAATTATAATAGTACATCAGCTGTTGTCCTGATGTGCATGAAAAAACTATGGGTCCCTGTGTGTATTCATATCATCTTTATGTGAACTTTTTTGTGTGGCAAATTTTATTGCTTCTGTTGATTGTTTTTTTTTTTTTGCTCAGCCTGCTTCTCTTTGACTTTCTGGAAGGCCACATGCGGTCCTATGACAAACTGATCCCTCCTCTGCTAAACACCCACAAGAGTCTGCTGGTTTTCTCTTATTAGGTGCTCTAGCCTTGTTGATAAAACTCATTCCTCTCTTAGACTTAAAAAATATCCTTGGATTATTTTTTATCATCAGTTTTGTTGTTGTCGTTGCTGTTTTTTTTTTTTTTTTTGATAGTGCATGGGACAGTTTGATGCATTGTTATCTGTCGATATTGGAGGATACTTAAGTGCATCCCTCTTAGAGTTTTACCAGATTTGACATTACGGTGTTATATTTTATTTGGTGAGCATGTTCATCTTCATAGGCTTTCTTATTCTGGCATGTAAGACAGCCTTTACCTTAGGAACATTGAGGAAGCTTCCTGAAGCTGGTGTGGTAGGATTTTCCTGTACTTGGCTGACCAATTTAAAACTTTAACCATTTTTTATTTCCTAACAGTTTGGCGCAGAAGCTTCTTAGTAAGTCTGTGAGCCTTGGTGAATACTTGACTTTTACCTAGAAAAGTGGCTGTTTTTTGGTCAACTGGAAGAACATAGCTCCCATGTTCTAAAAAAAAATCTGACATGCAAAGTTTTTAATTGTTGCATTTCCATTAATTTGCTTCATTCTTATTGCTGCATTGAGATTTTCACTAAAGGAAAAAACAGCCATAAGTTGTTAATTCTGCTTATGGAAAAAAAAATTAAAGACAAAGACAATGGAATGTAGAAATATATTCCCTCTTGGTGTATTATCAAGTAGGAGGAAAAAGATAGTTTGATCTTGCACTTCCACATGCAAGAGGATACCTTCTTTCTGAAACTACAGAAGGGTGAAAGTATATGAAAAGGGTAAAATAAAAGGAGATTAAATTTGTCGCTACCTTAGTCTTCATTGTCTGCAAATCTTGATTCTTCCCTGTTCCTCTTTTAAACGTACTTTTATCTGTTCATGTATTTTTGGCTGTGCTGGGTCTTCCTTGCTGTGTGGGCTCTTCTCTAGCTGCGGGGCACAGCCTTGTCACCACAGTGGCTTTTCTTGGCGTGGAGCAGGGGTACTCGGGCACACGGCTGCAGGAGTTGAGGTTCCTGGGCTCAGTGTGTGTGGCCCCCGGTCTCTCGAGCACAGGCTCAGTAGCAGTGGTGCCCAGGCTTAGTAGCTTCAAGGCGTGTGGGATCCTCCCGGATCAGGGGTCAAGCCCGTATCACCTGCACTGGTCAGACAACTCTTTACCCCAGAGCCACCAGGGAAGCCCCCTTCCTTGTTCGTAAGTGAATAAAGTTTTTGACAAATGTTTTCCCTTGAAAACGTAAATGCCAGAAGGTCAAAATAGTTACTGAAGTGATAAGATCAACCAAAAATATGACGAAGAGAGAGTGTGTCAGAAAATTTCATGGCTTGAGGAGTGAGGTAGATGGTGGTGCTGGGGGTGGGGAGGGTTAGGGCAGGATATTTTAAAAGGTATATTTGTTCCTGGAGTCAGGAAAAACCTTGTTTCTGACTGTTTCAATTTTTTTTTTTTTTTTGCTGTTTCTGGTTTTACAGTTGTTCCAAGTTAAAATATTTATATGTATGTTCTTTCTCCCTAAAACATGACCTTCAGGCCTTACCTGGAACCATCTGGTGTTTTGTGTAATCTCAGCATCCAGTGGAGTGTTTGACCCGGGCATGCTTAGCCAGTAGGCTTCAGCACAGTCATTCATCTCACTGGTACCATTTACCCTACTTGCTGCACTCCTTATACATTTTCCTGAGACACAAATATAAATATATACATATATTTATATATATCAGTTCAGTTCAGTTCAGTCACTCAGTCGTGTCCGACTCTTTGTGACCCCATGGACAGCAGCATGCCAGGCTTCCCTGTCCATCACCAACTCCCGGGGTTCACTCAAACTCATGTCCATTGAGTCGGTGATGCCATCCAACCATCTCATCCTCTGTTGACCCCTCAATCTTTCCCAGCATCAGGGTCTTTTCTAATGAGTCAGTTCTCCGCATCAGGTGACCAGAGTATTGGAGTTTCAGCTTCAGCATCAGTCCTTCCAGTGAACACTCAGGACTGAGTTACTTATATACTTATAAATAAGTGTATGTATCTATATCTATCTACAGATAAAATCTACTTGGAAGCTGCAGGGGCTTTTTGGAAGAGGTTGAGTGTGTGGACTGAAGAGTCAGCCTTGGGGCCAAGCCCCTGGTGTGGCGTCACCAGCTGTGTGGCTCTAGAGAAGTGGCTCAGTCTGCGCCTCAAGTCGTCACCTCTGAAATCACATCATAATAACAGTAAACTGGCCCTTTGGTGTTTATTATGGACCAGACACTGTTCTAAGCATATCACATATTCTTAATGGACGATTCTCACAGCAACCCTGTGAGGTAACTTCTGTTATCTCCACTTGCAAGTAAGGAAAATGAGATGAGTACTGGGACAAGAGAATCTGCAGACTCTGCCTTAGGGTCCTGTGTCACCTGGAAAGTGACAAGATGACCGTGTAATGCCCTTAGATCGGAGCCTGGCACAGAGCAAGCACTCGGACAGCTACCCTTCCCTACCTCTGCTGCACCTGTTAGGATGGCTGCTCTCACACCTGTTCTTACTGCCGTGCAGTCCACGGGGTCGCCAAGAGCTGGGCCCGCCTGAGCGGCTGGACAGCACCCGTAGTTGGTTAGTGTTATGTTAGTTTCAGGGGTACAGCACGGCGATAGATTCTCTTTCAGATTCTTCGCCACTGTGGAGGCAAGCGGACCTGCACTTGAGCTTCCCTGGGGGCTCAGACTAGAAAGAATCTGCCTGGCGTGCAGGAGACCTGGGTTCGACCCCTCGAGTTGGGAAGATCCCCTGGAGAAGGGAAAGGCAACGCCAGTGTTCTTGCCTGGAGAGTTCCGTGAACAGCAGAGCTTGGCTGGCTGCAGTCCATGGGGTCGCAGAGTCGTACATGACTGAGTGACTGACACTTTCGCTTTTCCATTATGGGTTTTACAGGATCTTGAGTGTAGTTCCCTGTGCTGTACAGTAGGTCCTTGTCTGTTTTATATATACTAGTGTGTATACGTTAATCCCAAGCTCCTAATTTATCCCCCCTTTCCCTTTCCACTTTGGTAACCGTAAATTTGTTTTCTGTGTCTGTGAATCTATTTCTGTTTTGTAGGTACGTTTATTTGTATCATTTACTGCTCTTAATATTGTCTACTCTGATTCATACCTAACCGTGTCTTAATAGTAGTTAATAATTTTCCTGAATACTCTCTACAGACTCTGAAAAAATGGCACTAATAGTGTCTCTCTCATGTTTTTTTCTACCAATGAAGTCATGCTTATATTGGTTCTCAAAGGGGTTTATATTTGCTTTTAAACCTAACATTTTAGTAGGGCCATATAATAAAGCATTTTGGAACATTTCAAAGTTGCAGCTATGCAGAGCCAAAAAAAAAAAACGCACCAAAATTGTAGGGCTTTGGTTATACTTTTTGGGGAGTTATAAACTGCTGGTAGCTATTTAGATTTTCTCCAAAGAAAGTTAGGCCCTGTTACAATGTAAAACATTTATTTTTGGTCCATTGTATGGATTCTAGGGTGTAAGGTTTGAGGGTGGTTGAGAACTGTTATCACCTTATAACATTTTTTCTCATTTTGGAAAATTATCTTTTTTATTATTCTAATACTCATTTGAAAAACGAAAATAAGCCGATTTGCCAGTTGGGAATGAACTTGAAAATCTTTGTCATTTTTGCTCCATTCTGAGCAGGAGAAGGGCTTCCCAGGTGGTGCTAGTGGTAAAGAACCAGCCTGCCAATGCAGGAGACGTTAAGAGATTTCAGGTTTGATCCCGGGGTCGGGAAGATCCCCTGGAGCAGGGTAGGGCAACCCACTCCAGTATTCTTGCCTGGAGAATCCCATGGACAGAGGAGCCTGGCGGGCTACAGTCCACGGGGTTGCAAAGAGTCGGACACGACTGAAGAGACCTAACACGCACAAGCAGGAGGAACCTAGAAGGAAAGGAGAGAGCAGGCTCACTGTTGAGGCGTGGCCTTTCTGGGGTGAGGCTCACCAGCTGTGTCCAGTTAGCCAAGCAGTTTTCCTCCGTGCGGCGTGCTTGGTGCGACGATGTCCCCGTCTCCTTCCACAAGCTCTGTGTGTGTGCCCCATGATGCCTCGTGGCTTAGTCTAGAGTTTCCACCCAGGGGGACGCGGAGGAGGAGAGGTTCGGGAGGGACCATTTAGCACCCCGAGAAGAGGACATCGATGTTGACACTGCTGTCAGCTAGATTTTGAAGCGTTTTGAAAAGAAAGGTACACTGTATGCCCCCAATTTTATAGAGAGAAGCCTCACACCCGTTGAAAAATAACATTCCAGAAAGATTTCTGATCCAAGTGGCTGGAGGACCCCTCAGAGGCTGCAGTGCCCTGGACGGTCTGTGTCTGGATTTAAGAGAAGCACCGTTTGTGTGTTCTCATTCTGGTGAACTGGGTCACCGACATCATCATGAATGCTTCCATTGATTGAGGTACTTTCGTGTGGAGAAGAAAAACAGCTTCCTAGTGTCAGACATTACGGGCAGGTCTGGGCCTGGCCGATCACTGGCTACGTGACCTTTGGGCAAATGACTGAGCATCCCAGGGCCTCAACTTTAGCATCGTTAAGACTGGGGATATGCTGGGACCTATTTCAGAGAGTGTGGTGGCTCTAATTATTCTTTGAGTGATGTCTACACAATGTTATATGCCTAAAGATGCATGAAAGCAGCATCAGAAATGCATCCATTCTGTATGCAACTGAATACAAACTTGCAACAGATTGCGTACGTGTCTGGTTTGTGGTTAACTGCTCAGTAACTGGAGAAGGCAATGGCAAGCCACTCCAGTACTCTTGCCTAGAAAATCCCATGGATGGAGGAGCCTGGTAGGCTGCAGTCCGTGGGGTCGCTAAGGGTCCGACACAACTGAGCGACTTCACTTTCACTTTTCACTTTCACACATTGGAGAAGGAAATGGCAACCCACTCCAGTGTTCTTGCCTGGAGAATCCCAGGGATGGGGGAGCCTGGTGGGCTGCCGTCTATGGGGTCACACAGAGTCGGACACGACTGAAGTGACTTAGCAGCAGCAGCAGCAGCTCAGTAACTGTTAGGTGTGTTTATTATATGTTATGTACTTTCCCTGGAGTACCTCTGATGCTTGCTATAACCCCACAGTGTAAACCGTTATCCCAGTTTTACAGAAGAGAAAATTGAGGCTCAGAGATGACCGCTTTGTTTTGAAGGTGAAGGCTTGTGAGAATGGTCTTTCTGTTGCCACCCCCTCGCCCTGATGCTCGTGCTCTGCTGTTGGCCATTAACATCTGGTTTGTGAGAAACAGCGGAAGTGGGTTGTGATCTGTTTTTTTTTTTTTTTTTCTCAAAATTATGTGCTAGGATGCTTTTGATGTTCATGTGATACATACAGTGTCCTCAAATTTTGGAAATAGTTCCTTTTCCAAAGAAAACATCCTTAGTTTGACTTAACTGTGTCTGTCATAATGCTACATACATTGATGCCAATGCAGAATAAATGTCAGGTTATAGCACTTATGGAGTTATAAGAGAAAACAAATTTACAAATTAAATGCCAACAAAACTATACAACCAATAAAAATTCAAGTAATTACATTAATTTATGTGACAGATGTGCTGTTTTGCTGAAAGTAAGCTGTTGATTTTGGGCTCATCCATTCTCAGGATGGATTTTGTTTGATCTGTGTCTACTTTTCATTTTATGATATTAAGTAAGTGTTAGTCACTCAGTGGTGACCGACTCTTTGTGACCCTATGAACAGTAGCCCACCAGGCTCCTCTGTCCATGGGATTTCTCAGGAAAGAATACTGGAGTGGGCTTCCATTTCCTTCTCCAGGGGATCATCCCAACCCAAGCATCCAACCCAGGTTGCCTACATTACAGGCAGATTCTTTACCATCTGAGCCACCAGGGAAGCGCTGTTCCTCATATTGTAAACCTTTGAGTATCTGTAATTTCATATGGTTCCACCTAAAAAATGTCTTTTAAAATAAATATATAACTTGGTAGTAATCACTTTAAGGGGAGAAGGCAATGGCAAGCCACTCCAGTACTCTTGCCTGGAAAATCCCATGGATGGAGGAGCCTGGTAGGCTGTAGTCCGTGGGGTCGCTAAGGGTCGGACACGACTGAGCGACTTCACTTTCACTTTTCACTTTCACACATTGGAGAAGGAAATGGCAACCTACTCCAGTGTTCTTGCCTGGAGAATCCCAGGGATGGGGGAGCCTGGTGGGCTTCCGCCTATGGGGTCACACAAAGTCGGATACAACTGAAGTGACTTAGCAGCAGCAGCAGCAATCACTTTAAGGTAGTCTTTGTTAGTTCAGAATAATAGAACTTCAGGAATACCAGTTTTAATGGTTGTTACTTGATAAAACATGAGAAGCTGTTTTATTCTCTTTGGTGTCAGTAATTTAAGTGTAGACTGCACCTTAGTCTTGGCTCTGAGCTTAGGGTCTGGAATCAGACTTCCGGGGTTCATCTTGCTGCAGCAGTTTGTTTTACATAAACATTTCTGTGAGTTTTACATTTCTTTCTGATAAACTAAAACTGCTGGGTTAAAAAGTATGAAGATAACAAAGTTCTTGCTTTGTGTTGTATTTCATGGCCATTTACAGTCAGGGTGCAGAAGAGAGCCCAGTTTACCACAGCCCATATCAGGAATTAGAAAACATTCCCCATGAAGCGCCACTAGGGTAAGTAGTTTAAGTTTGGCTGACCACATGCACACATAGAGTCTCTGAAGCAACTATGTAGCCCAGCTGTAATAGCAGGAAAGCAGCCTTCAGTTCAGTTCAGGCACTCAGTCGTGTCCGACTCTTAGGCAATACATAAAACTTTACTGATGGACGCTGACATTTAACCTTAATACAGTTTTCATGTGTCTCAAAATATCACTCTCTAAATTTTTTTTCAACAATTAAAAAACATGAAAACCATGCATTCTTAGCTTGAAAACTGAACAGAAGCAACATCAGGCATTTGACTTGGTAATTTGGTGTAATGTGAGGCATTTTATGTTACTTTAAGAATTTTTATCAACTTTTTAATTGTAGTTAAAAAAAACACACATCACAAAGTTTACCATCTTAACCATTTTCAAGTGTAAAGTTCAGTAGTCATAACAGATGTCCAAAACTTTTTTATCTTGAGAAACTCTACCCACTCAACCAGTTCCCACTTCCTCCTCCCCCTGGCCTGGGTAACCACCATTCTACTCTGTGTTTCTATGAATTTGACTACACACCTGATATAAATAGACTTAGCCATTGTTTGTCTTTTCGTAAGTGGCTTCTTTCACTTAACATAATGTCACTTAGAACTTTTTGCAGACATGCTTTCCTTTTTTACGTGTCTTGCTAATTCTGGATCAAATAGAAATGTTTTAAATCTAGTCTGACCTGTTGGGATTGTGAATGTTCTTTATGTTTTGTACCTTTGGATTTATCTTAGAGCATGCATACATTTTGTAGAAAATAAAAAACAGTGCTGCAAAGAATTCTGTGTTGGACATTGAGGTTGCTCCTGCTGATATCTTAGGGTAGGACCCTTAAACTGGTGAACAATCTTATTCTGACTCATTTATTGAACAGTTATTTACCAGGTCCCCTGAGGCCTGAGTTCGATTCCCTGGGTCTGGAAGATTCCCTGGAGAAGGAAACAACAACCCACTCCAATAATCTTGCCTGGAAGGTCCCATGGACAGAGGAGCCTGGCAGCTATATACAGTCAATAGGATTGCAAAGAGACATGACTGAACGACTACATTTTCTCTCTGCCAAACTCGTTTATCCTCTGTTGTAGAAATTTGGTTTGCCCCAGTATATCCTTTTTATTGAATACTCAGTTGCCATAACTTACTGCTATGGTTCCATTCTGTTCAGTCACTCAGTCGTGTCCAACTCTTTACGACCCCATGGACGGTAGCCTACCGGGCTTCTCCGTCCATGGGATTCTCCAGGCAAGAATACTGGAGTGGGTTACCATTTCCTTCTCCAACTGCTATGGTTAGACAGTTATTTATTCCAGTTTAAAAAAACCAGTTATTTATTCCAGTTTAAAAAAGCTGCAATCTATTAGAGCAGAGATTTTCTGCAGGCTGAAAATTTTAAGAAATAACAAAGCAGTATTTACCAGAAAACATTTTTTAAGATGAACAAAATACTTAAAAAACACATGAAGAGTTTAAGCCTACCCTATTACATGCCAAAATTGCCATTATATGAAAAAAAAATCAGTGAACAAATTAACTAAATAACTTTGAAAAAGTTATCATTTAAAAAAATTAAAATATGATACAAATTTACTGCACAACATTAAGAAACTAAACATAAACTAAGAAGGAAAAAAATAACCAGAGTCAATTACTGTTAGCATTTGAGTCCATATCCTAACAAATAGGTGAGCTGATAATATAGAATAGAATCATATTCTGTTTACTGTTTTATAATCTGTCATCTGTTGATTCACTGTATTCTAATCTAATTTGTGGGTCCATGTCTGTTCTCCCTTTTTCTTCCCTTTAAGTGATCTGGTAACAAATAACTAAACTTTCTTATTTTTTCTTTTTCAGTAATTTCTTTAGTTCTTATCTTTTTGACCCTCCACCTAACTTAGTTTTTAATACACCTGGTTGTGTGTGTGTGTGTGTGTGTGTGTGTGTGTAGGTCGTTGTAGTGCAAAGTATAGCTGAAGTTTAAGCTCCTCCTCTGTTTTCTTAAAACAATTTAGAGAGAGAGAGGGAGGAAGATGGCAGAGGAATAGGACAGGGAGACCACTTTCTCCCACACAAATTCATCAAAAGAACATGAACGTTGAGTAAATCCCACAAAACAACTTCTGAATGCCTGCAGAGGACATCAGACACCCAGAAAAGCAGCACATTGTCTTCGAAAGGAGGTAGGAAATAATATAAAAGATAAGAAGAGAGACAAAAGAGGTAGGGACGGAGCTCTGTCCTGGGAAGGGAGGCTTAAAAAAGAGACAAGTTTTGAAACACCAGGAAACACTCTCACTGGCGAGTTGTGGTGAGCCTTGGAACCTCAGAGGGCCACATAACCGGGAGGAAAAAGAAATAAATAATCAAAACACACAGATTACGCACCCAACAGTAACTCCCGAGTGGAGAAGCAGCGCAGATGCCCGCACCCCCACTAGCAAGCGGGGACTGGGCAGGGAGGCATGGGCGGCATCGCTTAGAGTCAGGACCGGGCCTGAATGCCCCGAGGGCAATCTGAGGGAACTAACTTGAGATAGCAAACCAGGCTGTGGGATAGCTACCTGGCAAAAAGGTGAAAAGCCCTAACCTAAGACTCTGCCAGACCTGCTCACAGAACAAAGGGGGGACTAGAGCTAGCGGGCTGCAGATGGTCCATCCCCCATGGAGACAGGCAGGGGAGGGCAGCCAGAGCCAGAAGGGGGCAACCACGGTCCCAGAGAGACATCCGATACCTAACTGCAGGCAGGCTTCATTGCTAACCAAGACATCATGGGTTTCTGACAGGTCAACATCCTCCTGAGAAGGTGCGCTGGCTGTACACCCAGAAAACCGAGCGGGAGGGACCAGGGAGGTGATAAGTCACAGCGACCGTGCTCGCCAAACACCTGGTCATCTGAGCTGCTCAGACCGGGGAAGGGCACAAAACGCAGTCCCAACCAAGTCTGCGCCTTTGTGGAGTACCCAAGTACCTGAACCTGAGCGGCTTAGACCTGGGATGTGCATGCAACCCAGCGCCAGCCTCAGACAGTTCCCGGCAGAGCGACCTAGAGCCTGTGCAGGGCAGACTGGGACAGCACACACGCCATGAGCGGAGGCAAACTCAGTGTGGCTGAGACACTGCAAGCACTTCCCACAGACGCCAGAGATATTTGTCTGCAGCGTTCCTCCCTCCCCACAGCACGACTGAACAAATGAGCCTTAAAAAGTGCCCACCACCGCCCCCTAGTGTCAGGGCAGAAATTAGACACTGAAGAGACCAGCAAACAGAAGCTAAAACAGAGGGAACCGCCTTGGAAGTGACAGATGGAGAAGTCTAGAGGCTACTGCAAGAATAAGACTGAAAACCAGAGGCAGGAGGCTTAAGTCCAAATCCTGAGAACACCAGAGAACTCCTGACTCCAGGGAACATTAATCAATAGGAACTCATCAAACGCCTCCATACCTACACTGAAAGCAAGCACCACCCAAGGGTCAACAAGTTCCATAGCAAGACATACCATGCAAATTCTCCAGCAACACAGGAAAATAGCCCTGAGCTTCAATATACAGGCTGCCCAAAGTCACTCCAAACCCACTGACATCTCATAACTCATTATTGGACACTTCATTACACTCCAGAGAGAAGAAATCCAGCTCCACCCACCAGAACACCGACACAAGCTTCCCTAACCAGGGAACCTTGACAAGTCACCCGTCCAACCTCACACACAGCGAGGAAACTCCACAATAAAGAGAACTCCACAAACTGCCAGAAGACAGAAAGGCCACCCCAAACACAGCAATATAAGCAAGTGAAGAGGCAGAGAAATACCCAGCAAATAAAGGAACAGGATAAATGCCCACCAACCCAAACAAAAGAGGAGGAGATAGGGAACCAACCTGATAAAGAATTCCAAATAATGATAGTGAAAATGATCCAAAATCTTGAAAACAAATTGGAGTTACAAATAAATAACCTGGAGACAAGGATCAAGAAGATGCAAGAAAGGTTTAATAAGGATCTAGAAGAAATAAAAAAGAGTCAGTATACAATGAATAATGCAATAGATAAAACACTCGAGGGAATCAACAGTAGAATAACAGAGGTAGAAGATAGGATAAGTAAGTTAGAAGTTAGAATGGTAGAAATAAATGAAACAGAGAGGAAAGAAGAAAGACGAATTAAAAGAAATGAGGACAATCTCAGAGACTTCTGGGACAATGTTAAACACCCCAACATTCGAATCATAGGAGTCCAAGAAGAAGAAGACAAAAAGAAAGACCATGAGGAAATACTTGAGGAGATAATAGTTGAAAATTTCCCTAAAATGGGGAAGGAAATAATCACCCAAGTCCAAGAATCCCAGAGAGTCCCAAACAGGATAAACCCAAGGCGAAATACCCCAAGACACATATTAATCAAATTAACAAAGATCAAACACAAAGAACAAATATTAAAAGCAGCAAGGGAAAAGCAACAAATAACACACAAGGGGGTCCCCATAAGGATAACAGCTGATCTTTCAATAGAAACTCTTCAGGCCGGGAGGAAATGGCAGGACATACTTAAAGTGTTGAAAGAAAATAACCTACAGCCCAGATTACTGTACCCAGCAAGGATCTCATTCAAATATGAAGGAGAAATCAAAAGCTTTACAGACAAGCAAAAGCTGAGAGAATTCAGCATCACCAAACCAGCTCTCCAACAAATGCTAAAGGACCTTCTCTAGACAGAAAACACAGAAAGAGTGTATAAACTCGAACCAAAAACAATAAAGTAAATGGCAACAGGATCATACTTATCAATAATTACCTTAAATGTAAATGGGTTTAATGCCCCAACCAAAAGACAAAGGCTGGCTGAATGGATACAAAAACAAGACCCCCATATATGTTGTCTACAAGAGACCCACCTCAAAACGAGGGACACATACAGACTGAAAGTGAAGGGCTGGAAAAGATATTCCACGCAAAGAGAGACCAAAAGAAAGCAGGAGTAGCAATACTCATATCAGATAAAATAGACTTTAAAACAAAGGCTGTGAAAAGAGACAAAGAAGGACACTACATAATATCAAAGGACCAATCCAAGAAGAAGATATAACAATTATAAATATACATGCACCCAACATAGGAGCACCGCAATATGTAAGAAAAATGCTAACAAGTAAGAAAGGGGAAATTAACAATAACACAATAATAGTGGGAGACTTTAATACCTCACTCACACTTACGGATAGATCAACTAAACAGAAAATTAACAAGGAAACACAAACGTTAAATGATCCAATAGACCAGTTAGACCTATTTGATATCTATAGGACATTTCACCCCAAAACAATGAATTTCACCTTCTTCTCAAGCGCACATGGAAACTTCTCCAGGATAGATCACATCCTGGGCCATAAATTTAGCCTTGGTAAATTCAAAAAAATTGAAATCATTCCAAGCATCTTTTCTGACCACAATGCAGTAAGACTAGATCTCAATTACAGGAGAAAAACTATTAAAAATTCCAACATATGGAGGCTGAAAAACACACTGCTGAATAAAGGACAAATCATAGAAGAAATCAAAAAAGAAATCAAAATATGCATAGAAACGAATGAAAATGAAAACACAACAACCCAAAACCTGTGGGACACTGTAAAAGCAGTGCTAAGGGGAAGGTTCATAGCAATACAGGCATACCTCAAGAAACAAGAAAAAAGTCAACAAAATAACCTAACTCTACACCTACAGCAACTAGAAAAGGAAGAAATGAAGAAGCCCGGGGTTAGTAGAAGGGAAGAAATCTTAAAAATTAGGGCAGAAATCAATGCAAAAGAAACAAAAGAGACCATAGCAAAAATCAACAAAACCAAAAGCTTGTTCTTTGAGAGGGTAAATAAAATTGACAAACCACTAGCCAGACTCATCAAGAAACAAAAGGAGAAAAACCAAATCAATAAAATTAGAAATGAAAATGGAGAGATCACAACAGACAACACAGAAATACAAAGGATCATAAGAGACTACTATGAGCAATTATATGGCAATAAAATGGACAACTTGGAAGAAATGGACAAATTCTTAGAAAAGTACAACTTTCCAAAACTGAACCAGGAAGAATTAGAAAATCTTAACAGACCCATCACAAGCACAGAAATAGAAGCTGTAATCAGAAATCTTCCAGCAAACAAAAGCCCAGGTCCAGATGGCTTCACAGCTGAATTCTACCAAAAATTTAGAGAAGAGCTAACACCTATCCTACTCAAACTCTTCCAGAAAATTGCAGAGGAAGGTAAACTTCCAAACTCAGTCTGTGAGGCCACCATCACCCTAATACCAAAACCTGACAAAGATCCCACAAAAAAAGAGAACTATAGGCCAATATCACTGATGAACATAGATGCAAAAATCCTTAACAAAATTCTAGCAATCAGAATCCAACAGCACATTATAAAGATCATACATCATGACCAAGTGGGCTTTACACCAGGGATGCAAGGATTCTTCAACATCCACCAATCAATCAACGTAATACACCACATTAACAAAATGAAAAATAAAAACCATGTGATTATCTCAATAGCTGCAGAGAAAGCCTTTGACCAAATTCAACATCCATTTATGATCAAAACCCTCCAGAAGGTGGGACTAGAAGGAACATACCTCAACATAATAAAAGCTATGTATGACAAACCCACAGCAAACATTATCCTCAATGGTGAAAAACTGAAAGTGTTTCCCCTAAAGTCAGGAACAAGACAAGGGTGCCCACTCTCACCACTACTATTCAACATCGCTTTGGAAGTTTTGGCTATAGCAATCAGAGCAGAAAAAGACATAAAAGGAATCCAAATTGGAAAAGAAGAAGTAAAACTCTCACTGTTTGCAGATGACATGATCCTCTACACAGAAAACCCTAAAGATTCTACCAGAAAATTACTAGAGCTAATCAATGAATATAGTAAAGTTGCAGGATGTAAAATCAACACACAGAAATCCCTTGCATTCTTATACACTAATAATGAGAAAATAGAGAAATTAAGGAAACAATTCCATTCACCATTGCAACAAAAAGAATAAAATACTTAGGAATATATCTACCTAAAGAAACAAAAGACCTATATATAGAAAACTATAAAACACTGGTGAAAGAAATCAGAGAGGAAACTAATAGATGGAGAAATATAATGTGTTTGTGGATTGGAAGAATAAATATTGTGAAAATGAGTATATTACCCAAAGTAATTTATAGGATCAGTACAATCCCTATCAAGCTACCAATGGTATTTTTCACAGAGCTAGAACAAATAATTTCACAATTTGTATGGAAATACAAAAAACCTCGAATAGCCAAATCAATCTTGAGAAAGAAGAATGGAACTGGGGGAATCAACCTGCCAGACTTCAGGCTCTACTACAAAGCCACAGTCATCAAGACAGTATGGTACTGGCATAAAGACAGAAATACAGATCAATGGAACAAAATAGAAAGCCCAGAGATAAATCCATGCACCTACGGACACCTTACCTTTGACAAAGGAGGAAAGAATACTCAGTAGAGAAAAGACAATCTCTTTAACAAGTGGTGCTGGGAAAACTGGTCAACGACTTGTAACAGAATGAAACTAGAACACTCCCTAACACCACACACAAAAATAAACTCAAAATGGATTAAAGATCTAAATGTAAGGCCAGAAACTATAAAACTAGAGGAGAACATAGGCAAAACACTCTCTGACATAAATCACAGCAGGATCCTCCATGACCCACCTCCCAGAATATTGGAAATAAAAGCAAAAATAAACAAATGGGACCTGATTAAAATTAAAAGCTTCTGCACAGCAAAGGAAACTGTAAGCAAGGTGAAAAGACAGCCTTCAGAATGGGAGAAAATAATAGCAAATGAAGCAACTGACAAAGGGTTAATCTCAAAAATGTACAAGCAACTCTTGCAGCTCAATTCCAGAAAAATAAATGACCCAATCAAAAAACGGGCCAAAGAACTAAACAGACATTTCTCCAAAGAAGACATACAGATGGCTAACAAACACATGAAAAGATGCTCAACATCCCTCATAATCAGAGAGATGCAAATCAAAACCACAATGAGATACCATTTCACACCAGTCAGAATGGCTGCTATCCAAAAGTCTACATGCAATAAATGCCAGAGAGGATGTGGAGAGAAGGGAACCCTCTTACACTGTTGGTGGGAATGCAAACTAGTACAGCCACTATGGAGAACAGTGTGGAGATTCCTTAAAAATCTGGAAATAGAACTGCCATACGACCCAGCAATCACACTGCTGGGCATACACACCGAGGAAACCAGAATTGAAAGAGACACATGTACTCCAATGTTCATTGCAGCACTGTTTATAATAGCCAGGACATGGAAGCAACCTAGATGTCCATCAGCAGACGAATGAATAAGAAAGCTGTGATACATTTACACAATGGAGTATTACTCAACAATTAAAAAGAACACATTTGAATCAGTTCTAATGAGCTGGATGAAACTGAAGCCTATTATACAGAGTGAAGTAAGCCAGAAAGAAAAACACCAATACAGTATACTAGTGCATATATTTGGAATTTAGAAAGTTGGTAACAATAACTCTGTATATGAGACAGCAAAAGAGACACAGATGTATAGAACAATCTTTGGGACTCTGTGGGAGGGCGAGGGTGGGATGATTTGGGAGAATGGCATTGAAACATGTATATTATCATATGTGAAATGAATCACCAGTCCAAGTTCGATGCATGATACAGGATGCTCGGGGCTAGTGTACTGGGATGACCCAGAGGGATGGGATGGGGAGGGAGGTGGGAGGGGGGTTCAAGATGGGGAACACATCCATCCCCGGGGTGGATTCATGTCAATGTATGGCAAAACCAATACAATAGCGTAAAGTAATTAGCCTCCAATTAAAATAAATAAATTTTAAAAAGAAAAAGAAAAAAAAACCATTTAGATAACAGCCTATTTCTTCCCTGTTAGTTTATGACTTCTCTTTTATCATATGTGAGTACTAAGCATTCCTGGGAAGTTTAGAAGTTTATTCTTCCCCATTGATGCGTTTATCTATACTTTAGCTATTGCATTGATCTTATTTTTGTAGCTTGAAAATAGACTCATATCCTTTTTCTTCTAGTTAGCTTCCTTTTATTTATTATTCCTGATCATCTATTCTTACCCAGTGTTGTGTATCAGAATTATCTGGGAAGGTGTGGTAGAATATGCATGGTCTTTACAAATTACAATTTGGTAAGTCTAAGGAGGGACACAGCATGTGTACTCCGAGAAAACTCTGTGGTGGATTCTTATACGTGTCCATATGTAAGATGCACTGTTCAGTGACGTTAGAATTCTTCTACTCAACCTTGATAGTTTTAATGGAGTTGCATTAAACTTAGCAATTAATTTTGGGAGAAATAACATTTTTGCAGTCTTTATTCTTCTCTTACTGGCTAACAGTATGTATTTCCCATTGTTCCATGGCTGCTTTTATAGTTCTCAGCAAAAATTTTGCTCCTTTTCTTTGTTCGTATCCCGCACATTTCTTATGAGGATTATGCCAGTGTTACTTGTTTTTTTCTTTATTTAAAAGAAAAATGTGTATCAGCTCTGCTTCTGTCTTGCTCCCTCATATTTCTAATTTGTTTTTGTGAGTATGCAGAAAAGTTTTGGGGGGAGGAAAGCGGGAACCGTGTACTGCAATGTCTATGTGGAACTTCATCTTAATTGAAATGGATCTTTTTCAGAATTAACATGTAGAAATAAAAATTGAAATATGCAGATGGAAAAGGTGAAGCAACATATGAATTGACTTATGATCTAGAGAGAAAGGAGGTTTTGTATTGATTGGAGACTGTTCTAGTCACTTTTTCACTGAGGCCTTCTTGACTAGTCTATCTGAATTTGTAAACCTTCACCTCCAATTCTTGATTTCTGTACTCGGCTCTCATTTTTTCCCATAGAACTTTTTAGTGTCTAACATATTGTATAATTTACTTAAAAAATTTCCCTTTATTGTCTGCCTCACTAAAATCAAAGCTTCCCTGGGCCTGGATTTTTAGCACAGTGCCTAGAGTTTAGAAAATGTTCTATACATTTTAGTTGAATGAATAAAATGTTCCGTTCCGTTCCGTTCCGTCGCTCAGTCGTGTCCGACTCTTTGCGACCCCGTGGACTGTAGCCTACCAGGCTTCTCTGTCCATGGGATTCTCCAGGCAAGAATACTGGAGTGGGTTACCGTTTCCTTCTCCAGGGGATCTTCCCGACCCAGGGATCGAACCCGGGTCTCCCATATTGGAGGCAGACGCTTTAACCTCTGAGCCACCAGGGAATAAAATGTTAGATGGAGAAAAATCAAGTATTTAAGTGAAACTTTATGAAAATAGTGGCTTAAGTGTGTGAGTAGGGGTGAGAAATCTGATTCTACCAGAGAATTTAGCAGTTAGTCCAAATTTGGCTTTTTCTTCCCAGAAGAAATCTGTGGGTAAAAAGCACATTAAGAAAAGAGCTCTGCAGCTAAGAGGTGAGAGATTTATATTTGAACATGTGCGGAACAGGGATGCCGTTGCTCATTCCCAGGGCCCTGTATACCATGGGGAAAGCTTTCATTTTTCTCTCCAAAATGGAGAGGGTGTTGGCTTCACCTCTTCTTTTATTTTCTCTGCAAAATAGAGGTCATTGAAGTGATCTTTCTCCATTTTTATAGGTGAATATAAAAGAGAGGAAAAGTTGTTTTGCTAGATTAGAGACTCATATGGGATGGTTGTTTATGTCTTCTGTGGTGCTGTAAATGCAAGGTCATCTGCCAGATTTCTGTCTGCCCTCAAAAGACCTGCAGTCATTTATTCTGCGGGCAAAAGTGTATTGATTATGACACAGCATTTGAGTGGCATCGTGCCCTTTAGGTGTGAGCAGATTGGGTATCTTCTTAAATATGTACAGATATTACATAATCTATATTTAAGTATAATACAGATATAAAATATACATATTTATATATATATTATATATAGACCGCACTCTGATATAAAAGGCAATACAGATCAAGTAGCTTGTAATAAAGTAACATTTCAGTATGGGAAGTGCTTAGTTCCGATTACACAAGAAGATGGGAGGAAGTAGTCAGAAGCCCCCACTAGACTGAGTAAGTTCAGAGGAGAAAGCCTGCATCACAGAAAATTTAAAAGGAGACTGGGAGGACTGCCTTTCAGGTACTCAGTTCCCCACGTGGGTTTTGTGGTCGCTGTTTAGAATCTGATCTGGCTTCCCCTTTAATACTTGCATGTCCCTCTCCTGCAGTCTCCTTGATTTTACCCTGTACTGTGTTTATGTTTGTATTTGTTCTGTCTCCTTTTTTAGGTAGTGGCATTGTCAAAGGCAGACGGTTTGTCTATACTTTGTAATTCCCCAGGCCACTCTGTACAGTGTTTCAGCTGTTCAAGAAGCGCTCAAGTAAACAAGAGGGAAAATTAAGGTTTCAGGAAGGAGATAGTTACATTACCAAAAATCATATTAAGGAGTCAGAGTAATCAAAACAGGCATTTGGCCTCCGTGGTATTTAGAGTGAAATGAAAACTGGACCCCATATGAATGGATAAAATGAGTTATGGGACTGCTCACGTAGATTACTGCTATTGTTTCCTTCCAAAGCCTGCTCTTTGGCATTTGGTGCCAGGAAAATTCTAGACCTGTGGTGATTTAATCTTGCCAAATTGGAAACCTCTGAAATGAGTCATTCTCGTTTGTATTCATTTTGGTTTTACATGGAAAATTACACGGACGCACAGCCCAGTGAACGAAGCTTAGTTCTCCTGTGGGCGGACAGTGACAGTTTCCTGTTGGTCCATGTTATGGTTCCCGTGGTCGCATTTTGTCTGTCAATGCTGTTCGTCAGGTTTACGTCGTGTGTTTGCAGGGAGTGCTTTGTGTGAATGTGAAATCAGGCAGTCTCTAGAACTCACAGGTGACGATAGCGCAGATCTAAGATCAGAGCAGAAGAGAGTTACCTGTTATGGAAACGCCCTGTTCTTGCCGTCAGAAGACCCTGGGCTCCTCTTTGTGCCTCCAGGTTGACTTCCATAAAGCGCAGGGATTGAATGAGGTAATCTGTAAAGCAAATACTCGTTGGAACCTATTGGATCCAATGCCTCTTTTTTACAGTGTGTATTTATTTTTTTTTAGTTTTCTTTTTTTAAAAGATTTTATTTATTTATTTTATTTTAATTGGAGGCTAATTACTTTACAATAATATGGTGGTTTTTGCCATACACTGACATGAACCAGCCACGGGTGTACATGTGTCCCCATCCTGAACCCCCCTCCCTCCTCCCTCCCCATCCCATCCCTCTGGGTCGTCCCAGTGCACTGGCCCTGAGCGCCCTGTCTCATGCATCAAACCTGGACTGGCGATCTATTTCACTTTTGATAATATACATGTTTCAATATAGCATGTATTTTTCAGTGCCCTCTATATTACCATGAAATGAAATTCATATATAACCTGCCTACATGCATAATGAAAAATATATGTTTATATAAAATCTCTAACCGTAACATAAAAGAGCAATACAGATCAAGCGGTTTATAATAAAGTAATATGTATTTTAATATGCAAATATTTAATTATGATTACACGGGAAGACATAATGAAGTGTTCAGAAGCTTGGGCCTATATGCAGAATAACAGTGTATAAGAAGGTTACAAATGCAGATGGGTCTCGATGTGTTGCCCAGTCAAATGCTGGGAATGGCGCTGCTGGTTGGTGATGCTATTTTTCCAGAATGATGAGCAACTCTTGGAGAAGTTCCACATCAGACAAACTAACCATGTTATCTTGATTTATACAATTTCATTTCTAAACACAGAAGTTTTAAAACCATGCAAAAAATTCTTTGAATGCAAAATGGAATTGGGTTCTAGGCTTGGATAATCATAAACAGGCGTATCACTTGCATGGTTCCTGGGACATTTGTAAGTTGCGTAGAATGTGGTACGGTACTTCATCAAGAACTAATAATGCAGCAGCTCGCGTGATGTGGCTGTGGACTCCTGTCTATTCAGGCCAACAGCTCTCTCCCACACCAACCTCGATGACCTGGTTTCCACACTGCTCTCCTGGGCGCAGTGCTGGTTCCATGGAAAGCCTTTGCTCTGTTGTTTAGCTGCTCAGTCATGTCCAACTCTTGTGACCTCACGGACTATAGCCAACCAGGCTCCTCTGTCCATGGGATTCTCCAGTCCAGAATACTGGAGTGGGCTGCCATTTCCTTCTCCAGGGAATCTTTCCAACCCAGAGATCGAATCTACATTGCCTGCAGTACAGGTGGATTCTTCACCACTGAGCCACCTGGAATTCTCAACATCCGCACTTTCAGTGTTTTGAGTCAGTGAATCCTTTGTTGTGGGATCTGTCTTTTGCACTGCAGGATGTTTAGCAGCATCCCTGGCTTCTACTTTGCCAGTGCGCTCACTTAATTGTTACAGCCAAAAATGGCTCCAGACATTACCACATGTCTTCTGGGGGAGGGAGGAAACTTGCCCAGATTGAGAAACACTACTCTGAGGTCTTAACCAGCTCAAAAAAATGTGAGTTTAGGAGACTACTGTTCATTAATATGGATAAAACCATTGCATACCACAGTAATTAGTTCAGTTCAGTTCAGTCACTCAGTCGTGTCCAACTGTTTGCAACCCCATGGACCGTAGCACGCCAGGCCACCCTGTCCATCACCAGCTCCCAGAGTTTACTCAAACTCATGTCCATAGAGTCAGTGATGCCGTCCAACCATCTCATCCTCTGTCATCCCCTTCTCCTCCCACCTTCAGTCTTTCCCAGCATCAGGGTCTTTTCCAGTGAGTCAGCTCTTTGCATCAGGTGGTCACAGTATTGGAGCTTCAGCTACAGCATCAGTCCTTCCAGTGAATATTCAGGACTGATTTCCCTTACCACAGTAAGAGGCATTATTAATTTTTCTGCCCAGATGTGCTAGTAATGGATGCTTTTGCTAATGCCTCATTCTTGTGTTTCTGGTCGTTTAACGTTGGGGTTATTTTATAGCCTGGTGTTGCAGGGATGGGAAGTATGTATAGTATAGGAGGATAAATTTTGTAGTATGAGAGCCTAGGGAAAGAGAATTTCAAGAAAAACTGCCACAGGAAGGTCTTTTTATAAGCAGAAGTTCACTGAAATTCCTTTCTGACAAGTTTGACGTGAATGTTAAAGGTTACAAGACAGAATTTTAGGTGTTCAAGAAATGTTAGAAATTCGATGTTAGAAATTCTCATTTAAGAGATGAGAAAAAAACTGAATGCTAAAGTGCAGTCGCAGCTTGACCGTGAACCAGAACATTAATCCACGTCTTGGATGTCCCCCTGACATTATGATGCCTCTCAGCCAGGCTATATTTGTAAAATAATTTTAGCTTTCTGCAAGCACGAACTCTTGATAGGAAATAGAAGACGAGATAATGGTTTACTTTAAAATCTTGATCCCTGATGCAGGCCAGGAAACATAAGTGAGAAGGTTAGCTATTTTATACTGAGTCTTGCATTCACACATTGAGCCCAGAAATGTTTTCAGTACTAATGTAATTGCAATGTTTTTTATGGTGCTTTTGTGGACTAGCCATTGTTCTGAGAATTGTATCTTCTAATGCTTACAACAGCCATATCACATAGACACTGTTACTGTTATCCAGCTTACGTGGATGACGTGCAAAGAGCCTCGGAAGCTTGTCCAAGGTCATAGGGCTCATCAGTGGCTGAGCTGGGGTCTGAAGCCATGCGGTGTGTTGCCCATGTCCATGCTTTTGTCTGCTACCTACTGGAGTCTACCTGCTTTAAGCCTTCAGCATGGAACTGACGAAGGATGGGTTGCTGTTATGGCTTGCTCGTGAAATTGACATTCTTAAGAGCTTAACATGCAGAGAATTTCAAACCTGAACACTTTCAGAACCCAGTATATTTTCCTCCAAGACTGAATCCTTCCTCACTCTTCTCCAACATTTATGCCAAAGGTGAACGTGCTCTTTATAGGATGTAAAAGCTGCTTTCATCATGTCGGTATCTGAAACACAGTAATGCAGACCTTTGGCACGAAGTTCATAGCAGAAAGGGCCAGGATCTGAAATGAAAGGATTGTATAAAGTCGTTTTCCTTATTTGTTTCACCCTCTGTGACTCCCCCAGAGGAGGGAGAGAAGATTTTGAAATCCTTTATTGCAAAATGAGTTTGAAGTAGACACAAATAATATATATGATTGACAGCTATAAAGAAGAAAGAAAAAAAAATCCAGCCCTTATTTTAGCAAGATGCTTGAAGGAAAAACATTTATATTTATTGAGAAGTGGATGCAAACCTTTCAAACATAATATTTAAAAATGAAAATAGCATCACAGGGTTTAGAAATATTTCCAAAGTCAATATTAGGTTTTTAAGTTCCAGGTAGTAGAAAAGGCAGAATCAATTAAATTTTATATTCCCAGGGCTTGCTCTCTTTCTCTCATTTTATTTTTTTATTGGTGATATTGGCACAGGCAACACAATGGCTTCTTTTTTCCACTTAACTCTTATTTTTAAGAAACTGCTCTTGTGAAAAAAAGCATTTCTTTTTAAAGTTTTCTTTCTTTCTCTCTGTTATTCTCATCATATTGTTTGGTTGTAGCTGAAACTTGAATGTGCCTTCCTTTCCAAGTTTTTATTTCCTCATTGGTAGCACCGCTTTAGCACATTCTCACAGATGGAGACTTGGCGAGAAAGTTGTCCATCAGGGTGTGTTTGTGTGGGGAGTGCGAGGGCAGAAGAGCATGAGGCTCAGATAAAAAGCAAGAAAGCTTCTCATTCAGTGTAATCTTAGCTGATGTCATGTATTACTCCGTTCATCCATTTGCCTTGTGCAATGAATATTTAAATTTGTTGTCATGATCAGGATTGGTTACATGTTTTGTAGGGCCCAGTTTGAAATGAAAATGTGGGTAGGCTTGCCAGATTTAGAAAGTCAAAATAGAGGACACTTGGTTAAATGTGGCTTTATTTCAGCTTTATTGAGGCATAATTGACAAAAATTATATTTAAGGCATATAACCTGATGTTTCCCTGTATGTATTGTGAAATGGTCACCACAGTCAAGTTAGTTAATGTATCCATCACTACATCTTGCTGAGTATGGTGAGACCATTTATGATCTACCCTCTTAACAAATTTCAAGTGTACAATACTGTTTGCAAATGAGAATTACTAGGAAGATTGGGGGAAAAAAAAATCAGTGCCTGTATGTAATTTGGTTTGGAGCGTGGCAGGGCACTTTGCAAAACTTTCCCAAGTAATTTTAATGCCCAGGATCAGCTGAGAAGCCAAAGTGTGGTTGCTGGCTCATAGCATTAGCTCCACTCAGGAGCCTGTAAGAAATGCAGATTCCTGGGCCCCCTCCCAGTCCTGTTGAATTGGAAAGTTGGTGGGATCTCCCCAGAAATCTCTGTTTTCACAAGCCCTTTGGGTAAATCTAATTACTTTAAATTTGGAGCTTTTGCGATACACAACTGGAAATTGTTAAAAGCGTATAAAAATATTGTGTTTTAAAAGATACTTCTGCTTCCATAGTGGCTGTATTAGTTTACATTCCCACCAGCAGTGCAAGAGAGTTCCTTTTTCTCCACACCCTCTCCAGCATTTGTTTGTAGACTTTTTGATGAGGGCAATTCTGACCAGTGTGAGGAAGTGATATCTCACTGTAGTTTTGATTTTCATTTCTCTAATAATGACCGATGTTGAGCATCTTTTCATGTGTTTATTAGCCATCTGTATGTTCAATTAAAAAAATTAATTAAAAAAGGAAGATACTTCTCCTAGATATCTGGGGAACTTAAAGAACAAACCAGAGGATAAGGCAAGCTGTTAGAAACTGCTACCTTTCCAGGATCATGGGTGTGGGAAGATGGGGTCAAGAACTACAGCACTGAATATAGGAATGAAAGGGAAAGTCGTTCAGTCGTGTCTGACTGTTTGCGACCCCATGGACTATATAGTCCATGGAGTTCTCCAGGCCAGAATACCGGAGTGGGTAGCCTTTCCCTTCTCAAGGGGATCTTCTCAACCTAGGGATCGAACCCAAGTCTCCCGCATTGCAGGCGGATTCTTTACCAGTTGAGCCACCAGGGAAGCCCATAGGAATGGAGGGATCAGGAGTCATTTCAGAGACAGAACTGGTGAAATTTTGTGATTGACTGGTTGGATTGAGGTTGAGAGAGAGAACTTGGTCAAAGAGAATATGTTACTTTCTGAGTGGATTAAACCATGGCATTAAATGAGGGAGGAATATCTTTAGACAATGTAAGCTTGGGGAAGTGATAAAACTATTGAATATTGAATACAAGGTGCCCTTAATCATTCAGGAAACGTTTTGCCTAGTTGAAAATTTGGTTCTAGAACTTTGGAAGCAAATGGAGATGAGGGTGTGGCATTGGGAATTTTCACTATGGTATTTACTTTTTAAAATCATTCATTCTAATGATTCAGTTCAGTTCAGTTCAGTTCAGTCGCTCAGTCTTGTCCGACTCTTTGCGACCCCATGAATCACAGCCCGCCAGGCCTCCCTGTCCATCACCAACTCCCGGAGTTCACTCAAACTCATGTCCATCGAGTCGGTGATGCCATCCAGCCATCTCATTCTCTGTCGTCCCCTTCTCCTCCCGCTCCCAACCTTTCCTAGCATCAGAGTCTTTTCCAGTGAGTCACTAATCTATAAATAGAAGCTCTTATTAACATTGAAAACAATTTTTCTCAGTGTCAGTCTTATTTTCTAAATTGTTGTTATTGATAATTTCTAGTCTTATGTGATTTTTTTTCAGCTTTTTGAACTTTTGAACACTGAAGGGAAGGATTACAAACCAGTGGATTTCTAGGAATTAAATTCTGAAAAATTCATGGAGAAAATATAGATATGTACCAAAAATATAGTATACTTTCTAAACATACAGAAGTTAAACTGTACCTTTTCACTTATAAATGAGCTAGATTTTTGACTCCAAGTTGAGGTGTGGGGCAATGAGGCTCCAAATTCTTTACAATTTTAAATTGTGCTTCATTAATAACACATTCTGAGCATAGCCAGGAGCAGTCAATAATTTACTCTGAACAGGAATAAGTAAGTTACTACTCTTTTGATGCATAATATAAAGGTCAAGAATTTATTCTAACAGTCTCTGCATCAAAAATTATATAAAAGAAAGCTACCTGGCAATGTGTGATTCTAATTAGTAATAACAATGGTAATTCCCAGCTGACACATTTGACCCTTACAGTACAATGAGAGGAAGGTAGCGTCTCTGCAAGTATCTGAGATTTGTAAATTAATTCTGTGTCTAACCACTCTTGAATTGTAATGATCTGAATTTCACTTAAAATCTTCCCTTAATTGAGAAATCATTACGCTGGTGTCAAGGCCGAGGAGAAATGCGTCATCTTTAACATTTTTCTTATCCTCCTTGAAACAGTGATACAGCCCACATTTTCAAACTCTTTCAGTTGGGTTTGGGACCTGGCAGCAGGGGGTTGGATGTAGTTCAGGATATTGTGTCTGCATGCTAATTCGCTTCAGTTCATGTCTTGCCTCTTTGTGACCCCATGGACTGCAGCCCACCAGGCTCCTCTGTCCACGGGATTTTCCAGGCACAAATGCTGGAGTGGGTTGCCATGCCCTCCTCCAGGAGATCGTCCCAACTCAGGGACTGAACCCACATCTCTCTTGTTTCCTGCGTTGGCAGGCGGGTTCTTTGCCGCTAGAGCCATTGGGGAAGCCCATATTCTGTCTTGGCCTGGTCAGATCCATAGAGGTCTTTAATTTAGGCCTATGTCCAGGAAAGTTCTAAACATAGCTGACCCTCTCCCCTTCTACTTGGAGTTCTTATGTTCTAGGAATGGCCCATGGTTGGGACAATCTTCCTAGACTCAGTAAAAGACATTGAAAATATGCCATTTTATGGTCTAAGTGTCAACTTCAGACCCCAACCAACTTTACTCCTGAAAGGGAACTATTGTGCAGCTTTCAGCAAGGAAGCCCATATTTCATGATATTCTTGGGGGGGCCAGTAGCTCTTTTTGAGGTGTGGATTCCTTGATGAATGAATGGAAATGTCTTTACACAGGTAAATAGCCATCTTGGATATTCTCAAGAAATACTGGATATTTCCAGTATCGCTTTATAGCTCCCTATCTAAGAAATTGTAATTCTCTGTCTTGATTTAACAGGATTTATTAAATGATACATGTATAGGCATTTCAGTACTCCTACTGTCATTGTTGACAGTAGACAAAATAGATACATTTGTTTTTTATTTAAGAAATAAAATTGTATCACATCTGTGAAAAACCTTTTGCTCCTTCTCACTAGAAAGATACTTGAGGGAAGTCCTATTTCCGTTAATCTGTTAATTTCCACAGTTCTGATTGACTTCAAACAAATCACTGGACCCTAGTAACAGAAATTACATGTTTGATGTTGTAGATGAGAAACGAACAGATTTGAAGTGATTTTCTTTTATAATTTAATCACATAGTTCAGCCTTCACTGAATTGTTTGTTAACAAAATGTGGCAATTTATGTGTTAAAGATAAAAATTTATAAGAAGAAACTGCCCACACACTTCACTTAAAGGGTAATTACCCTTCATATACTCCATAACTCCATAGCTTTGATGGAGGTGGCAGTGAGTTATTATGGTCTCTGCTTTGTCAGAAGGACTTTAATAACTTCATCATGCTACTGGTCTCTTAAAGTTATGGATCATACGCAAGGCCTAATAACTCTCTTTCCTTTTGATAGGAACTACATTTCTCTTTTCAAGTGGTCGGTTATTCACAGTTAGGATTTCAGAAATGGTGACTTTGCGTCTCTGGATTATGCCTCTACTCAAGCAGCAATGAAATGCCTTGCTTGTGTTTATATAATTTTTAAAAACTATTCATATGTTAATGTGAGTGGGATCCCCACATAGTAATCTTTTTTTAGATAAGGTGGAATTCATTCGTAACACTACTGAGTAACAGGTGATAATGTCTGTATTATGGGCCAATTGTGTTACATCTGATTTTTATGGTGGTATGAAATCAGACACTGTGTTCAGAGGCTCATCGTTTTATTTGAAGCATACTGCTTTGTTTTTATTGCATTTGGCTGGAATTCTTCCAATTAAGTGATGGTTATTTTAACACTAGAATTGTGAGCATTGCGGTGGCATTATTAAAGTAAGTATGTGTTATCAGGAAGTGTGAAGTGGGAATGTGTTAATAGTGGGAGGGGAACATATCAACTCCAAGAACAGAATGGTTTGATGGTTAAGTGCCCTGATGGGTGACACTCAAGGGCAGAAGCTGGAAGGCGTGGGAAACAGGAAGAATATTTATATACATCTTTACTGAAGAGTGATGCTAGAGGGAACTTGGCTAACCGTGGTATTATTGGGAGAGTCACCTTCCCATCATAGGTATGAAAAGTACTTTTATTTTTAACTTGGGCTTTTAAAGCATACAGGAAAGGGAATAAAATAGCTGTTTTGCCGTTAAAAGTTCAGAGACTGAATTTGATGATCTTGATTTTTTAAAAATTAAGAGACATGTTTATTGCAAGTTGGAATTTTTAAAGGCAAAACTTGTCTAGCTGTTCCACTTCTGGGTATATTCTCAAAGTTTGAAAGCAAGCATTTGAGTGGATATTTGTACACCAATGTTCATAACAGCAATGTTCACAATAGCCAAAAGATGTAAGTAATCCAAATGTCCATCAATAGGTGAATGGATAAACAATGTGTGGTATATACATGCAATGAAATATTACTCAGCATTAAAAAGGAATGAATTTCTGACACATGCTACAGCATGGATGAATCTTGAAGGCATTATGCTAAGTGAAATAAGCCAGATGCAATAGGACAAATATTGTATGATTCCACTTACACGAGGTACCTGGAGTAGTCTTAATAAAGATGGAAAATAGAATGGTGGTTGCCAAAACTGGATGAGTGTGGTGGAAAATGGGGAAAATTGTGTAAAAGGTAGAATCTCAGTTTTCGAAGGTGAAAAAGTTCTGAAGATGAATGGTGGTGATGATCGCATAATAGTATATTTAATACAGCTGAACTGTGTACCTAAAAATGGTTTAAAATGGTACATTTATATTATGTATATTTTCAGTTCAGTTCAGTCGTGTCCGACTCTTTGTGACCCCATGAACCACAGCACGCCAGGACTCCCTGTCCATCACCAACTCCCGGAGTTTACCCAAACCCATATCCATCAAGTCAGTGATGCCATCCAACCATCTCATCCTCTGTCCCCTTCTCCTCCTGCCCTCAATCTTTCCCAGCATCAGGGTCTTTTCCGATGAGTCAGCTCTTCGCATCAGGCAGCCAAAGTATTGGAGTCTCAACTTCAACATCAGTCCTTCCAATGAACACCCAGGACTGATCTTCTTTAGAATTGACTGGTTGGATCTCCTTTCAGTCCAAGGGACTCTCAAGAGTCTTCTCCAGCACCACAGTTCAAAAGCATCAATTCTTTGGCTCTCAGCTTTCTTTATAGTCCAACTCTCACATGTATATTTTACTGCATTAAAAAAAGCCAAACTTACTAAAAATGATAATATAAAGTAATGAAATGCTCCCAGTTAGCAAACTAATGAGACAAATGTAAGGGTTAGCTAGTTATTTCTATTTATAAATAGTCATTAGTCATCTATAGACTAAATTTGGGAAAAAGAATTGCCTTATCTTGTGTATGATCTGGGGACTGATTTGCCCATATTTAAAAATACTGTCTTTCAGTACTTGACATCATTCTTGGAACATGGAAGACACTCAATAAATATTTGTTGATTGAATATTTGTTTATTCAGGAAATTATAGTTATAGCATCATGTGCAGAATAATCAACTTAACTGTTACCCATTAAGCCTACTTACAAGCTCAGTGAACCGGTAGCAAATAATAACCTTTAAAATACAGGCAATCAAAAATTAGATTATGGGAACTAGTGTGTCTTACTTATTATAGAATATGCCACAAATTTTTGCTGTTGATATAAAAACAATTTTGATGATTGTCTCGAGAAATGGACAGTTTTTTGCCTGAAAGACTGCTGAGGAATCAGTAGGGCTGGTATCTGGGTTTTATATCTGCACAAAAATCACTGTGGAGCTCATATTTTGCTATGACAGGATCTTCTTCATTTAAGCCTCTGGTTCATCTGAGGTCTTATTTGACTCTTATCCTGGGATCCAAGCAGTGGGGTAGAAAGAGTATCGAAATAGAATGGGATTAGGTTACCTGGGTCTTCCCAGGTGTCTCAGTGTTAAGGAATCCTCCTCCCAATGCAGGAGACATAAGGTTCAATCCCTGGGTCAGGAAGGTCTCCTGGAGGAGGAAATGGCAACCCACTCCAGTGTTTTTGCTTGGAAAATCCCATGGACAGAGGAGCCTGGAGGGTTACAGTCCCTGATGGAGTTGCAAAGATTTGGACACGACTAGCACGCATGCGTATGCGTAGATTGCCCATCATTTCTCAGTCGCCTGCTTTCGCCAGGTTGAGAAGTTGATGCCACTCTATTCGTTTCTGTGCGTAGAGTCTATTTTAAGCCTCTTATAGGAACGTTATTTTCATTATCCTGAGCAACTTTATTCTAGTTATTCAAAACTGATTATCACCAGTATAAAAGGTTACCCAGTTTTATTTTTGTGAGTGACTATATTCCCCTCCCCCATTGTTTCTTGAATTATATTTGTTCAAAAAAAGCACAAAGGTGACAGTATTTTAGAAACTACCCGTTATTGGGAGTTCCCTTGTAGTCTAGGATTTTGGGCTTTGACTGCTATGGCTCTGGGTTCAGTCTCTGGTCAGGGAACTGAGATTTCCACAAGCCACCTGGTGCAGTCAAAAATGAAAAAGTTACGCATTATTTTACCACGTAGAGTCAGGCATCGATACCATTTGTTTGAATGTCAGCAGTTCTACTGTTCTGTCCATGCATATATGCACATACACGAACAAGCAGAGATGCAAAGCTGAGAGGCATAAAATGAGGATTGTAACGATTGTGCTGTTTTATAACCTGCGTGTTTTTTCCCTGAGCGTTAAACGGTAACATTTTCTCATGTCAGTAAATATTCTTTCACAGCTGCTCTCTAAGTAGCTGCATTCACTTCTATTTTATGCCTGCGCCAGTCCTCTATTATTAGGATTTTAGAATATTCTTCTTTTTCTTGCTATTATACGTGACACTGTGATGAAAATACTTTTAATCTTTTACCTATCCCTATTTTTAAAAATAAATCCCCAGGTGTAAAATTAAGTAGAAAGATAGGAACATTTAAAGAGGCGTTTGATATATATGTGCCAAATTGTCCTTCAGAAAGACTGTGCAGGTTTATACTTCTATATAAGCTATGGTATTTGTATAAAATATATATGATATATGGTCTGTATTGGACCACCTATTGCCCATCCTGGAATCAGTTATTTTTAAATAATACCAGTTTGAGACGTGAATACTTGTTATCATTTATTTTAATTTGCGTTGGTGGCGAGCGTTTGTATATGATTGTTTAGCAGATATATTTCTACATGTCATGATTAACCTGGTATGTCCCTTTTTTCTGTTTGCGAGCTGTATTTATATGTAAAAGATATTATTAACCTGGTTGTATATTGTTTCTTTTGTTACTTTTTCCCCAATGGATTTCTTTGTTTTTCAACATTTTGCCAAGTATTACCAAGAGGAGGAGAAGGCAATGGCAAGCCACTCCAGTACTCTTGCCTAGAAAATCCCATGGATGGAGGAGCCTGGTAGGCTGCAGTCCATGGGGTCGCTAAGGGTCGGACACGACTGAGCGACTTCACTTTCACACATTGGAGAAGGAGATGGCAACCCACTCCAGTGTTCTTGCCTGGAGAATCCCAGGGACGGGGGAGCCTGGTGGGCTGCCATCAGTGGGGTCACACAGAGTCGGACACGACTGAAGTGACTTAGTAGTAGTACCAAGAGGAAGAAAAAAAAAAAAACCTTTTAGGTAGATGACATAACTCTTTGGGGGCTGTTGCTGAATGCCAGATAGGTTAAGTAAATGACCTTTCTTCAACCTCTGGTGAGAAAAACTTACCCTGTCAGTCAGTTTTAAATCATCCTTAAAATATGTAACCAGATAACTTGAGATAACTTGTCCTTATGTCGGATATGCTAGGAGTCTCTTGAGGGAAAGTACAGCTGTAGTCAACGTTTCCATTTGGGTGTTCTCTGTTAAGCCAAGTATTGCTGAAACATAGCAACAGTTGACTTTTTACTGAGCGATATGCAAACATTGATAGAAGTTTTTCCCATCCTCATAAGGAAGATAATAATAAACTAATTATTGAGAATTTCTTACAGCGAAGTATTTGAGCAACTCTCTGGCCCTATTTTCCATGAATGAAGATTATAACCATATGTTGTTTGGGAGTTATAATTTCTATTTCAACATACTATTATGGGATTTAAGAAATTCACTTCAGATGTATCAAAGTTAACATTGGTGTGTGTATCTGTGGGTTTGTGTATATGTTAAAGTATATGTGAGGTGGCAGAAGTAATGCCAAAATCACAACTTTGAGAAAAACCTTCAAGGTCAATGAAATCTGTGTTGTGATAAATTGCTCTCCAATTCAACAGTGATAAAAGGCACATGAAAAGACTTTACGGTTACTTTCAAAACAAGCATTTACCAAGTTCCAGGAAATGAATGTATTTGTATAAAAACACTTGACAATTGCAAGAGCCTTTTAATCAGTTTACCAAACAATTGACTATTAAGATCTCTTTGCTCGCGTAAGCTTTCAAAAACATATCATATATGGTCACCCATTTGCCACTGACTGGTGTTATGAAGAGCTGGAGGGGGCAATGTACTACTATAATTTTATGGCAGATTTACTTTTGGTAATTTGAGATCTCTTTGAAATACAAAGAGCTCCCTATCTAAAGGAGCTCTACAAACCATAATTTTGTCCAATGAAGGATTTGTAACACATAGTTACCACTGCTTTATTCTTGCAAATCAGAGTTTTTGAGGTTTTTGGTAGTCTTATACTGGCTGATAAATTGATTGTGAGCAGGAAATGTTCTTTGTTTAGCCATCCTAGAAAAAAAAAATGGTACCACAAAAGTCTCTGGTACTCAGATAAGAGTGCTGCCAAGTGGAACCATATGTTGTTTTGAGATTATAATTTATATTTCAACATAGTAGTATGTAATTTAGGAAATTCATTTCAGATATGTCTAAGTTAACATTGATGTGTGTATATATGTGGATTTGTGTATATGTTAAAAGATATGGGAGGTGGAAGTTACATGGAGATCAATTTTTTTTTTTTTTTCTCTAAAAAGAAAGCTCCCTCTTTGCATCATGGTCATGACTCTTAGTCCTCACAGGAACTGAAAACATATACTTTTCTTTCTACACTAAAATAGTGTCTTAGACCTCTTTCTCCTTTCTTCCTTTTAAATTTATGTAAGATACCTTCTCTGAACTTGTACATTTTTTCTGGAACACCTCCTTCTTTGCTTTTAAAATTCCTAGAACAAACACCTAGAGGACATATTTAAATATCTATATGAATTAAATCTAAAGTGTCGAGGTGTTTCTGTTTTTAATGTTTAAATCAAAGCTTTTTGTAAATGGAAATTTAAAATATTTTGAAATTATTGGGAAGTCTTTTAAAAAGTTGGTTAGTGTGGTATTTTAAGTATATCATGGGGATTTCCCTAGTGGCTCAGATGGTAAAGAATCTGCCTGCAATGCAGGAGACCTTGGTTCAATCCCTGGGTCAGGAAAATCCCCTGGAGAAGGGAATGGCAACCCACTCCAGTGTTCTTGCCTGGAGAAGTCCGTGGACAGAGAAGCCTGGTGGGCTACAGTCCACGGGGTCACAAAGAGTGGAGTGACTGATACTTCAGGTATATTATATACACATACATACCGCACTATACTAAGTGTGTAAGTAAGTACTGGCTTTATTTTAAAGCTCATTTTGATTAAGTGATATAATAGTATCCTTTCTCATTTAAAAAACCAAACTACTAAAAGATTTTAAAAGAATTTTGAAAATATTAAATGAGTTAAGTAATTACAGCAACACCTTTATCTTAGATTTCTATGCAGAATTAATTTATCAATTTTGTAAAGTGATTAGAGTTACAGCAGATGATTTTTACATTTAGAACTTAAAAATTCAGCAATATGTTGTATTATATTTACCTAAAAATTTCTGATTTAACACATTAAATGCACATTTCTTTCTTTTAAAAAATTCATTAAGCATATTCATATACCTACTGATCTCTTCACTGGGGAACTTTAAAAAAAGTTCATTATTTATTTAATGCTTTTCAATTTAGGATATACTGTAAGTGATTTATTTATTCTTGGCCAGTTGCCACTTGAGACTCTTTCAGTTTTATGAAGCTAACTTAAATGATCATTTAAGCAGGAATTACTGGTATTCCGTTCAGTTCAGTTGCTCAGTCGTGTCCAACTCTTTGTGACCCCATGAACCGCAGCACGCCAGGCCTCCCTGTCCATCACCAACTCCCGGAGTCCACCCAAACCCATGTCCATTGAGTCAGTGATGCCATCCAACCATCTCATCCTCTGTATTAGTTATGTTTTATTTTATTTCTAGTATATGGAGGATCGTGCAGCACTGTGACGACCAGGTTCCATGGAGGTGGGGGAGAGGCCGTCATCTTGGAGAAGGCTGGGAAGGGTCAGCCTGGAGTGGAGGTGGGATTTGGGCAGATGAAAATGTTTTCCTGGAATGAACTGGCAGAAGTATGTTCTTACCGATTTAAATACATTTTTGACCAATTGAAGGGAGGCATTACTAAACTAAGGGCTGAGTAAAGCGTTTCACACACCCTATAAGGAGTGATTAAAGCAGAGGAGCTTTGCTACTTTAAAATCAGAGAGAAGATATAAATGTAGACTTTCAGGAAAAGTTTAATTTTTGTATAAAACTGAAGGCATTTTGATAAAATATGACATTTAGTAAAATTTGCAATTATTTATTTGTGTTACTCCCCACCAAAAAATTGTATGAGTTCTTTTTTTTAAACTCTTCAGCTGTTTATTCGATCATCAGTTATTATAGAGCAGAGGTCCTAACCTCCAGGTCGCGAACTGGCACCACCTGCCAGATAAGCGTTGGCTTTAGGTTAGAAGTTAAGTGCACACTATTTACAATAGCTAGGACGTGGAAGCAACCTAGATGTTCACGGGCAGATGAATGGATAAGGAAGCTGTGGTACATATACACAATGCAATATTACTCAGCTATAAAAAAGAAGGCACTTGAGTCAGTTCTCATAAGGTGGTTGAACCTGGAGCCTAATATACAGAGTGACGTAAGTCAGAAAGAAAAAGACAAATACTGTATATTAATGCACATATATCAGATTTAGAATGATGGTACGGATGATCCTACGTGCAAGGCAGCAAAGGAGATGCAGATGTAAAGAACAGACTTTTGGCCTCAGTGGGAGAAGGTAAGGGTGGGGTGATTTGAAAGAATAGCATTGAAACATGTACATTGCCATAAATAAAATAGATGATCAGTCAAGTTTGATGCATGAAGCAGGGCACCCAAAGCTGGTGCTCTGGGACAACTCAGAGGGATGGGGAGGGGAGGGAGGTGGGAGAGGGTTCAGGATAGGGGGATACGTGTGTACCTGTGGCTGATTCATGTTGATGTGTGGCAGAAACCATCACAATATGGTAATTATCCTCCAGTTTAATTAATTAATTTAAAAAGAGAAATAAAGTGCAGAATAAATGTAAGGTGTTGTATCATCCCCAAACCACCCTCTCCATCCCTGATGCGGAAAAACTATCTTCCACCGAATCAGTCCCTAGTGCCAAAAAGGAGGGGGACCACTGGCGTAGGGGATAGAAACCCAATTGTATATGAGTTGAAAGCAAAAAAAAAAAAAAATGAAGATCATTAGCTTTAAAATTACGTACCTATTGATCATATAAAATGTAAACATAAACACTCTGCTGTTATTTTGTTTTGCTTGGTAACCATGTGCTTCAAAATCTGGCACCATCCTTCCTGGGATTTACAAGGCCTAGTTCCAGTGTGTTGTTTATTTAGGCTTTGCAGCTCTTCTCAAAATTAAACAAGCGTTTATCTGGTTCCTTCAAACATTGACACGCCAAAGACGATACAGAAAAATGGTTGGAATGGAAGAAAGGTTGTCCTGCTCTGATGCTTCCTCTGTTTCCTTTTCTGCTGCCCTTTTTGTCTTCACATACTTCAATCAGAACTTACGGAGATGTTTGTGGGAACCAAGCAAGGCAAGGGAAAAAGGTTACAACTGCTGTCTGACCCCTAATACTGTGATGCTCAGTTTTGTGATTACTGCTAGCAGTTTCAAGTTAGAAGTGCTTATCAGAGCAACTCTTGACCGCCTTAATTTGTGTGTGCAGACTGCTGTTAGTGTTGTTACTGTCTGTTTTGTATCAGGCTTGCTAGCTAATGTCCTTGTTTATTAGCTAAGTAATTTTCTTAATGGCTAACCTTTTGACAAACGAAGAGCTCTTCGCTGCTTTGAGAGGGGAAAACCGGGTTTGAAAACTCATATCGAAAGGGAGAAGGAACATCTGTAATCCTGCTGCTGCTGTGGTGTTGATGTGGGGAAATCTGGTGACTGACCTTGATTCTTGACTGAAGTCACAAAAATATGCATGATTTGGCCTTTTTCCATAAGACAAATAGCAACAGTCTCCAGTTAAAGCAGGGATTCAATTTCCTTTGTTTTGAGTGTGGAAAAGGGAATTGTTTCCAAACCTTAATATCAGCAGGCTTAGTGAATTTTTTTTTCCTGAAATAGTTTAGATACTCCATTACAACAGAAGCATTTTGATTGAATTCATATTGTATTAACTAGGAGTTATTTTGTTTAATTTATACCTGAAGATTTAGAGGCCTGCAATGTCATTTTTAAGGGAGAAACGTCTTTTTAATAAGTAATTAAACAAAACCCCAAAACCCAGGGGCATCAACAGAAACTCCCGAGATCTGAGAATAGATTTCAGAATAGGGCCCCTGGAAGGGACTCTGGCAATTATACTGTGGAGCCAACTTAAGATTTCTGCAAACAGATTTAGATTGGCTCAAGTCCATGAGAATTGGAACTGCTAGAACTAGTCGTCTGTGACCCCACTGACCCTTCAGGAGTTCAGTCATCAAGGGTTGCCCTGGACCCATATTCAGTTCAGTTCAGTTCAGTCGCTTAGTCGTGTCCGACTCTTTGCGACCCCATGAACCACAGCACACCAGGCCTCCCTGTCCATCACCAACTCCCGGAGTTCACTCAAACTCATGTCCATCGAGTCAGTGATGCCATCCAGCCATCTCATTCTCTGTCGTCCCCGTCTCCTCCTACCCCCAATCCCTCCTAGCGTCAGAGTTTTTTCCAGTGAGTCAACTCGTCGCATGAGGTGGCCAAAGTTTTGGAGTTTCAGCTTTAGCACCAGTCCTTCCAATGAACACCCAGGATTGATCTCCTTTAGAATGGACTGGTTGGATCTCCTTGCAGTCCAAGGGACTCTCAAGAGTCTTCTCCAGCACCACAGTTCAAAAGCATCAGTTCTTCGGCGATCAGCTTTCTTCACAGTCCAACTCTCAGGTCCATACATGACCACTGGAAAAACCATAGCCTTGACTCATATTAGGAACCACATTGGTAGGTGAATAGTCTAGGACTCTTACAGACCCATCTCTGCCCCTGCACCCAAGAATCTGAATCTGTCATGGCACCAAAATGTGTATCTCAGAGCTTGGACAGTGAGATTGGGTATTTGCAGTTCCACACAGCAGAAATCCGTCTTTTAAGTAAGGCAAGAAAATGTGAGCTTCCCAGTTTTTAAGTAGGAGATGTCTTTGCTATTGCAAACCAGGGTATGATTCTGCCACCTTCTTCTTTTTGTTCCTTGAGCACCGTCGTCTGCCAGCTAAGTTTGGAGAAAATGGCGGAAGAAAACATCTGTCCATCCTTGCATACGCCTCTCCTTCTACTTTTGCCCTTTTCACTTTCTTTCCCCTACTTTCCCCTTCCTGTCCAGGACCTCGCCTCTTATAAACTGTTTCCCTCACTGAAAAGTAGCCACCTGCCATATATAACGAATCTCTTAAGTAACTGGGTGATTTTAAATAAATAACCTCCTTCCATGAGGCTTACTAAGAAGACCTTACATATTTTAGTTACCAAGGGATGTCTCTGCATATTTTTAGAATCTCTAAAACAAACAAATGAAAAAAAAAACTACCCCCCAAAGCGACTTCTGATACACATATACACAATTATTGTTAAGGAAACAATCTAGCGCACAAGGTAGATTTCATTGCTGTGTTAATCTCGTGGTAAGTAAGGTTTTGACTAGCTGTGTGCAGATTTGATTTCTGGAAACGTCTTCTTACTTGTAAGATGGCAGTAGGATGTTACCTCCATCATAAAGTTGTTATGAGAATTAAATGCATTAAGACGTATCAAGCACTTAGCTTAGTACCTGGTTGTATGAAGTGCCAAGTGGCCAGTTATCTAATAATTCCTCATAGAATCTATTAGTAGAAAACCAGTAGAAAGCCATTCACTTCATTGTCAAGTTTCAAAAGGTTAAATGAGGTAGACTAGTGAACTCTATTTAATGTCCAGCAGCACAGGGCCTCTTTCTTGGTTTCTTCTACCCAAACAGACTTATAGAATGTATTAAAGATTCAAAGGGACTGTTGGATCGGTCCCCAGAAGACTGTTGAATGGTAGGTGAGAATGTCCTAAGTATCCCTGGAATCACATTGAGTCTGTTCCTTTCCTCAGAAATGGAGAGAGGAAGAACCGTATAAGGTGGGGTATTCTGTGTTTTCTTTTCTCTCGTAGGAGACATGGTACGCTGTTTCTCTAATGTGAATGTTCTAAATTATATGACCATTATGAAATCTGTGTTCAAATTAATTTCTGACATGGTGAGTGTATTTCGTCTTGAGATATCACATTTTTAGACATTTAGAATATGACCTCACCCATTTTACTTTGGGAATACCGTATGTGAAATAATTTTGAAGGGCATTTTATTTCCCAGAATGTATTTTCAGCAGGTGGCTAATGGCTTTTGACCTCCTGTAGCAGCATACAGAACTGAATGTCAGACAGTATGTTTTAAAAGCACCATTTTCACTTTACATAATGAAGCGCAGTGATTCTTTCTGAGATTGCCTTGCATATTTTTCCAAGTAGTTATTGACAGAGATGTGTCAGTTTGGTAGGAGAGAGAAGAAAAAATTATGATGTTCCAGCATGTAGGTTTGAAGACTATTTAAATATATTCAGATTGGTAAAAATGCAAGTATTTTCATAAATAATATCAGAGTCTAATATAGTTATAGGTTAAAAGCCATATAAAGTACATGGTGTCAACCTTCCACCTTTCCCATATCTTTGGGCCATTGTTATGAAAAGTCACACATTTTAATCCACTCACTTTTCCCTTTGTAATTTCCATTTTCTCTTGAAACGTATACAGTTTATTCCATGGGCTGTTTTCTTACAGCCTTTAAGAATTACCCATACTAAATAATAATTTGCAACTCTTATGTGAAAGCAGACTGTGGCAAAGATTGCTCAGGGTACTCAGGTTGGCAATTTTAGGTCATTGTCAAGGTTAGTTTCAAATTCAGTATTGACACAGGCTTTTATACAGTCTTTGCAGTCCTACGCCACATCATTTATACACTGAATAACTCTCCAGTTTATACTTAGTTGGTTTTTTGAGGTGAAGATGTGTATGCAGCTTGGTTAATGCCCAGAGGCCTTGTGGAGGGGGCGACCGTGAGAAAGTGGCAATATAAAGAGTTATATTTCCCGTACTGAACATATTAGAGCTGGCATTTTGCCACTGAACTATATGATGAGAGAGGAATATTGTTTGTGTACTTTGCATTTAAGACTTAATTTCTGAGGCTGAGTTCTAATTTATTTATTCCCTTAGGTAATTACTGGTTTCTGAGATGCAAAAGAAGTATATTATTGGATTTTTTTTAATGGTTAAACTTGTATCATAGATGTCCTTTCTTTAAATTTAGGCACTAAAAATTTTCGCACATCAAAGTAGCTTGTGCTTCTCATTTGCGGCTAGAGAGTTAATCATCTTTCAATAATGCTTTGAAGTTAGCTTTTCTTCTTTTTTTCTTAGCCCAGCATGAGTTCATGAATAAAACTAACCACTCTGATAGGTATAGCATATTATTGCTCTTGCCTGTGGGTCTTGCTAATAAAAATTCAAATTCTGGTTAGTTTGCTGGAATCAAATCAAGGTGGTATATGGCATACTTTTCTCCTTTGTGAAGCCTTCTTGCAGAAAATAGAAGTAGGGGAAAGAAAGTGGGGTGGAGGGAAAAGACAAAGCAATTCAGGGTTAAATATATTTTCGCTTTTCTGTCTCTGTTGTGATAAGTCTGGAGGTTTTTACTTCTCATTGCCCTGGAATCCTTAAAAATAAAATTCCTACTTAAGATTAACCTCCAAAAAATTCCTATTCTTTAGTTATTGTATATGATCTGCTGTTGTGTGGGTAAGGTATCAATGCCAACAGTGGCACTACCTTAATGTGATAATGTGCACATGTGCATTTTTAAATGCAGCTAGATGGGATGCCTGTCAGCTGAAAAATAGAGTAGGTGATGACTACTAGGTAGGTGATTGCTAAAATAATCTGAAATTCTGGCAGTGGTTAAAATCGTCAGCTTGCTTATAAGAGGACCTCATCACTAAATCAAATAGGGTTTGGCATTTTAACGAATGTTTTCCACCAACATCAGTACAGAAAAGAATTGTGCCTGGATGCTTCCTTCAGAGAGTGGCATGAGAATTTAGAAATGACACCATACTGGAACTAGAGTGATGACATCCCGTCCCAGAATCAAGCCCTGTTGGAAAGACCTTAAAGTACAGTTGTTGTTCTGTTGTTTAGTCTCCAAGTTGTGGCTGACTCTGCGAACCTGTGTAGCTTGTCTGGCTCCTCTGTCCATGGGATTTCCCAGGCAAGAATACTGGAGTAGATTGCCAATTCCTTCTCCTTCGGATCTTCTGGACCCAGGGATCGAACCCGTGTCTCCTTCATCGGCAGAAAGATTCTTTACCACTGTGCCACCTTAGTGGAATGCAGATAAGGAGCATATATGCAGATGACACCACCCTTATGGCAGAAAGTGAAGAGGAACTCAAAAGCCTCTTGATGAAAGTGAAAGAGGAGAGTGAAAAGGTTGGCTTGAAGCTCAACATTCAGAAAACAAAGATCATGGCATCTGGGCCCATCACTTCATGGGAAACAGATGGGCAAACAGTGGAAACAGTGTCAGACTTTATTTTTTTGGGCTCCAAAATCACTGCGGATGGTGATTGCAGCCATGAAATTAAAAGACACTTACTCCTTGGAAGGAAACTTATGACTAACCTAGATAGCATATTAAAAAGTAGAAATATTACTTTGCCAACCAAGGTCCGTCTAGTCAAGGCTATGGTTTCTCCAGTGGTCATGTATAGATGTGAGAGTTGGACTGTGAAGAAAGCTGATTGCCGAAGAATTGATGCTTTTGAACTGTGGTGCTGGAGAAGACTCTTGAGAGTCCCTTGGACTGCAAGGAGATCCAACCAGTCCATCCTAAAGGAGACCTTCTGGGTGTTCATTGGAAGAACTGATGCTAAAGCTGAAACTCCAATACTTTGGCCACCTCATGCGAAGAGTTGACTCACTGGAAAAGACTCTGATGCTGGGAGGGATTGGGGGCAGGAGGAGAAGGGGACGACAGAGAATGAGATGGCTGGATGGCATCACCAACTCGATGGACATGAGTTTGAGTGAACTCCGGGAGTTGGTGATGGACAGGGAGGCCTGGCGTGCTGTGATTCATGGGGTCGCAAAGAGTCGGACACGACTGAGTGACTGAACTAAACTGAACTGATAGCAAATTACTTGTTTATGTGGCAGTCGATAGGAGTGTGGTCTCAGGTAGAGACCCCCAAGTTTGGTTCCTAGTTCTGACTATTTGGTCACTTTGGGCAAATAAGTTATTCTTTCTGAGCATCAGATTTTTTAACTGTGAAATAGGAGTGGTGATGTTATCTGATCATATTATTATGCTAAGGAATAACAAATATTGAAACAAAATACAAATATTTAAATAAAGAAAAATATTTAAGAATATATTTACAAATGATTAAAACTTACAACAAAGAAGTGTAATTCCAAAGCCTTAGAAATCTGTCACATTTATGTATTTTGCAAATAATGGGACACATTGTTCCACAGGCCACAGCTGGCCTTTCTGCCTAACTTGGAACAGCAGGAAGCTTGTCTTATTTTGTAGAAGTTGGCACTCAGCATGAAACATCTGTGTTCTCCCTGAGCCAGTCCAGTGCTACCTGTCTTCCTTCTTTTTTCCTGTCTTTGCTAACAGTCTCCCAAATGCAAATATCAATTCAGTTACTTGGAAAAGTGGGAATGGAGAGATTCCTACTTGCTTATCCGTAATCATAATTTTCAGACATTGTGGTGAGTACTTTGCAGAAGATTGTGTTGATGCCCGGATTTATATTTCTAGATCTATTCTCTACCCCAAGCTCCATTCATTAGTTACTTTATTACTTTGACTCCAATTTACGAAGAGATGTCCACACTTGTTGGTCACTGTTCAGGCTCCTTCAGTCACACTGGGCTTCCTCATGTTTCTTGAACATTCTGAGCTCATTTTTGTCTTGGGACCTTTGTTCTTGGTGTCTCTGAGTCTGGAAGGACCTGTGATTTTATTTTATGCATCCTTCTCCTTGTTCAAAGGCCATTTCTACTGAGACGGAAGTGACAATTCTAAATCATTCTCTCATCTAGTCAGTTTCTTATTCTGTCATCCTATGATATGTTTCTTCAGAGTCTTTTTCCATATATATCAGATTATGTTGTTCATTTAATGGCTTGTTGTTTTATCTCCTGACCCAGAACGCAAGCTCCGTGAATTCAGCGCCCTTGCGTGGTTCCCTCAGCACTCTATCCTGGTACCTGCCTCCGCGCCTGGCTCACAGGCGTGCTCGGAACAACGTTCAGAGGTATGGTTATTCCCTCCTTTACTTCCTAGTTGAGAGACGTGATGCCCAGGAAGTTTCAGTATCAATAGCTTGCCCAAGATCACAGGGGTTAGAGGTGGCCAAGCTGGGATTTAGACTCAGTGCTGTGCTCTAAAATCCTGTGCCACAATGCCTGCCTTTCCTTAGCTGAAGATTGGGGATGTCAGTGGGAGGCACGGCGCCGTGTTGGTTCTTGGAACTTCCTTTGAATCCCAGGGCCAGCGGTTATTGCTTTTTCTACAGCGTTGTCAGAGACAAGTGGGTCCTGATGACTTTATATTCTAGTATCCTGAGATTATCTTCTCTTCCCTTTGCCGCCTTGACTCAATGCCCAAGACATGGATGATTAATATTTTATAAGAATGCATTCAGTCCTTTACTGCTTGGGAAAAACAATGAAACACCAGACTTTAAAGATGCTCCCTAAGGGCTGGAATCCATGAGTTTGAACACAGATGGAATTTTCCACCTGGCCAGGGACCGTCTTTTTTATTTCCTTGCTGTTTTTTTGAGCATTTTTTTTTAACGTTTCTTTTTCTGAGTTTGTGCTAGAAACACAGATAATGCTTTGGTTGTAGTTGGCCCCTGCTGAATAAATAGTTCCACCTCCATGCCTTTTTGCCCCATTGCCCAACCCCCTTGCAAGATGCAGTGTGGAAGCTGGGCTGTTTATGTTGCCTTAACCGGATATACTATAGAATAAACAGGCAGTCTTGCAATGTATATCGTTCAAATGTATAAATGTGTTTCAGCTTTTGGAGGAAAGAGGAAAAAAGAAAAATCAAACCAGGAAAGTTGATTAAAAAGGGATAATCCCCTGCGTTTCATAAGTGACACCCAGGAGATTATAGCGGGGGCAGTTATTGGTGCTCTTTGCGCTAGGACCTTTGGTGTGTGTTGCTGTATTTGACCTTTTTGGAAGCTGTTGACATCATTTGGGAACTTCGGGCAAACATGCCTTAATCAGTTGAACAGAAGGAATCCTAGCTTTGTGGAACTGACCAGGTGATTAGTTTAAATCCAAACACACACAGGCCTTCCTGGTTGCTCTTTGTGACACCCTGGCACAAAAGGATTTCATTCGGGGGCCTTGTAACCCGCATCCTGCATCAGGCCCTTTCAGCTCTGCTGGTCTTCTTAGGCTGCAGGCATCATCTTTAACCCTTCTTATGCTTCCTTTTGTTTCATGAAAACAATATCTGTGCTTGGATTCATACAAACGCGTTACTTTGTCCTCACAGTTCTCTATTTATATCCCAGGGAAGAAGGTCTTTTCAAGTTCCACTAATTGAGAGACGAAAATGGGAACTTATCTCCAACTGGCTTCTTTAGAAAAACTGTATTAGAATTTAATCCAGTGCTTCCTTTGGGAATTAGAATCAAAATTAGAATCATGAAATGGTGAAATAAATTCTTGGTATTAGAGTAAGCCATCGTCCATAATTCCTTTGACTATCAGATTCAAAACATTGTAGGATTTTATAATCAGTGTTTAGTTTTGGGAAAAATTAATGGGCTCATGGGTGAGATTAGTGGTGGTATAAAGCTCTAGTCCTGGCTGTTTAAATGAAAGCAAAGTTTAAATTCTTTAAGGATAAAACTTTGAATAATTTCAGTCTATTACATGGACTGAGAAAAGTACCCATCCATTGGACACTCTCTTGAGCTTGCTTACAGAAGAGGACAGATGTTTGTGTGGCAGAAATGAAAGTATTGCTATAGAATGCTTTCCTAGCACACAGAGTGTTAGACTGGAAAAGATCAACACCCTCATTTTCAGTAACAAAAAACTAAAGGCCCCCGTTTAATTATTCAAGCTCTTACTTGGCCAATTTCTGCTTCCTCATCACCCAGTTGCAGCACTGTCCTGAAATACAAATGAAGCCTTTCAAAGAAGGTGATATAAACTGATTCTTTCTGGTTTTGTTCATTATTATTAATTGTAATAACTTTTTAATTGAGAAGCTTTTGATGTGCCAGTACTTTATACATTATCTTTATAACTACAGCATGAGGTCGTACTACTGTTCTTCTCTTTTTGACAATGAGAATCTGATGTTTAGAAAAGTCAAGGATTTGCCCAGAATAACTGAGCCAGTGAGATAAGATACTTTTTTTTTCCCTTAGAAAAAGTAGGTTTGTCGCTGCATATAGGAAAGAGAAATGGGTAATAAGAAACATTTCTTCCAAGCCTCATGAGTTGCCTTGAAAGTATTATGGTGATGTGAATGACTCTGTCATGGGTCATTGGTAAGGAAGAAAAATTAAGGCCATCTGGCCTCAGTTCTTCAGAAATAGTGGATTTGCGGGGAGTGTGAAGAAAGCTGATCACCGAAGAATTGATGCTTTTGAACTGTGGTGCTGGAGAAGACTCTTGAGAGTCCCTTGGACTGCAAGGAGATCCAACCAGTCCGTTCTAAAGGAGATCAACCCTGGGTGTTCATTGGAAGGACTGATGCTAAAGCTGAAACTCCAGTACTCTGGCCACCTCATGCGACGAGTTGACTCACTGGAAAAGACTCTGATGCTGGGAGAGGTTGGGGGCGGGAGGAGAAGGGAATGATAGAGAATGAGATGGCTGAATGGCATCACCGACTCGATGGACATGAGTTTGAGTGAACTCCGGGAGTTGGTGATGAACAGGGAGGCCTGGCGTGCTGTGATTCATGGGGTCGCAAAGAGTCAGACACGACTGAGCGACTGAACTGAACTGAATATGACAGCACCCCCTTTCTGGCTGTCATCAGAAGCAATAGATATCCAGGTGAGGAGCCTATTTGGGTACCAGAGGACCTAGAAACTCTGTGGTTCAAGATGAATCATTGCATCATTTTGAGACTCTGTTTTTATTTTCATTTCTGAAGGTAGAATTCCAGTTCCTACCTTACCTACCACACTGGCAGACTGGCTGCTGTGGCTGACTGGTCAAAGCTTTAGAAATCCTGGCCAAATATCCCCTTAAAAGTGGCACTTTTCACTTCCATTTGCTTCTAAATGGGCACTTGCCAACATGAATTTAGTTTAAGAAATAAGTTAAGCTCAGAGTCTTGTTGAACCCTATCAACAACCCGACTCAATGGACATGAGTTTGAGTAAGCTTTGGGAGTTGGTGGTGGACAGGGAAGCCTGACGTGCTGCAGTCCTTGGGGTCGCAAAGAGTCGAACACAACTGAGCAACTGAACAGAACTGATAGTTCAATATAAGGATTAAAGTGGTTTGTCAATGAGATTTACGATACTTCTGACAGTCAAGGGGAGATTTCTTTCGTATGTCTCTGTTTCCTGTGAAAACAGTATTTTTATCTTTGAACTTTTGTTTCTGAAAAATTGTGATAGTATCTGGATGTCTGTGAAGCCTTCAGTTCCACTGGGAAATAAGAAGCGACATTTAGGACAGATCAAAGATAGGGTGTGGTTCTCCAGCAGGAAGCTGTCAGAGGTTGGTGGAGCTAGTGCTGTCACTGGGTATTTCGGCTCGGCTCCCAGCCCTGTGTTGTGAGTGGCCTAACGTGGGTGTGTGCTTCACAGGGCCTCTCTGCTTTCCTGGGGAATCCAAGGAAAGGAGGTAGTTATCAATTTGAGAGAGAGTTTCTGATCTTCTCTAAGAAGGCAGTGAGATTGCACTGATCGAGAGATTTAGTGGAGTGGCAAGAGGAAATAGAATCCTCATGAGAACATGACATAATAGGCTGTTTTGGTAGAATGAGAGGAGAATAAAAGCTCAGTAAAGCCTGGATTTAGGGAATGAACGTCAGCGACACGAGGCCCCCTTTCCCTAAAGTAAGCATCTTTAATAAGATATAAAACCTGGCCACCTGGGATCTTTTGTCTTACTAACACTTGATTTCCTGCCCGAGGTCTTCCATATTCCCATCAGCCTCTCTAGTGGTAGGAGACCTCTTGACCTTCTCTTATGTTTGGATTGTCTTTTTTTTTTTTATAATGATGTATAAATTATTTAATTAAACATGTATAAAAAACCAGCACAATGAAAAAATCAAATTCATAAATAGAGACAATTAAAAAAAAACAATTACAGTATTAAGATCAAATTTGAGAACAATCAAAAGTAACTTTGGGTTGGTGGGCCGTGGGGTTGGTGAGCTCTCAGCACAGGAGCTGTGACCCAGGGCTCCTTGCTTAACCTCAGCATTCAGCATGGGAGGGACTTGGAGAGACTCCTTTCTAAACTCTACTTTAAAAAAATAAACCTAACAGGCTAGATTCCCTGTTGCATTCTTAGTCTCTAGCCATCCCATCTCTGGAGCAATCAATACATGCCTGCTCCCTTTGGTGTGCGTGTAGTCCAGACAACCTTTATTTGCCTTTCCCACCCTCAGTTTATTTAGACAGGTGGATCTTCTCCCAGGAAGAGTTGCCTGAAACACCTTGGAAGTAGTCTGGCTAGTGGGTTAGGGTTTAGTCCACTGTAGCTGACATTGGTCTTCCCTGAGGTCAGGTAAATCAGGACTGCAAGTTCAGAACACATTTAGATGAAGTTCCATCTTCTTCAGTTACACTAGTAATTCATATCCATCATTAGAAAAACTTTTAAAAGTTTAAAATTGTGTAATATAAAAATTGGAGGACTCTCTCAGTCTATATTTAAAACTATTAGAAGTAACCACTCCTAGAAATTGGGTGTGTATCTTTTAGGCATTTTTCAATGCATTTTCAAATAAATAAGTACATTTATTTTAAAATTTGAATCATATATATTATGTATACATATATATGTGGAGGTATATACATGTGTGTGCCTGCTCAGCACTCAGTCCTTTCCAACTCTTAGAGACCCAATAGACTGTAGCCCACCAGACTCCTCTGTCCATGGGATTTCCCAGGCAAGAATACTGTATGTGTATGTATGTGTATACATATATAGACACACACACTATTTTCATGAATTTCAAGGTAAACTTTGCATGTTTTGCTTCTCAAACTCGGTATCTCAGACAAAACAAGTGAAAGGATGGAAGTAATTCCTTTTGTTGGAGAGTCTTTTCACTTTGCCTCCGTTAAGGAAAAACTGAAATATTATGTTTTTCATGAGAGCTGACCTTACTATTCTTCTTTTGGAATTTTCTCCAACCTCTACAGTAGTGAAAAGTCCAACTTGTTAGTTAGGTTGAAATTCTCTACATTTTTCCAGATTGTAAATTGGTGCTGTGGTATTTCTTTTTGCTATTTTTGTAAGCAGTATTATTGATATACCTTTGTACAGTATTTACTCACGAGGAAAGCATTAAAAGCCAGGCTTAGCTTCATCTGAATCGAAATAGAGATAATAATAGTTTATTTGTAATAGCTTAGACCTGAGTCTACAGTGCAGAATGACAACCTTCATTTTTTATTGTGTTAGGAATATCTTAAGGAGGATCTGCCAAGTTACTTGATTATCCTTGCAATTACAGTATTTGTGGTAGAAAAGTTAGACTATGGTATTGTTTAAAAACATGTTAATCTAATACTCATAGAGAAGAAAACAATAGTTTTTATGGTCCAGATGATAAATTATATACTTATTAAAGCAGTGCCCTGATCAAGTAAGCATGATATATCATTACAGACTCAGTTTGATGTTGAAACACTGTTATTTTAAGCTATTGCTTTAAACTTGGTATTTTGAAGCAGGATTGTGTTCTTGTGAACAAGGAGACAGATGCAGGCGGGGATGAATAGTTCAAAGGGAAGATTTAAATTATGTATAGTTGTGGGGTGGTTAGAAGTAATTCTGCCTGTGATAGAAAACTTAATCAGGAAGACTGTGGAGCAGGAGACAGCAGATTTCTTCTGACTTTATCTGGGTGTCGTAATTAGGCCTTTTGCTGGGGGTGTTTTCTGCAGAAGTGATGTATTGGCGGGGATTTAGTGGAGCTCGGAAATGAATGGAAGGGGCAGCCGCCACCTCCTGGAGAAGTAAATAGACAGCCTTGGTTCTCATTGTTATCAGGACTCCGACCTCCGAAGGCACAGATGTGAGCTTTCTTTTCAAAGGGAGTCAAGTATTCCCCTTCAAGGAAAAGGATGTTTGTAACGTAATAATATCAATGCTTGTTAAGTGAGAGACCCATCTGTGAATACCTATGCCGTTGCTACCTGGGAGGATTATTTATTGACCTGTGACTCCAGCAGAGCTTCAGCTGTGAGGCGAATACTGCTCATGGGGTCATGGCAAGGCATTTGTCATTCAAAAGTCACGTTGCGGTGAAGAGACCCCGAATTCGTTGAGTCCCCTAGCTCCCTGTCTCACGCGCCGCTTCCGTGACAGCCTTCATTCGCTGCTTAGTAAACCCAAGCCTGTTAGCTCGAGCCCCAGGAAGTTGTTAAAGCAATTAAAGGCTTCTGTCTCCCAGCACATCGCTTGGTTACCATAGCATCCTCTGCTTCCAAGTCTCTCCTGATGATGTCAGTATGCATACAGGGGTTGTTCAGAGCATCTGCGTGGGGATGAGTCACCCCGCAATAAAGCCCCTCGCCGGTCGCTCGGTTTCCAGTTCGGTTTCAGACGTCCCTAGACATGGAAGGTAAGTGCCTCGGTGTGCGTGTGGGAGAATCACCAGATGCCTGTGTTCTCTTTCAGGTGTGCGCATGGTGTCTTGCTTTCTAAGATATGCTCCTAACCAACACGGGGCACGGTAGCATTGCGGCCAGTTGCCTCGAATGGACTTACAGTTTGTACTTCGAGTGTGTGTACGTGTGTGTGCGTGTGTGTGCACACACACATGGGGTGGGCTCATAGAAACAGCTGAATGCACAATGTAACGCTGGCTGGCTCCTCTCCTTGGTAGGCAGCAGTAGCAGACACAGTAGAGCTTTTTCTTCAAACGATGTGAAATATATGCATTTCTTTAAATATTTTGACAGGTGTCACAGGACAAATGCGGTTTGCTCGGAGTGTGAATTATATTGTTTTTTATCGATACTTCATATATTTTATCCAGTTTTGAATAGCATTAACACATGAAAGGTCTAAGAGGTTATGGGAAGATATTATTAGAAAGAAGGACCAAGTTACATTGAGAATTTGCATGTTAGAGAAATTAAAACTGAAATTGTAAAGCAAAGGTTTGATTACAGGGAGGGTAAATGAAGTTTAAAGTTTATTGATAGCTGTCGTTTCAGACTAATTTCGTCCTTTGAGTGCTTTTCAAGATATCTTGCAAATTCACAGTAAATTACAATGCTCCTATTATTGTGCCAAAGGAAATCAGTGCTTCATAAAAGTTCTCCTTCAACACATATCCGTGCTTGTTAAGGATAAGCAAACTATGTTCGGCTTTATGAAAAGAATACTGTAGAACCACTTACAGCATTCAAATAGAAGAGCCATGAATGAAGATGTCCCTTGGAAAGTTCATTCTCTGTTTCAAGTTTTCTGCCACAATGTGCCCATTGGTGAACACTTAAGTGATGGATTTCTCTCTGCTGCTTATGTCTGAATCTCTCCATCCCAAGAGTTCTGTCCATATGAAATGTTAGTTGTGCATTTATTTCCTCCTCCTGGTTCCCACAGGGTATTCTGGGACGAATGTAATACTGTGTTTAAATGGAGGTGATGAGTAAAGGCTGTTTCTAAGTCATTAATGGAAAGCTTTGCAGGAGAACAAAGCAAAGTGGAGTGGGTGGGCTGAAGACTCTCCCGTTGCTTTAAGTAGCTGAGCCTTTATTCTATGTAGGAGGTAGATGGATGACTCTTTTGAGAGATCAGTAAACGGTTTAGATTGTGCATTTCTAAAGAAACGTGGATTAAAACTGGCACTTTTTCTCTCCTGTGCTTTTGGAGTCCTCTGGACTGGACCCCGCTCTCTCCCTTGGCATTGTTTTCGTGTGATGTTGTGTTACTGGACAGAGGATGGCCTTCATTCTCCTTTCTTTAAAGAATCAGTGAAAGACATGCCTGTAAGAGTATCAAATAAGGTTAAAGATTAAAAACTAAGTTACTTTAAGAGTTTATCATCTCAGATATCATAAATGCTTACTTACGAATTCTTTTCTACCCTAAAATGTGTTAAAATGCTTTGATTTTTAATTTCTTCATTGTTTTGAATATTTAGTTCTACTTGTGTATTTGATGCTACTTATATAGTCTTAGACATGTCACCAAACTCTTTCTGGTCTAGGAATCAGTGCAACTTCCCTTGTAGCTCTGTCAGTAAAGAATCTTCCTGCAGTGCAGGAGATCCAGGTTCGATTCCTGGGTCAGGATGATCCCCTGGAGAAGGAGATGGCAACCCACTCCATATTCTTGCCTGGAGAATCCCATGGACAGAGGAGCCTGGCAGGCTACAGTCCATGGGGTCGCAAGAGTCGAACACGACTTAGCAACTAAACCACCACCATGAATTTGAAAATCTGCTAATTTAAAAAAATTCCTGAAAAGTGAAGAGAAATTTATGATACTACCTGTTTTGGATGATTGTAGTTAAATAGTAAAGAAATCAAGCTAATTGAAACTGTTTCTATATCTTTTAAAACCTTTTCATTGAAACACTTTGATAATGTTTGTGTTGGAAAGAAGACTTATATTCTGGGCTGTGTTCCATCAGGTTTTTGCTCTTGTATTAATGTTTTCGATAATGTAATCTATCAAGTAGCTAACTCTTTGTAGTAAGAAAAATACTTCTGCAGTTTTGAACCCGTAAAATATGCATGTATTGAATGCATATCCATCCTCCTGCTGATAACCAGTACAAGAAGCGTTTTATATAGAGTTCACTAAAAAGGTTACTGTCTCCCTCTTGCTACCATTGGGAAGTGGTTGCAAGCAGTTTGGGGCAGGGTAATTTTAAAAATTGGTTTAGCAGAGTTTTCATTTTATTTTTATGGCCTGATAAGCGTGTTTTAAGTTTTATGCGTACTTGAACTTGTTCCTGCTGATACATGGAAATGCCAAGTCTGTACACTTTCCCAGTGTGACACAATGAAACGTGGCAGAAAAAGGATCACTTTGGCTTCCAGTAGAGAGTGAAAGTGTTAGTCACTCAGTCGTGTCCAACTCTTTGCGACCCCATGGGCTGCAGCCCACCAGGCTCCTCTGTCCGTGTAATTCTCCAGGCAAGAATACTGGAGTGGGTTGTCATGCCCTTTTCCAGGGGATCTTCCTGACCGAGGGAGCGAACCCGGGTCTCCTGAGATGCAGACAGAGTCTTACCATCTGAGCCACAGGGAAACCAGGAATGAGAGGAAGCTGTCTGAAGTACATGGGCCTGGAAACCATGTACTCTTTTTGTCCAGCGAGTGGCAAGGAGCTCAAGTTGTAAGAGGTTGGTTTAAGTGCTTAGCCTGATTTTTTGTGTTTGTTTAATGTCCAAGCCAGGGCTGGGGCTGGATTCCTGCACTTGAACAGGCTGGTTTTCATTTACAGGGTCTCACCTGCCCCAGCTGGTGGAATACATTTTCCTAGCCCACTTTTCCTTTCTCTCACAAAAGAATGGATAAAAATAGTATAATAACTAGGAAAGTGTATCATTTTTCTCCTGTTGCTATTTTATAGCAACTTGCCAACTTGGTGAATAAAATTTGTTGTCTTAGAGCTCTGTGGGTTAGAAGTTGATAAGGTCTCGATGGGCTAAGAAAAGGAAGGCTTGGGGCTGTGTTCCCTTCTGGAGTTTCTAGGGGAGAATCCGTTTCTTTGTCTTTTGCAGCTTCTAGGGACCACCCGCATTCCTTGGCTCATGGCCACCCTCCTCCAATCTCAGCAGCCAGAAAGTACACACTCAATTCTTACATGGCTCTCTCTGGTTCTTTGAGCCCAAGGAGGGGCCCTTCGTTTTAAGGGATTCATGTGATGAGACGTGGCCCAGCTGCATAGCGCAGGATAATCAGCTCATTTTAGGGCCTTATCCTTAGTCACATCCCTGTCATGTAGGGTGACATACTCACAGGTTCCAGGCATTAGGATTCCAGGTATTAAATGGTCCTCTTTGGGAACCATTATTCTGCATCACCCCCTCAGAGACTGCAGAATATGTGGCTGATTTATCAACATTAAGGGCTTCCCTGGTGGCTCAGCTGGTAAAGAATCTGCCTGCAACAAGGGAGACCTGGGTTCAATCCCTGTGTTGGGAGGTTCATAAATCAGAAATTTTTTACTTAATTTCGTGATTGCCAACACAGGCCATGAAATCTTGACCTCATTCAGTGGATGCAGTCATCCCCAAGGATATTGAAACACCTCATGATCATTAAGGAGGGAAAATCACATTAGGAAGAAATGTTTTACCGAGTCAAACGTTCAAGACTCTGAGGGACAGATGTGAGCCTTATGAAGTGACACTGTTCTCAGCTTATTTTAGTGAGAGGCTCACATCAGATGAAGTTAATTAAAACAACTGATTTGGGACTGTGAAAATTCTGTTAGTTAACCCCTGTGTGAATGAGCCGGGGTTTCTTTAGAAGCTGAAGAGGGTAATATCTAGGCCACTAGGGACCAAAATGTGAGATCTAGTAACCCTGCGTTTTGAATAACACTGTCGTTCATTGATCCAGCATTAAGCCATCTGACTCACAGGATCCAGCAAATGAGCCTGGCTGGTATGCCCTACTTAATTTCCTAGGAAAGGCACAATCTGTTAACCTAATCAATATTGCTAGACTTGAGGCCAACAAAATAGTTTCTATAATTGTTTATGTCCTGTACTTATCTCGAATTTTAGCCAATTCCTGGCATATGAACCCATCTGTACTAAGCACAAGATAATTTATATCTAGTAGTAGTTTTTAAACCTTCTTTGGTGAACACTAGTGGTAAAGAAGGAATTGGCAACCCACTCCAGTGTTCTTGCCTGGAGAATCCCAGGGACGGGGGAGCCTGGTGGGCTGCCGTCTATGGGGTCACACAGAGTCGGACACGACTGAAGCGACTTAGCAGCAGCAGCAGCAGTGGTAAAAGAAGCAGAGGATAACATACTCAAGCATGTTACTTTAAGACCGGAAACCTGAAATTACATCTTGCTGTGGTTCTTTCAAAGAAACGAGATGGAAAGAAAACCAATCGTTTTCCTTCTTAGTTTTGGAATAACTTTCTGGAGGAAAACTAAATAGTATCCTAAGACCCTTATTTTGAAGAAAAGGACTTGTGGATCACCATACATTTCTTTGCAAGAGGTAATTATTTTGACATTGATTCTTTTTGGTAGTAGAGAGGTAAAACAAACTTAGGATTCTACACGAAAGCGAAATCTGATTTTATGTCGTCATGGGCTTTGTCAATCAAAATATCATTAAAGGAAAACTGTTATGTGACAGTGAACTTAAGAATTAAAATCAATGTTTTACAGTTTGACAAATGATATAAATAAACCCAAAATATAAATAAGTAAAACTCAGCACCTTTAAACCTTTAAAAAATGTATACAGAATGTTCAAATTAATGCTGAATTTTCCCAGCTATGGTAAATTAGATAAGTAGAGATGAAATCTCTGTTTCTTTAAAGAAAAAAAATAGCTGCTTCACAGAGCAGCTGCCTTCTCTGTGATAGAAGAGACTGTTTAATCTTTAAATCATTTTGAACTGACTCAGGTGCTTTACTGATCCTTTAACTTTGTTAAAAATTATCTTTAAAGTTTATCTTTGAAAAAAATCAGAGATAGAGGAGCTAATGGAGATGAGAGTTTTGAGGTTCTGAATTGTATTTGGTCAGTGGGTGGTGGATAAGATGGAAGGAGACTTCAGAATTAGAAACTTCAAAGGTTGTTATGATTTCTCATTGACTGTGTTGAACACTAGCTCAGGGTTTTATGTCTAGGGGGATTTTCCCAGTAACAGGAGTAAAGGCAATCAGCAAATAAGTGATGGAACTGAGAAATCTTCCTGAGTCTTTCCTGCTCTAAAGGCTTTGCAGATCAGAGTAGTACAATCTCTGTTCATTTTCCACACTGACCTTGCATTCCCTTGTTTTCCTCTAGTTTTGGGGGTTTGTTTTAATTGCTTTAAATTGACTTCCATCTTTAAAATGGGTCAAACTTGCAAAAAAGAAAAGCAATGATTGGAATTATTTAAGGAGAAAATTATGCTATTTTAATTTGTGGAATGCCCCTATTTCTGCCTGTTTCTGCTCTGGATGTGAGCTCTCTATAACAAGACCAGTTTTTTTCATTATCTCCTCTAAAATAGTCAGCTTTGGAGTAAGGATTAATAGAAAGAAAGGGTATCAGTTTTGCATGCAGAATCTGTGGCCGGGGGCAAATAGCAAGAAGGGCAGCAGTCCCTGAAATGGCACCAGGGGACGGATGCTGTCTTCTGCAGGGGGGCGGAGAATGGGGGTGGGATGTGTTACCATGGCCACTGCATCATGGGACCAGCCAGGAGGTGGAGAGGCTTAGGGAGAGTTGTGCCCCTGGCATGGTGCTTCCTGTCTGTCCTAGAGGGCTTTCTCTACAAAGGGTACGAGAGAGGGGAGGCACCTGGAGACCCATCGGGCAGCCTTCAGGTTCATAAGTTTAGGAATGAGCTCACCAGACCAAAGAAAGAAAGAAAGAGAAGTCACTCAGTTGTGTCCAGCTCTTTGCGACTTCATGAACTGTAGCCCACCAGGCTCCTCCGTCCATGGAATTTTCCTGGCAAGATTACTGGAGTGGGTTGCCATTGCCTTCTCCGGGGGATCTTCCTGACCCAGGGATCAAACCTGGGTACCACCAGCCCAAAGGCTCGTATACATTCAGATCTTCCATAACAAATACGTATCATAATTTAGAGGAATGTGACATATCAGTTGGAATATCAGAGCATGCCAGGAGTGAGGTGGCATGGTTTCCCTTACTGGCAAAGGTCAGGCTGGTCCTCTGCAATCAGAATGCAGCCTCGGCAATCACCATTGAATGCCCTCACGTCTGCCATGGAACACCAAGCACAAGGCAGGATTCATCAAAGCGCAGCGGGACTGCAAATTTCAGGGGGCTTCCGCCAAAGAACAGAGTAACCTATGATGAGAGTAGCGTTCTTATCACTTCATAATTGTTGTTTTATTTTCATGTTAAGTTTGCCAAGTGGCAAATTCCAGATTGCCAGGTTGGGACTTGATAAATTTATTTTATTTGCATTTTACTAAAACGGAAATTTTTCTAAAATTGTATATGTGAACTGATAATATTTACTTGATGGCAGACTTACTGTTATCCTGCTAAGTTTTGTATTCCCTTACTTATCTTTTAGTCCCATTTCCCTGACTTTAAAACACTTACCTTTCTCTTACGTTCTATCATAAAATGTCTTTCCTACGCACCAACGTACGCGGCACACACACACAGAATTCCTCTACAGCGGACGAGCCCTGACCTAGTCCTTCTCTTTACTCTTGCTTCCATCTTCCTGCAGCCTCTCGATAACATTTGTTTTAAGCAACTGAAATCCTATTTCTTGAAACCCTTCTGAGTATAGAGCATCGTGTACCCAGCGAGGCCTCTGCCCCTCCCTCGCCCCGCTGCAGCCCCTGTTTGTATACTTACCAGTGTTTCCTTCCGATGGGTAGGAGGTTGGTAAAATTAAAGGATACAGTGGGCAGAGGGAAGGGATGTGGTTGGTTATGGTGAGAAGTTGAAGTTAGAATTTCTCTATCAGGAAAGAGGGAACAGAAACAGAGCACTGTGCTGGGAAATCGGAGCCTTGTTAGGTCCATGGGACCAAGATAAGAAGCAGCAGCAGCAGAATTATTTTGTGTTTTATTAGGCCTTTTATGGTGAGCAAAATAGTTTGCAATATGTACACGCAGAAACTTCTGCACTGAGTTACCGTTTACCCTTTCCAACAAATGAAAATTTAAGTTTATAAACCTCAGAACTTTACATTTCTTGGACATCAGTGCAGCTATTTCACTAACCTGCCCATTCTCTGGTCACCGTTTCTCTGTCTTGGCTGCTAAATTTTTAAAATAAGTCCCTATACTCTATTTAGAAACAGCCTGTGTTTTCTAAATATATCTTAAAGAGGAAGATGTTCTTATGCCAAGATTCAAATATACTGAACTTGATAATTATCTAGAATTCAGTTTGGTTCCGTTCAGTTCAGTCACTCAGTCGAGTCCGACTCTTTGGGACTCCATGAATCACAGCACACCAGGCCTCCCTGTCACTCAGACTCACGTCCATTGAGCCAGTGATGCCATCCAGCCATCTCATTCTCTGTCGTCCCCTTCTCCTCCTGCCCTCAATCTTTCCCAGCATCAGGGTCTTTTCCAATGAGTCAGCTCCTCACATCAGGTGGCCAAAATATTGGAGTTTCAGCTTCAACATCAGTCCTTCCAATGAACGCCCAGGACTGATCTCCTTTAGGATAGACTGGTTGGATCTCCTTGTAGTCCAAGGGACTCTCAAGAGTCTTCTCTAACACCACAGTTCAAAAGCATCAATTCTTCGGTGCTCAGCTTTATGTTCCAACTCTCACATCCATACATACCTACTGGAAAAACCATAGCTTTGACTAGATGGACCTTTGTCAGCAAAGTGATGTGTCTGCTTTCTAATATGCTGTCTAGGTTGGTCAGAGATTTTATTCCAAGGAGCAAGCATCTTTTAATTTCAGGTCTGCAGTCACCATCTGCAGTGATTTTGGAGCCCCAGAAAAATAAAGTCTGCCACTGTTTCCATTGTTTCCCATCTATTTGCCATGAAGTGATGGGACCAGATGCCATGATCTTAGTTTTCTGAATGTTGAGATTTAAGCCAACTTTTTCACTCTCCTCTTTCACTTTCACCAAGAGGCTGGTCAGTTCCTTTTCGCTTTCTGCCAATAAATGTGGCGTCATCTGCATATCTGAGGTTACTGATATTTCTCCCAGCAATCTTGATTCCATCTTGGGCTTCATCCAGCCCAGTGTTCCTCATAATGTACTCTGCATATAAGTTAAATAATGCAGTGACAATATACAGCCTTGATGTACTCCTTTTCCTAATTGGAACCAATCTGTTGTCCCATGTCCAGTTGTAACTATTGCTTCCTGACCTGCATACAGGTTTCTCAGAAGGCAGGTCAGGTGGTCTGGTATTCCTGTCTCTTTCAGAATTTTCCAGTTTGTGGTGATCCACACAGTCAAAGCCTTTGGCATAGTCAATAAAGCAGAAATAGATGTTTTTCTGGAACTCTCTTTTTTCTATGATCCATCGGATGTTGGCAATTTGATCTCTGGTTCCTCTGCCTTTTCTAAAACCAGCTTGAACATCTGGTAGTTCGTGGTTCACGTATTGCTGAAGCCTGGCTTGGAGAATTTTGAGCATGACTTTACTAGCGTGTGCTGCTGCTGCTGCTAAGTTGCTTCAGTCATGTCCGACTCTGTGTGACCCCATAGACGGCAGCCCACCAGGCTCCCCCATCCATGGGGCTCTCCAGGCAAGAACACTGGAGTGGGTTGCCATTTCCTTCTCCAATGCATGAAAGTGAAAGTGAAGTCGTTCAGTCGTGTCTGACTCTTTGCTACCCCATGGACTTGCAGCCTACCAGGCTCCTCCGTCCATGAGATTATCCAGGCAAGAGTACTGGAGTGGGGTGCCATTGCCTTCTCCTTTACTAGCGTGTGAGATGAGTGCAATTGTGCGGTAGTTTGAGCATTGCCTTCTAATGTGTTAGTTCTGTGATGATTTTTCCAGGTAGGTTGAACTGCTGTTGAAAGACTGATTGTGCAAAACTAGAGCTTGAAATTTGTCCAGACCTAGTAAAATGTTGAAAATTTGAGGAATAATTGATTTTTCTAGTCAGTATATTTTTCATTGTAGCAATCTCCTATATTGATTTGGTTTGCAATTTATGGTCTTCTGTGTTATATAGATATTTCACTACTTTATCTGTCTGAGGTTTCAATATTTGGATTTTTTTCATCTTTACAGTAATGTCAAAGATATGTAGGGTTTAGTGGTTTTTAAACTTGGGATTTGGCAAAAAAGTAAAGATCATTCTTGATGAAAGCTTTCACTGAGTTACAAAGAGATGTGTGCTTTGCCTCCTTGAAGGCCAGTAATTATCGGATTTCAGTTACTTTTCAGAGGTGTTTGTACTGAGTTGAAGCTTTCCTCTATTGATGAGCGGAATCATGAATTAACTGTCCTGGTCATCCAGTCGTTTACTTCCGCAGTCTGCTAGCCTGTGTATAATTGCTGTTACTGCTGGACATACATGATTTTTTGTTGCAGAAGTAATATGGAGCTCAGAGAAGTAAGGTGTTCCCCACCTCCAGGGACTTAAATGAGAGTGGGCAAGATGAGAACACAAAGAGTATGCAATCAGACTGATTCAAACACCCTGATATTTTGCCCCCCTTCACAGCATAACTGCTCATGTAGGAGTGCAGTTCATCTCCTAATCTGTCTTCAGCGCACTCCTTTCAAAACCCACCTCTCCAACAAAACTGCTCCAGTCGGGATCATGAGTGGCTTTAGTCAAAACCAGGGTCGGTTCTCGGTCCTCTCAGTCTGGGGCTTGTAGGTATCATTGGAAGCAGGTGGTCTTTTTCTACTCCTCCGAGCGCTGTCTCTTCTGGTTTTGCTTCAGCTTAACTTGCTGTTCTTTCCAGTCTGCTGGCTCTTCATCTTGCTGACTCTGAAAGTGGGTATATTCTAACTGCAGTCAGTCCCTGGTTCTGGTCTCTTCTCTGTTGAAATTCGCTCTTTCCATGAGAGTGGGCACCTCATCCGGTCTCTTTCTTGGCTTTAAGCTCCATAATACGCTGACAGTTTCCAGATTTACATTTCTCATCTGAACCTCTCTCTTGGACTCGAAGTAGCATATTTCCACTTGGGATTATCTAATAGGCATCTTAAATATAACATGTCCCAAACTCCTGATGATTCCCCTGTGTCCAACCTGCAGTCTTTACTGTATCAGTTATCCGACAGATAATCTGTTAACATTTTGAGATATGCCTTCCCAGGTGTGTGTGGGCGTGTATTTTTTTATTTCTCACTACCACTCATGACATAGTTTTGTGTGCATTGTTTTCTTTCTCTGCCTCCATCTCACCCCCTTTACTATGAACATGCTTTATGTACCCGCATATATTCTTTAGAAATCTAGTTTTTAGTAGCTACTTGGTTGTACCATCATTTACTGACTAACATTTTCTGTGAACATTGCATTACCTTCCATGACTTACTACTAAAATTTAAACCATGACTTGTATACCTGTTACATTTAGTATCCCTGTTACAAAAAAGAAAGAAAAAACAGTTTCATCATTCTGGTTCTGCACTATCCCATCAGGGTAGCCACAAACCACATGTAGCTGTTGAGCGCTTAAGCGTGGCTGGTTCAATAACATGTACTATATAAAACGTAAAATATAGATTTCAAAGGCTTAGTTTGAAAAAAAAATCAATGATTTTTTGTATTTCTTGTTGAAATATTTTCTTTTATTGGACTAAATAATATGTACTTTAAAAATTAACTTCATCTTTGTCTTTTAACTTTTTAAAATGTGACTATCAGAAAATCAAAAATCATATGTGTGACTCACATTGTGCTCCTTTGGGCCAATGCTGTGTTAGTCACTCAGCTCAGAAACTTTGGAGTCATCCTGTGTTCTTCTCTTCCTCTATACTCCATACTCTGTTGGTGCTACATTCAGAAAATATCCAGACCTGACCACTTTTCACCACCTGCACTATGCCTGTTCAAGTCCAAGCCATCATTAGATTTTGCTTAGATTCTTATAATAGCCGTTGACTTGGCTCCAGGCTCCGGGAGTCTGATCTCAATATAGTGGCCAAAGTGATTTTTGAACCACACATCAGGTCATGTCTCTCCTCTCCCCAAAACCTTCCAGTGGCTTCTCATCTTATTCACAGTAAAAGTCAAGTCGTAACAAAGCTGATGCCCGTCTACCCCTTGGACTTTATTTCTACATAATTCTTCCTGTCATAAGCCAAACATGTACCCCACTTGGATCTTATGTTTCCTCTTTCCGACCTGGAGTGCTCTTCCCCCAGGTAGATGCCAGGGCCTGTGCTTTTATTTCCTCCAGGTTTTTGCTTCTCTGTGAAACATGTGCTGAATCCCGTGTTTAAAATTAGGAGCCTACTTTGCTCAACAGCACACCAACAATCCCTAACTCCTTTTCTTGCGTTTTCTTTCTTTTTTGCAGTTGTTAACATCTAACAATATATATTAAACTTTGTTGCAGTTCAGTTGCTAAGTTGTGTCTGACTCCTTGCAACCTCAGGAACTATAGCATGCCAGGCTCCCCCATCCTCCAATATCTGTCAGAATTTGCTCAAATTCATATCCGTTGAGGTGGTGATGTTATCCAGCCATTTCATCCTCTGTTGCCCCCTTCTCCTTTTTCCTTCAGTCTTTTCCAGCAACAGAGTCCTTTCCAGTGAGTAGTCTCTTCATATTAGGTGGCCAAAGTATTAGAGCTTCAGCTTTAGCCTCAGTTCTTCCAACGAATATTCAGGGTTGATTTCCTTTAGGATGGACTGGTTTGATCTCCTTGCTGTCCAAGGGACTCAAGAGTCTTCTCTAGCACCCCAACTTGAAAGCATCGCTTCTTTGGCACTCAGCCTTTTTTATGGTCCAACTCTCACATCTGTACATGACTACTGGAAAAACCATAGTTTTGACTATACAGACCTTTGTCAGCGAAGTGATCTCTTTGCTTTTTAATATGCTGTCTAGGTTTGTCATAGCTTTCCTTCCAGGGAGCAAGCGTCTTTTAATTTCATGGCTGCAGGTACTATCTACAGTGATTTTGGAGCCTCCCAAAGTAACGTCTGTCACTGCTTCCACTTTCCCCTCTTCTATTTGCCACGAAGGATACCATGAACTTAGTTTTTTAATTGCATTTATTTTCTGTCTTTCTCCATCAGAGCATAATTTCCCTGAGGGCAAGAACCTTTGTTTTATTCACTGCTGTTTCTATAGCTTTAAAAACAATACTTAGCACATATTAGGTGATAGTATGTGTAGTAACTACTTGTTATTGTATATAAGTCCGTATCTATAGTATAGTAACTACTTGTTGAATAGATGAGTAATTGAATTTGTTAGTACTGCAAGTGTTGTAGTGATTTGATGAGAATAACGATGGGTGTTTGTGGGCATAAGACCACTCCTTCTTCCTATACTGAAATTAACTAGAAGGAGAAAAGACTGGATGGTCAGGGTAGGGCATTGTTGAAGAGGGACTTAAATCCTAGGCCAAAGCGTCTGTATTTACTTCAGTGGAAACTAAAGTGCACTGAAATTCTTTAAACTGCAAATTGAAGTTTACTCTCATAGCTGAGAGAGTAGACAGATGGACAGACAGTTGATAACAGTGCATAAAAGAATCATTGATCGGATTGTGGAGAGAGCGCCGAATGGATAATGCAGTCATGCAGTTGGGAAAGATCCCACCTCTCCCTCACCCTTCCCGTCTCCTTTCTTCCCCACTGCCGAGCTGCCGCCTACTTCTGCGCTTCTCACTCATTCATACTGCTGCCCGCTGCTTCACTTTCCATCCTCTCATTGACTCCTTTCAACCTGATCCAAACCTTAACTGTTGCATGAGAAGTCAGTGCTTCTGCTGCTGCTGCTGCTAAGTCTCTTCAGTCGTGTCTGACTCTGTGCGGCCCCATAGAGCACAGCCCACCAGGCTCCCCCGTCCCTGGGATTCTCCAGGCAAGAACACTGGAGTGGGTTGCCATTTCCTTCGCCAATTCAGGAAAATGAAAAGGTAAGTCGCTCAGTCGTGTCCGACTCTTAGGGACCCCATGGACTGCAGCCCACCAGGTTCCTCTGTCCATGGCATTTCCCAGGCAAGAGTACTGGAGTGGGTTGCCACTGCCTTCGCCAATAAAGTCACTAATCACCATCAAATGACTAAATATAAAGTGCCCTTTTCAGACCGTATCCCAAATAACCTCTTGGGAGCATTTGACCCTGCCGATCACCATTCCCAAGAGGTGGGTATCGTGAGGAAGCTTGATGAACTGTGAAGCATCCCTGCCTTTCCACAGGCCATCCCTGTTTGCTATATTCTTCCCCTCTCTTTATTTTTCCCAGTGAAAGCCCACGTATCCCTCTCAGTCTCCCCCCAAAGCCCAATATTTGGACGCTTGCTAAGACCCTAATATCCTTTAGGGCAGGGACTGCTTTATTCACCTTTATATTCCAACTCTCAACATAAAATAAGCACTTGATAAACACTTATTGGAAGAATGAATTAATTTTGTTATGATGCACATTTGGGGTTCAGTTCAGTTCAGTCGCTCAGTCGTGTCCAACTCTTTGCGACCCCATGGACTGCAGCATGCCAGGCCTCCCTGTCCATCACCAACTCCCGGAGTTTACTCAAACTCATGTCCATTGAGTCGGTGATGCCATCCAACCATCTCATCCTCTGTCGACCCCATCTCCTCCCGACTTCAATCTCTCCCAGGCATCGGGGTCTTTTCCAGTGAGTCAGTTCTTCACATCAGGGGAACAAAGTGTTGGAGTTTCAACTTCAGCATCGGTCCTTCCAATGAACACTCAGGACTGATCTCCTTTAGGATGGACTGGTTGGATCTCCTTGTAGTCCAAGGGACTCTCAAGGGTCTTCTCCAATACCACAGTTCAAAAGCTTCAATTCTTCGGCACTCAACTTAATGTTCCAACTCTCATGTCCATACATAACTACTGGAAAAACCATAGCTTTGACTAGATGGACCTTTGTCAGCAAAGTGATGTCTCTGCTTTCTAATATGCTGTCTAGATTGGTCAGAGATTTTATTCCAAGGAGCAAGCGTCTTTTCATTTCATGGCTGCAGTCACCATCTGCAGTGATTTTGGAGCCCCCCAAAATAAAGTCTGCCACTGTTTCCATTGTTTCCCATCTATTTGCCATGAAGTGGTGGGACCAGATGCCATGATCTTAGTTTTCTGAATGTTGAGATTTAAGCCAACTTTTTCACTTTCCTCTTTCACTTTCATCAAGAGGCTGGTCAGTTCCTTTTCGCTTTCTGCCAATAAGGGTGGTATCATCTGCAAATCTGAGGTTACTGATATTTCTCCCAGCAATCTTGATTCCATCTTGTGCTTCATCCAGCCCAGCGTTCCTCATGATGTACTCTGCATATAAGTTAAATAAGCACAGTGGCAATGAATAGCCTCCAATTTGGATCCAGTCTCTTTTTCCATGTCCAATTCTAACTGTTGCTTCTTGATCTGCATACAGATTTCTCAGGTGGCAAGTAAGGTGGTCTGGTATTCCCATCCCTTTCAGAATTTTCCACAGTTTGTTGTGATCCACACAGTCAAAGGCTTTGGCATAGTCAATAAAGCAGAAGTAGATTAATTTTTTGGAACTCTCTTGCTTTTTTGATGATCCATCAGATGTTGGCAGTTTGATCTCTGGTTCCTCTGCCTTTTCTAAATCCAGCTTGAACATCTGGAAGTTCTCGGTTTACGTACTGTTGAAGATTTGCTTGGAGAATTTTGAGCATTACTTTATTAGCGTGTGCTGCTGCTGCTGCTAAGTCACTTCAGTCATGTCTGACTCTGTGTGACCCCATGGATGGAAGCCACCAGGCTCCCCTGTCCCTGGGATTCTCCAGACAAGAACACTGGAGTGGGTTGCCATTTCCTTCTCCAATGTGTGAAAGTGAAAAGTAAAAGTAAAGTCGCTTAGTCGTGTCTGACCCTTAGCGACCCCACGGACTGCAGCCTACCAGGCTCCTCCATCCATGGGATTTTCTAGGCAAGAGTACTGGAGTGGCTTGCCATTGTGAGATGAGTGCAATTGTGCAGTAGTTTGAGCATTCTTTGGCATTGTCTTTGGGATTGGAATGAAAACTGACCTTTTCCAGTCCTGTGGCCACTGCTGAGTTTTCCCAGTTTACTGGCATTTTGAGTGCAGCACTTTCACAGCATCATCTTTCAGGATTTGAAATAGCTCAACTGAATTCCATCACCTCTGCTAGCTTTGTTCACAGTGACGCTTCTTAAGGCCCAACTGACTTCACATTCCAGGATGTCTGGATCTAGGTGAGTGATCACACCAACGTGGTTACCTGGGTCATGAAGATCTTTTTTGTACAGTTTTTCTGTGTATTCTTGCCACCTCTTCTTAATATCTTCTGCTTCTGTTAGGTCTGTACCATTTCCGTCCTTTATTGAGCCCACCTTTGCATGAAATGGTCCCTTGGTATCTCTAATTTTCTTGCAGAGATCTCTAGTCTTTCCCATATTATTGTTTTTAGTCTTCCCTGTTCTGTTTAGTGCTCATAAATCTTGATGTCATCAACATTTGTGTATGCCCATAGCTTTTCTCAAGTTTCAACACGTAACTAAAACTTTGAACTTGGTATGAATCTCTGAACTTGCTCAGTAATCCTTACTGCCAGAAATTTGTTGCTGGTGAGAGAGCGAAGACAAAGGAGAGCTTTATTCCTTTCTGCCCCCTTGCACATCCCAGTCACCAGTTCAATTCAGTTCAGTGGCTCAGACATGTCCAGCTTCTCCCGAAACCTCCAGAGTAGAAGCGCCCACTTTGTTATGTTTGTACTCTTACATTTTCCGTTTCAGCAATGAAATAAGGTGAGTCCTGGAATAAATTCGTTTATGATAACAGTAGCAAACAGAAAAACAGAGTAGACCAACAGTGAAACAACCCAGTATCATTTGAGAGAAAATGACACGGGGTGCCCCTTGCTAGAAAAGTTCTGAAGTTCTTTATTCCTTTTAGTGAAATAAATGTTTATAACGATATAAGAATGTATTAATATAGTACTGTGTGATTATCAAGTAAAATATAAAATTGCTATTTCTAAATTTTTAAAGTTTTTAACTTTATCAGATTTGTGTGGGATTACTATTGTGCTTAGTCACTCAGTCATGTCTGACTCTTTGCGATCCCATGAACTGTAGCCCACCAGGCTCCTCTCTCCACGGAGATTCTCCAGGCAAGAATACTAGAGTGGTTAGCCATTCTCTTTTCCAGGGGATCTTCCCAACCCAGGGATCAAATCCAGGTCTCCCACATTGCAGGCAGATACTTTCCCGTCTGAGCCACCAGGGAAGCCAAGTATTTAGTTGTCCAAAATATTTAGATGTCCAAAATATTTGAATAATATTTTAACTTTAAATTTTCACATCTTCACTTTCTTGTACATAATCCTTCAATATACTCGAACTGCCTTCGAGAAAGAGTATACACAGAACTGTGGTAAAATACTATTTTGAAGAGAATGTTCATGTTGTCACTAGGTTTTATTCTAAATTGACAGTACTCTTTTTTGATTTGTTTTGTTTTCTGGCCAGTACTGTATATGGAAATTTCTCCTTTCACTTATGAAAGAAAGTACGTGTTATGTCTGTTGTACTCTGTGAAAATGTGCAGCTCTGGCAGTTACCCTGGATGGTTTTGCTGGAGTAATTAAAACACAGATGGAGCTCATTTCTTTCCCAAGTGTTTGATTGGCAGATACTTTGTGATCAACACTTGTTTCAGCTGAACACATCGGCACCATCTGCCTTCAGTTGACTTAGCGACTGGTCGCAGCAGAGTTTCCTAATCATCACATGGGCCACTTTAAATAGCGTATATTTCTCTTACTGAAGTCATCAGATGATTTATGAAAAAAATTACATACAATATATAAGAATTTTCATGAAGTTGGTGTGCAACTTAATGAAATACTCATAAATATTTTTTGAATCTACTATTCCCTTGCTCTGATTAAAATATTTAAAGCATAGCATAAATCACTGCATCTTAAAAAGTTGACATTTCTAGACAAAGTTAGCTGATAGGGCATAGTGAGGTTGTTAGAGATTATTTCAGATCTGGGTCCTGTGTTTTGAACCATCAGTGCAAGTAACTAATTACAAATAAAACATACTGTATTATGCTGTCCCCAAACCCAACGCAAATAACACAGAAGAATTTGCTAACTTTAAACATTTTTTATATTTATTACTTTTGGAAACAGTTCTTTATTACTGTTGGAAATTACTTCTTTATTTAAATATCAGAATAAGAATTAGATAGAAATTCAGGTTCATTCAAGTTTGTTGCAAGTAAGTGGATGCGGGTTATTTTGTGAAAAAACACACATTCAAGGTATTGGAAACATAGAATGGCTTTTTAACAAGAAGGAAGAGATATTTATTTTATTTATCCTAGAAATATATTTTGAAATATGTAGTTGTGCAAACATATAGTCTAGAGTTATGAGGAATACACGTTTATTATGCATAAAACATGAATTCTCTATATAATTATTAACGGAAAAGTTTGCCATCCAAATGGATATGTAATTATGACTGCCAAGATGAGAAACATGCTATGGAATACTTACGGGGAAAACCGAATGACTGTGACTATTGCTTCCAGAATGTTAGAACAAAGAATGAAGGAATCAGATTGAGAAACATTCTGAAGAACCCTGGAGTACACTCACTGCCTTTGGCTTCTTTGGAAACAGTTCTGGTAAAGGGCAGGAGCGACTTGGGACTTTGGTAAGAATTTTAAGATAGATTTATGAAGCTTATCGCTCCACGTGAAGTGAAAAATAGGATGGATTTTGAAGGTGAACCAACAGCAAAGGAGGAAAATAACTACGAATGTATAGAGATGTATCATCTCCTAGTGCCAGAAATCTTTAAAGATAAACTTTGAATTAGCTTCTTATTTTTTTTGAATATGTAATCACCTCTGTTCACACTTGGAACTTTTCAAGGTAAGGAGTGGGTTTGGGAAGAAAGAGTTTTAACTTTATTTGAAAGGCATTTCAGTTTATTTGGTAAACATTTATCCTAAGATGTCTACATTCTCCTGAGGGGAAGGATATGACTGATTTTGATACAACAGACTAGGATGTGTCCCATAAAGAGGGCACTGCGGAAGTTCCAAGAAGGGAGTTCCCAGATCAGGAGGCGCCCCCGACCACCTGCACATAAGTCTGCACTCACTCACTTGGCTCTCCTGCTCTGGCAGTCTCCATCTCCTTCCCCAGCCTGTTCCCTTCTTTCTGTGCCACTTTTATCGTGTCAGCATTTGCTGTATAGCTTCGCATTGGTAGACACCCTTCTTATATTATGACTATGTAGTACGAATAGAACTGATGCTTCTGAACTGTGCTGTTGAAGACTCTTGAGAGTCCCTTGGACTGTAAGGAGATCCAACCAGTCCATTCTAAAGGGGATCAATCCCGGGTGTTCATTGGAAGGACTGATGCTAAAGCTGAAACTCCAATACTTTGGCCACCTCATGCGAAGAGTTGACTCACTGGAAAAGACTCTGATGCTGGGAGGGATTGGGGGCAGGAGGAGAAGGGGACGACAGAGGATGAGATAGTTGGATGGTGTCACCAACTCAAGGGCATGAGTTTGGGTGGACTCCAGGAGTTGGTTATGGACAGGGAGGCCTGGCGTGCTGCGGTTCATGGGGTCACAAAGAGTCGGACATGACTGAGCAACTGAACTGGAACGGATATAATATGGATCCCTAGAGAACTTTATCCAGTGTCATTTGGATAATAACTAACATTTATTGAGTACTTACTATGTGTCTGGGCTTCCCTGGTGGCTCAGCTGGTAAAGAATCCGCCTGCAGTGCAGGAGACCTGGGTTTGATCCCTGGTTGGGAAGATCCCCTGGAGAAGGGAAAGGCTGCCCACCCCAGTATTCTGGCCTGGAGAATCCCATGGACTGTATAGTCCATGGAGTTGCAAAGATTTGGACACGACTGAGTGACTTTCACTTCACTTCACTACTGTGTGTCTGATGCTTTTCAAAATACATCCTCATTTCCTCCTCACCTTATTTTGCAAATGAGGAAACTACCTGAAATAACTAACTTAAATCAGTAGAAGGATTGGGGTTCCTCTAGACAGATTGACTCCAGATGAGTGCGGTTCCAGTGCTGTTTCAACCCACGTGGCTCCTAGAATTGCCCTGAGTGTAAAGAGTTAAGTGTCCTCTCTACCCTCAACCTTGCTGGATTAAAGCCAAGAACGGCAGGCTGCAGAGGCTGAGAAAGACAGCCTCCAGGGCAGACATTAAAATGAAAAGAGGGGCACAGAGCTGAGAAGGGCAGTTACAGTCCCAAGAGGCTGGGTGGGGAGAGCCTGTTTATACTCAGGCTTCCCTGGCACAGCTCCCGTTGCTGGTACAGACTGCCTGCCAGGCTTGCCCGTCAGTTCCCGCCACCTCGTGCTACTCTGTGCCCCTCTAACCTGTGTCTGTGGGCTTCCCTGGTGGCTCAGAGGGTAAAGCGTCTGCCCGCAATGCGGGAGACCCGGGTTCGATCCCTGTGTCAGGAAGATCCCCTGGAGAAGGCAATGGCAACCCACTCCAGCACTCTTGCCTGGAAAATCCCATGGACAGAGGAGCCTGGCGGGCTATAGTCCATGGGGTCGCAAAGAGTCAGATACGACTGAGCGACTTCACTTTCTTTCACTTTTCGCCTGTGTCTATTCTGAAGGCCAACAGGCAGCTGAGAGACAGGCAAGGAAGAATATTCCCAAGTGGAACACAAGTTTCCCTTCATTAATTTTTTTTTTTCCAATAAAAGGATTTCTGAACACGCGGACTAGGTATGGAATGAGACGTGCAAAACTGAACCTCCTCCTTCAAATATGATAGAACGTGCACAGGTCTGAGAGGGCTTTTCCTTGTCTGAGTCCCAGGTCTTACATTAACTTTCTCTGGTTTCTTTATTTCCTTGTGGGAAAGGAGGGAACTGGGTTAAAAGTTCTAGAGTCCCTACCAACTCTGAAAAAAAAGTTTCTGGTGATAAGGGGCTAATAGTCTATCTATCTGAGCAGACATGAGAAATGCATGTAAAAAGTTAAATATAGAGAAAACCTGACATATGTAGAAAGAAATAAGAATAGAGATTGCCCATGAGGATGTGCAGATTGATTGGAGTGGAAGTTGCATCATGATATGGTGGTTACTTATCAAACTGTATATCTAAGGTGTGCATTAAAAATAAAGTGCACTCAAAAATAAAGCAAAGCAAAAAATATATAATGATACATACAGGCTAAAAGTTTTCCAGAGGTGCTACATTAGGAAGCTGGTTTGAGCCCAGTAACAGAGGCTGGTTTATATGTGTAAGCTATTATTTTGCTTCCTTAAATACTTTTGTTTCATGAAATACGTTTGAGATTTTTTAAATTTTCTTTTTCCTTTTAAAAGTCTTTTAAAAATTGCATCACGTTTTTCTTTGTCTTTCCTTTTTTCTTTTTTTCAAGTTAGCTGCTGCCATTTCTTCAAATGAGCCTTCTTAGTTTCTTTGTTTTTTAAACTCTGGCAGTCGCTGTGTGAAGCTTACACATCCAGACCGCTCTTGGCACACAGGTAACGCTTCATGAACGTTAGTCACACAGAGCCATTGACTTTATCTCAGTCTTTCTGCTTCAGCATGCCACACGTTTTTCTGTTGAATCAATTAAACATTCATCTACGTTTTTATCCTTCTTGTATAGAGATACGTTAGTAAACTCTTGCTGCTGCTAAGTCACTTCAGTCATGTCCCACTCTGTGCAACCCCATAGACGGCAGCCCACCAGGCTCCTCTGTCCATGGGATTTTCCAGGCAAGAGTACTGGAGTGGGTTGCCATTGCCTTCTCCAAGTAAACTCTTGAGTATTCATTAAAAATTTTCCTTGGTTCTTTCTTATTTAAAATTCTTATCTTTGTTAAAAATCTTAAACTGTTATTTTACTGCCTCCTGTCACCCTGGTGGTCAGCTGATTTATCCAGGGATGCAGATAACAAATTAAGAGTGATGGTGCTTGAAACATATTCTTTTGTTATATCCTGTCTAAAAGAGTGATTGGCCATGTATGATCCGCTGTGTTAGGTGACACCAGTATTAGAATATAATATAATTAAAATGCATTATCCTAAAATGTTCTGCTTTAAACAAGATGGAAAGATTGAAGGAAGGGGAAGAGATGTAAGAAGTTGGAATAATGCTCATCTTAAAAAATGAAGCATTTGGACTTCCCTGATGGTCCAGTGACTAAGACTCCGTGCTCCCAATGCAGGGGGCCTGGGTTCGATCCCTAGTAAAGAAATTATTCATAGATCCCACATGCTGTAACTTAGCAGAAAGCAATGGCACCCCACTCCAGTGCTCTTGCCTGGACAATCCCATGGATGGACTAGCCTGGTAGGCTGCAGTCCATGGGGTCATGAAGAGTCGGACACGACTGAGTGACTTCACTTACACTTTTCACTTTCACACATTGGAGGAGGAAATGGCAACCCACTCCACTCCAGTGTTCTTGCCTGGAGAATCCCAGGGACGGCGAAGCCTGGTGGGCTGCCGTCTATGGGGTCGCACAGAGTCAAACACGACTGAAGTGACTTAGCAGCAGCAGCAGCTGTAGCTTAAGAGTTCTCATACCCCAACCAACTGAGACCTGGCATAGTCAAATAAATAAATGTTTTTAAAAAATGAAGGATTAAGTTTGTTAAGAAGTGTCAGATAAGGGAGGGCATCATTTTCTGCATTGCTTGTGACGTCCCTTCCGTTCTGTACTATCCCAATGCCATTGACATAGTTGACCAATCACGGTTTTGCTGGTTTGAATTCATTTTGGGCCATTCTGATTTAGTGTTGATTACTTTTGGTATTCTTTTTCTCCTCTGTCCCCTAAACTCTTAAACGTTCATTCTCAGTGTTGCTTACTTCCAAATTCGAAAGGCAGACTGACCCTGGAGAGTGAAGGTAAGAACAGAAACTGAAGCAGCAGTCTGCTGTGCTGTAGTCGCTCAGTCATGTCTGACTTTTGCAACCCCATCGACTCCTACCAGGCTCCTCTGTCCAGGGGATTCTCTAGGCAAGAATACGGGAGTGGGTTGCCATGCCCTTCTCCAGTGGGTTGCTCCGCCCTCCTCCAGGGGATCTTCCCAATCCAGGGATTGAACCCAGGTCTCCCACATTGCTGGCAGATTCTTTACCATCTGACCCACCAGGGAAGCCCAAGAGTACTGGAGTGGGTAAGCCTATCCCTTCTCCAGGGGATCTTCCTGACCCGGGAATTGAACTGGGTTCTCCTGCACTGCATGCAGATTTATTTTTACCTGCTGAGTTACCAGGGAAGCCCAAAACAGTGGCATAGGTATGAGAAATTGGGATGTGGCAGATAAAACTGTGGTGGGCAGGGTGGACTGTGGTTTGATCCTGGAAGGCAGTGCCTGACTTCCCATTCTCCAACAGGTAAAGGTAGGCTGGACCCATTTCCTTCAGTTCAGTTCAGTTCAGTTGCTCAGTCGTGTCCAACTCTCCGCGACCCCATGAATCACAGCATGCCAGGCCTCCCTGTCCATCACCAACTCCCGGAGTTCACTCAAACTCATGTCCACAGAGTCGGTGATGCCATCCAGCCATCTCATTCTCTGTCGTCCCCTTCTCCTCCCACCCCCAACCTTTCCCAGCATCAGAGTCTTTTCCAGTGAGTCAACTCGTCGCATGAGGTGGCCAAAGTATTGCAGGCAGGTAAGAACGAGGAGGATTGAGGCTCATTAACTTCTGTGATTATAACCCTGGCTCCCAGGAGAGCTAACTCCAAGCTGCCCAAAGAGTTTAGTGGGCTGCTGTCTGTGGGGTCACACAGAGTCAGACATGACTGAAGCAGCAGCAGTAGCGGTGTCTAAAGTCATGGGGATAAAGGGATGGGATTAGAAAACTATAAAGAAGATAAACATGTTGCCAGTGTTCTTTGTACAATATCATTTCAAATTCTCGATTCTTTATAGTGTAGTTTGATGGGAGGCCAGATTAGATTCTAAGCCTCAAGATTAATGAATTCCCAAATGCACATTAACACCAAGTTCTCTCAAATGAGGAGAAACAGAGCATCACTTACATTTTTAAAGAATCCTGGACTATTAAAATCTAAATGCCAAAGTTAGATTACAAAACTGCAACATATTATAAATGTTTACATTAAATTTGTTAGACTCCTGTTAACAGGGTTACAAAGTACAGCGCCTGGATATGTAATGGAATTTGAGGATAACACTAGAAATCCAAATTTATGGTTTCCCCCTAGCCAATTGCTTGCTCTTTTGCTCTTTTCCCACTGCCAATCTTACAAAATTTCTGAATAATGGAGTTGGTGATGGACAGGGAGGCCTGGCGTGCTGTAATTCATGGGGTCGCGGAGAGTCGGACACGACTGAGCGACTTAACTGAACTGAACTGAAAATTTTCCAAATAGATGTGATAGAAGTTATTTTTATAGAATTTTATTATATTGAGAACCAAAAAGTTCTCAAAAGTTATCTCTTTGAAATAGAAAAATTGAGGAAGAGAAGAATTGAATGATGGTTAGAGTCACAGAGAAGACAGAGAAAATATTTTTAAAAAGCTACTCAGAATTCCTAGATCCTCCACATTTAAACGTTTTGTCACCAAAGCGGAGAATTTTAACAGTATCATAGTTTGTTATAGGCCCGAATAAAATAACGATGTTTGCTTAGCAATGCTGAGTTGAAATAGAGTCACAAATTGCTATAAAGTCTTACTGCACTCGAAGGAAGAAAAGTTACAAGAGAATTAAAGTAATTTTTTTAAACAAAGTATGGGTGAATGGTGTATTATACTCCCAATATTAAAAAGTACTAATCTGAGGTTAAAATATTTTTTCTCCTTAATAGGTTTCATTTTGAGTATCTGATTGTTGTGTTGACCTTGGTTGGGAAGTAATTAGACACGCAAGGATGGTTTAGCCTTCTTGCGTCTGTGACTTGCTTCCGGGAAGGAACACTGGGGCAGATGTCAAGCTACAGTCAGGGTGAGCAATTAAAATCAAGTAATCTTAGGGCACCCAGGACTAAGATTCATAGAGTCTGGATCCTCTCTTTTGCATGGGCCTGTTTTCCGAAAAATGGGTATGAAGGATGAAATGGAAAATAACCTAGAAGGAATCTCTGAAATCTGGTGGTCCTGAGGTTAAGTTTACTATAAACCCTAAGATCCCATGCTTACTCACTTTTAATGGACCTATCCGCACGTTTAATTTGCAAAGCAGTTTCTGGCCTTGTGATAACACAGCCGCAGGAAGGCACTGATTGTATCTCGGATAGACTCTGACCATGCGGAAGATATCAGTTTATTATCTCTTTTTTGTGTGTGTTTCTAGTTTACTAAGCCTTAAGTTAATTTTACTTAACAGTTATTTTATTGTGGTTAGGAGCACTGGAAACATTTAAAATGGCATTTGGTTTGTTAAAACCCCACAAAGCTAGCAGATGGTGGAGGGAAGCGGCACTCAGGATGCCACTTGATCCTTAATTCAAGACCATACTGGATGCTGCATCTGGAAGAAGAGCTGTGCCAAGAACATTGCTGGCGAATGAGAGACTCTGTTATTCATAAATATTTAGGAAAAATCAGAAGCAAGTGTTCATGAGCATAGTTCATTGCAGTTCAGTTCAGTTCACTCTCTTAGTCGTGTCTGACTCTTTGCGACCCCATGGACTGCAGCACGCCAGGCCTCCCTGTCCATCACCAACTCTGGGAGTTTACTCAAACTCATGTCCACTGAGTCAGTGATGACATCCAACCATCTCATCCTCTGTCGTCCCCTTCTCCTCCTGCCTTCAATCTTTCCCAGCATCGGGGTCTTTTCTAATGAGTCAATTCTTCGCATCAGGTGGCCAAAGTATTGGAGTTTCAGCTTCAACATCAGTCCTTCCAATGCACACCCAGGACTGATCTCCTTTAGGATGGCCTGGTTGGATCTCCTTGCAGTCCAAGGGACGCTCAAAAGTATTCTCTAACACCACAGTTCAAAAGCACCAATTCTTCGACGCTCAGCTTTCTTTATAATCCAACTCTCACATCCATACATGACTACTGGAAAAACCATAGCCTTTACTAGATGAACCTTTGTTATCAAAGTAATGTCTCAGCTTTTTAATATGCTGTCTAGGTTGGTCTAGCTTGGTATATGAAACCAAAGAGATATCCCACTGGAGGAGGATTCTGCAAACATTTCCAAATCTGTAGTATTTGGCTCTGAATTAAAAAAAAAATCTCCCTGCAATGCAGGAGACCTGAGTTCAGTCCCTGGGTTGGGAAGATCCCCTGGAGAAGGGCATGGCAACCCACTCCAGTATTCTTCGCTGGAGAATTTCATGGACAGAGGAGCCTGGAGTATATAGTCCATGGGGTCTCAGAAGAGTCAGACACAACGGAGTGACTAAGCATAGCACAGTATTTATTCGTGTAACGTTTTAATAAACCTATGGAGAATAGGCTTTTATAATGAAAACTTTATAGCTCTGTTGCTTTATTTTATTCATTCTGTGTACAAATGGAAGTTTTCATTCGTAATAGTCCCTGAAATAGTCATTATGTGTTTAAACCCCTCACTCCAAATGTAGAATCTCCAGGTTTTTGTCTTTAAACATTGCCCCAATGCTTACAATATTAAAAAGCTGAGTATAATTAATTGGTAGCCTGTTTAACTGTGATAGCTGGCATCTAGTGACTTTTCCTCTTATTCTTTTTGTTCTTTATTATAACCACTCCATTTGTGAAATTTTTTCTGCTTCCTGCTTAATACTTCCTAAGAATTATTTTTTCCCCCAGTGAGTTAAAGAAAGAGGCTTCAAAGCAATGTTAAATACAGGTGACAGCGTTTCCTAATTAGTTTTATAAGCACAGAAATAAATCACTTAAAAATTCATGAGCTCCTTTGACGTCACTTTTTTCTTCTTAAGGAATGTACACTTTCTGGAATAAGGATTCTCTCTAGACACTTTAGTGTTTTAACCCATGTAGTTAGCAAATTGTTGCAAGATCTAAAGATCCATGTCTAGATGCCAAATTAGACTTCAGGAGACCCTGAAGGATACTGAATGGTCAGGAAATAGGAAGTCATCCACTCCTGATGTCAGTCCCCAGTTTGAGGACAGGCCTGTGAGGATGTTCTAAGAAGCAAGAGACTTGCAGCTGGAGAAGGAAATGCCTTTTTACTGAGCATCAGTGCTCAGTGGCAGACCTGCTGACCCCTGACCTGTAATGTATCAGCCTTGTGTGTAAATGACCAGAAAGAAAAAGAACCTTAATTTAAGCCATTTTCATATATGTGCATTGAATGGCTTATAGTTTTATTCTCATCATCAAACATTTCCTTACAGAACTCCTTAGAAGAAATTTTGGGTAGTGGATCTCCCTAGACACGAGTGGTTTTGGATTCTCTAATAAAGTCATCTTTCCTTCAGGATTTCAAGTTTTAGATCTATGCTTGGGGTGGGAAATTAAATGATGCCCAAATAAAATAAACTGTGGAAAATTCTGAAAGAGACGGGAATACCAGATCACATGACCTGCCTCTTGAGAAACCTGTATGCAGGTCAGGAAGCAACAGTTAGAACTGGACATGGAACAACAGACTGGTTCCAAATAGGAAAAGAAGTACATCAAGGCTGCATATTGTTACTCTGCTTATTTAACTTATATGAAGAGTACATCATGAGAAACACTGGACTGGAAGAAGCATAAGCTGGAATCAAGATTGCCGGGAGAAATCTCAATAACTTCAGATATGCAGATGACACCACCCTTATAGCAGAAAGTGAAGAAGAACTAAAGAGCCTCTTAATGAAAGTAAAAAAGGAGAGTGAAAAAGTTGTCTTAAAGCTCAACATTCAGAAAACTAAGATCATGGCATCCAGTCCCATCACTTCATGGCAAGTAGATGGGGAAACAATGGAAACAGTGGCTGACTTTATTTTTCTGGGCTCCAAAATCACCGCAGATGGTAACTGCAGCCATGAAATTAAAAGACCCTTACTCCTTGGAAGGAAAGTTATGACCAACCAAGACAGCATATTAAAAAGCAGAGACATTACTTTGCCAACAAAGGTCCATCTAGTCAAGGCTATGGTTTTTCCAGTAGTTATGTATGGATGTGAGAGTTGGATTATAAAGAAAGCTGAGCGCTGAAGAATTGATGCTTTTGAACTGTGGTGTTAGAGAAGACTCTTGAGAGTCCCTTGGACTGCAAGGAGATCCAACCAGTCCATCCTAAAGGAGATCAGTCCTGGGTGTGCATTGGAAGGACTGATGTTGAAGCTGAAACTCCAATACTTTGGCCACCTGATTTGAAGAACTGACTCATTGGAAAAGACCCTGATGCTGGGAAAGATTGAGGGCAGGAGGAGAAGGGGACAACAGAGGATGAGATGGTTGGATGGCATCACCGAACTGATGGATATGGGTTTGGGTAAACTCCAGGAGTTGATGATGGACAGGGAGGCCTGGCGTGCTGCAGTTCATGGGGTTGCAAAGAGTCGGACACGACTGAGCAACTGAACTGAACTGAACAAATCAAATAGATTATCAGTAGTTCAAGACAAAAGACTCAGAAGAGAATCAATAGCAAGCAGTCTTCCTAAGAACCTGACTATTTACTGTTTGCTTATGTATAAGATGACCTATCGAATAGCAGATTTTAATGTTAGCATTCTGTACTGGAAAGACCATTTAATGTGGATTTATACGGCACTGGCCTGGAGGTCAAGCTCCAGGAGAACAGGCTGTGTGAACCTGTCAAGTTGTGGAACCTCTTTGAGTTTCAATTTCACCACCAGTAATCAGAGTGCATATGAGAATAACTCTACTTTCTAGTATTGAATATTACCAGACATATGTGAGCTAGTTGATGAAAGTTATTTGTGTATTGTAAAACCTGGGTTTGAATTCTGACTCTACCACTTTCTGTCTTATATTTTTGGATAAATTACCTAATCAGTAAAACTTTATTTTCCACAATTTAAAATGAGAATAGTGCTTTTCTTGTGGAACCTCTAATTCCCAGTGTTTTATTATTAAACCCCTTTGAGAATCTGTTCCAAAAAAAATAGATAAAATGAGAATAAGTACACAATGTTTGCAAACTGATGGTTGTAGAGGAGGAGCTCAGAAGATGTTAGTTGTTGTTACCATTTTTTTTTTTTTAACTAAATCTCTGTGACTGTATTTGGTATAGTCTAGGGACCTAAACGGAGAAGGCAATGGCAAGCCACTCCAGTACTCTTGCCTAGAAAATCGCATGGACAGAGGAGCCTGGTGCGCTGCAGTCCGTGGGGTCGCTACTAGTCGGACACGACTGAGCGACTTCATTTTCACTTTTCACTTTCACACATTGGAGAAGGAAATGGCAACCCACTCCAGTGTTCTTGCCTGGAGAATCCCAGGGACGGCGGAGCATGGTCGGCTGCCATCTATGAGGTCGCACAGAGTTGGACACGACTGAAGCGACTTAGCAGCAGCAGCAGGGATTTAAAATAATGACACAGAATTTTGTTTAAAGTTATTTTAAGTCTGTCTCAACAGATATTTATTTTTACTTGAAAACCTGGTACTCTTCATACTTTCCCATAAATTAGAATAACTTTTAAGCTGTTTGTATGTAGAATGAGAAATTTGCTTCCTAAACAAATAATCCCAGGGACGGGGCAGCCTGGTGGGCTTCCGTCTACAGGGTCACACAGAGTCGGACACGACTGAAGTGACTTAGCAGCAGCAGCAAACAAATAATGTCCCCTCTATATGTAGTGTTTTAACTTTCTGATATAAAGAACTAAGAAAGAATGGGTGTCTAGGATGCTCTCAGGTTTTGCGTTTGTTCGTTTTTTAATTTTGAGAGGAAAAAAACTTTTTAGGGCCCTATGGGCTGCTCACGCTCTCTCTAGAGAACATATTTGAGATGCACCAGCGATTGCTTTACCTCTTACAGTCCATTTAAAGAGTCAGCCTCAAACCTTTTTCCTGAGGTAATGGGGTTAGCACTCTGTTGGGAATGCAATCCTTGAGGATACAAATTTGCTTCTAAATGTTCTAGCTAGTAATCCTATGCTCCTGGACAAGTTTTACCATGTAACTGACACTCTTGGAATGGAAAACACAGGCCTTGGACCTCTTTCTGTCGGCCTGATTAGAAAATCCAAAGGCTTCAGCCAGAAGTATTCAGTCTTGAAATACTGTAGCTGCTCCTCATCTTTTTTCTTTGATGGTGGTGTCATTTAGGGAACATGATGGTACCTGAATTTTAGAGTACAGTAATGATACTTTCCTAAGCCTGTCAACAGTACAGGGAAAATTCTCCTAAATTTTTTTTACTACTTTTAAAAGAAAAATATGCTAAGAGATATTTTCAGTTTAAGTGTGTCCCTTGATAATTAAAAATGTTCTGAGGCAATTTATTCAGTTGGAATTCATTACAAAAGGAGTGAAAGTCAAGAACCAGTCTGTTCTTTTCTTTTCTGTCCTCTTTCAACAAGCCAGCAGTTAATCCCTGGAATGATGATATAGGTAGGTTGAAACATTGTAAGTCTTAGAAAATAAAAATAGATAAAATATTAGTAAACTTGTTTTCTGACAGCTTCCTGATCATATGCTATTACTCTTATTCTCTTATTTTAAATTATATCCTAATATCAATAATGAACATTTTAAATAAATATTACTAATTTTAGAAAATGTCTGTAAATTTGAAACATCCCAAGTCTGTTTTTATGAAGCATAAAATTCTATAGCTAGGATTCAATGCAATGTAAAATATAAATTACATATCTTTTGAAGGTCATGATGAGTTTAATATAAAAACCGCTCAGACTACACTGAATAATTTAGAAAAACTTCTCAGTTTTCTTTTCTAAAATGTTCTCTTTATCGCCCTTTCCTCTTAGATGTATTTTACTGACTCTACATTTACCTTGTCTTGATGGTGTCTGGTCATAACTTTGAATGTCGGATGTGTCTGTGCTATAGAAACCACGGAGTGCAACCTAGGGATCACTGATTTCAGCACTGGAGCTCTGATTTACTATCCACTCTCTGACTGTCTAGTGGAAGTTAATCCTTAGCCTTTCTGAGCCTCAGTTTTCTCATCTGTGAAATGGGGCTAGAAATACCCTTCTTACGTGGTGGTGAGGATTACATGAGATTGAATCGTGTCTAATGATGTCTGGCATATGGAAAGCTCTCAGTAGTTCAGTTCCCTAGTTCATGGTGGATGAAAATAAAAATGCATATGGTTGGGTTTGGACTTTAGCTGTGACTTCAGTTGTTGACTCTTGTTCATTTCTTTGTTTGCTTTTTACTTAAAAAAATGTAAATGAAGCTATGTAATTTCCAACGTAGATATGGCTTTCACCCTAGGCTTAAAATATGTATGAGTAAATCAACTGCATTTAGAAATAATAAACTCTTACCTCATAGAGTTATTTTAGAGACTCCAAGATATATAACAGTTCAGAGACCATAGCACATACTATATTTTTACTAACGGGAAGATGAGATCTTTGTGACAGAGGTTCAGTTCAGTTCAGTTCAGTCGCTCAGTCGTGTCTGACTCTTTGCGACCCCATGAATCACAGCACGCCAGGCCTCCCTGTCCATCACCAACTCCTGGAGTTCACTCAAACTCATGTCCATTGAGTCAGTGATGCCGTGATAGAGGTTAGGTACTCCAAACTTGGCTAAAAGTCATGTGTACAAAGCATTTTCCAGGTATTCCAATTTAGGTTGATCTTTATGTATTTCATTAGAAAAAACTAAGCTTTAAATGATTACTATTAATAATCAAATTAGCTGGACTTAGAAAATATATTTGAGAATATACTCATAAATAGCTGCCCCTTTTGGATCTTTACTATGTAGTCTTTAAAGAGCCAAAAATTAGCAGTTCGGAGTTTTTTGCTTTTAGAAAATTGTACTTGTGAGAAATAATTCTGAATATGCCATATCTTTTATTTAAATGTGGACAGATTGTTCATGTATATTTTACCTTTAGAAATCTGAGAATCCAGAGAAGAGTAATTAGTCCTTCTTCCTGGGCTCTGGCATTGTACCAGCTCAATATTCTGCAATATATATAAATTTCTTCCAGTCTGCTCGGTCAATATTTCTGTGCATAATCAGAGCTTCCATCTAGCTGGCACGCACTGGTATGACTGTCATTGTTGTGTGGCTGGCTTTCATTCTGATTGAGCGGTACCGTTGTACAATGTTTTGAATATCACCCCTGCCCAGAACGATTTATACCTACATCCCTATTTTCTCGTGTAAGACTAATATCATCTTGTTATGCATCCTTTCTTCATCTTTTACTCCAGGAAGGTTGAAGTCACCAGAGTGAGATGGGTTTTAGCTTTTGGCTAGTTCTTTCTGTTGAAGAGCTGCAGTATCTGCTGGCTTGTGACTCAATAAGTCATCACTGTACTGAACTTCAGGATTTTATACAGGGTGTGGCATGCCAGCTCTGAAGTGTATTGTTAGGCCACCTTTGTCATGGTTTATTGGGTTTTTCAGAGTATTTTTAGATACAGACTCATAACTACTCATCTGTCCTTCTCCATGACTCTCCTGTTACCTGAAATTCCTTTGATGAGAAGACACATTGGAAGGTCCATCATTAAGCTTGAGTGGCAGAGGTCTTTGTAGGGGAATTGCTAATGCTAGAAATCAGGTTCACATCATAAGGAGTGTTTAAATCATCTTAGGTCACATCCTAACTGGTCATTTGACACCATCAAATGCCAAGGTTGCCAAGATATCTATTGCCCCTGTTATGTTGTCTATTTTACTGAATGGTATTCTCCTTCTGTTAATTGAGAATGTTGTAGTACGTGGCAACTTAAGCGTTTTTGCTTTGAAAATGATGGAGGCTGAGGCTAGAAGAGTCTCACAGATTTAATAGGAACAGTGCTTTTAACCGGGCTTCCCAGGTGGGCTAGTGGTAAAGGAGCCATCTGCCAATGCAGGAGACTTAAGAGATGCAGGTTCGATCTCTGGGTCAGGAAGATCCCCTGGAGGAGGGCATGGCAACCCACTCCAGTATTTTTGACTGGAGAATCTCATGGACAGAGGAGCCTGACAGACTATTCTTTGTGAACAACTATAGTCCACAGGGTCGCAAAGAGCCAGACACGACTGAGCGACTGAAATGAACTGAACTGATGGTCCATAGGCTTGCAGAGTCAGACACAACTGAAGCGGCTTAGCAGGCAGGCAGGTGCTTTTAACAGATATTAGATCTCTGACTCTGACTTTTTGGTCATCTGAGAGGGTTTGCAAAGTAACTCAGATGCAAGTAACTCTCTTGATTTATAGTTTAGAGTAGAAAGTTCAGCACAGGTAACTTACTAGCCCAGGGATGGATAAGTTTCAACTTCCATGTCAGATATAATCAGTTGGGATTTGGATTTTTGGAAGCAATAGGCTTGATATTCTTCAGCTGTATCAAGGTCACATAACTGATCTGTGGTAGAGTCTGGACTGAAATCTAGTTCTTTTGATTTCTATTCTCGTTTTCATCTCTCCTAATCATTTTATTATAAACCTCATGAAAACCTTTATGTTGAATACATTTTTATAACCTTGTAATCCATTGTGTAGGCATGAAAAGTTAAGACTCTGACATTTTTATTATATACAAAGAAAGTGAAAATTATCTTGTTAAAAATATCATCATTATTCAATTTTGAAAATGCAGAATTAATGTGAGAAAGAAAAATACAGTTTCATATGCACATCTTTTTAAGCATGACCCTTCATTATTAAGCTTTTTTTTTTTTTTACAAAGTGTGCCATCAGCTTTTTAAAGGACACATTTCAACAAGGATTAAATCTTTGAGGAATTAGTCTGAATTATTTATAAGTACAGGCATACCTCAGAGACACTGCAGATTCAGTTCTGCAGTAAAGTGAATTCAGTCCACACAGTAAAGTGAATATCACAATAAAGTGAGTCACACAAACTTTTTTGCTTCCCAGTGCATAAAAAGATGTTTATACTTTATTATAGTCTATTAAGTGTGTGATAGCAGTATGTCTTTAAAAAGTACATACTTAATTAAAAAAATACTTTATTGCTAAAATATGGTAACCATCATCTGAGTCTTCAATGAGTCTTGATCTTTTTGCAATGGTACCTTAAAGATCACTGATTGAGTGAAGTAAGTCAGAAAGAGAAAACGAATGTTTATTAATGCATACCTATAGAGTGTAGAAAAATGGTACTGAGGAACCTATTTTCCAGGGAGGAATAGAGACACGACAACAGACTTGTAGACACAGCCTGGGAAGGAGAGGGTGGGACGAACTGAAGTGAGTAGCATTGAAACAGACGTTACCGTGTGTAAAATAGATAGCCAGTGGGAACTTCCGTCATAGCGTAAGGAGCTCAGTCTGTTGCTCTGTGACAACCTGGAGGGGTAGGATGGAGTGGAGGTGGGCGGTAGGTTCCAGAAGGAGGGGACACATGTATACCCAGGACTGATTCATGCTGATGTGCCGCAGAAACCAGCACAACATTGTAAAGCAAGTGTCCTCCAATTAAAAATAGATTTTAAAAAATTGACAAGGATATCAATTTAAATTTGAATTAAAGTTTTAAAGAATCTAATTCTCGCATCTTAAATAATAATAAAAATATGAGTTGATACGCTAAAGATCACTGATCATAGATCATCATAACAAATATAATAATTGATAATGAAAAGCTTGAAATATTACAAGAATCATTGAAATGTGACACAGACATGCAAAGTAAGCAAATGTTGTTGGAAAAATGGTGCTGATAGGTTTGCTGGATCCAGGGCTGCCGCAAGCTTTCAGTTTGTAAAAAATTATCTGCAAATCATGGTAAAACAAGGTAAGCCTATAATTGCCAAAACATGCACATATGTATGTGTGTGGATAGAAATATGTTTATCAATACAGAAGAGAGATGTCCGTATCGTGATGTTATGGATAGTACAACTGTATTTCATACCATTTTTAACCCTGAGGGTGTGGTGTGCGTGTTTCCCTGGATAACATTGTTGGCACACAGCAAATACCTAATGAAAATGATAACTCTTTTCCCCTATCGTACTTCCCTTAAGTAGAAAACATTTACTGCAGTGCTCACGTGGTAGAATTTTTAAAGTCTGTTAGGATGCTATGTGAATGTCATGGCATTCCGCTACGGTATTATCCGTCTTAAAATAGAGCTAGCCTCTCTTCCTCACTGTCTCCCTTTCACGCACACTACACCTTCCTCCAGCCATTTGCCTTTCCTGAGACATGCTCTGTTTTCATCTGTCACTTTAGTAACCAGAGGTACCAAAGTCCTACATCCCATTGAAACCCAGGCTTTAAAGATTATCTGCAGCTGTTCCCTCTATTTCTTTGGGGGTTCTCTGTAGCTTGGAAAATTGGGAAATGTCCAAATTAACTATGATCCCGACTTTCCAAACTTTTCTGTGTCGTGGCATTTGAGTTCTACTTTGTATCTAGCCCTGTGTTCATTATTTCAGAGATGTACAGTAATTCCTTTTAAACAGGAACACTAAGATATTATTGGAGCTAGCATCCTCTTATGGAGAAGGCAATGGCACCCCACTCCAGTACTCTTGCCTGGAAAATCCCATGGACGGAGGAGCCTGGTAGGCTATGGTCCATGGGGTCACTAAGAGTCGGACACAACTGGGCGACTTCACTTTCACTTTTCACTTTCATGCATTGGAGAAGGAAATGGCAACCTACTCCAGTGTTCTTGCTCTCTGTGGGGTCGCACAGAGTTGGACATGACTGAAGTGACTTAGCAGCAGCAGCAGCATCCTCTTAAGGCAGGCTGACACTAACCCTTGCTCACACCTAGGACAAGGTCAAGCTAATCCAGTGTATTTTCAGGGGTTTTCATGTTCTCTTTGTTTCCAAATATTATCTCCGTTTTCTTTTATTCTTATATACTGCCCTTTATTCTGTAATTATAGGCCAGCTTTCTGGTATGAACCGGTTGGAGTGCTAAGTCATGGGAAGCTCAATGACATAAAAGTGTGTAAGCTGCACAACTGGACCTATAACCAACTCCAGACAGACAGGAGACAGAACGGGTACGGGACCAGGGGCGTAGGCTTTGCCTCAGTCAGCCCTGACGTGAAGACTTTTCTTTGAGACCCTGTGTCGCTGAACAAGTTAAAGTTACATCACTTCACTCAGACCACTGTTTCCTCATCTGTACAGTGGAGCTGATACTGTCCCATCAACTGTATTGTCAGATTGAAACAAAAGCCTGTGAAAACATTGAGCCACTTGCTTCGTTTTTGGTCAGTGAGAATGTCGGTTAGTGGAACAACAAAATGGCAGTGCGGTGGGCAACAGGAGGAGGCAGAAAGGTGACGACAGAGCAGCTGAGCACTCTGAAGGCAGATGTGACGGGATCGTATCTTTCCCCGAAGTTCTTCCTGTTCACCTGCTGTCAGCGGAGGGAGCCTGGCAGCTCTGCCTGTTATTACACCCTGCTGGCGCCTGCAGCTTCACTTCCCATTATTGATAAACATTTTAGCTTGTTTTTCTTTGATGATATTATAAATAGGGATTCATCCTTGTCAAATTAAGTATTTATTAATTGACGGTTTCTTCCCTCAAGGAGCTCTTAGGTAGAAATAATATGGACACACAAGAAATGAAGTACAGAGCTTGTTCTCGAAAGATTATCAGTGCTTACAGGCTACTGGGGAAGGGAATGAACACATTGTGGAGATTAAACCTTGTATGAATTATAACTATTCTTTTCTTGATGTGGCCATTGAAATAAAGTGGCATAAAAGTATGTTTGACATAAGGATTCAGTAAGTTTAATCCTGAAACAGTTACTCTAGAAGTCATAATTTTGTCAGATCTTGTTTGTGAGATTTTGGTTTCATAGAAAAAATTAAGTTGTTTTTTTTTTAAGTATTTGACTCATTTGCCATCAGTAGTTGAAAGGCAACTAGACACTTGGCTTCTTCACATTCCAATGAGTGGAGCCCAGAGCTACCAAAGGAAAGGCTTCCTGCTCTGGTCCCCCAGAAACCCACATTTTCTGGCAGCAGAGTCTACACTGAGCTATTTGTGATCATCTACTAAGCAGTTATAATACAGTGGCCAAAGTACAATATTTATATGTGTAGGTGTTTGTGGGACCAAAATGCAGAGGTACTGGTATGTCCTTATTTTCATGACAATTCTGTTTCCATAGAGAAGAGAATCAAAAGCATATATAACTAATTTAATTACTGAATGTGTTTGACATTAAAGACTTCTTATTTTTGTTTTTGAAATTTTGGGTCAAAGATGGATTTGAAATGTATTTTTTAATTTCACATTGAGCATTTGGCTAAATAAAAGATTTTTTGAATATGTGGAAACTCTCCTGAGTTTAATCAACTTACTGATTCACTAGGCATGTGATGATTTTTAAGAAAGGGAAAATTTTTATTTCCATTCTGCATTATTTAGGTAATCTTTTCCCCTTCTTTTCAGAACATTTGGCTTGAACCTGAGTTTAAAAGAGTTTGCAATAATATCTTAGTGTTACTGACGTCCTGCTATGTCCTGTGCTATGTTTTAGAGGTATAATAGTGAATGAAACACAAAAATCCCTGCTTGCTTAGGGCTTATAGTAAGAAATTAAGCACTGTTATTAAAATACTGCAATGAGACCAAGTATTTTGGAGCAGTAAAGGGAGATGGGGAGGCAAGAAGCCTAGGGAGGTTGCAGTTTGAGATGTGGAGGTCAGGGAAGAGCTCGCAGAGAGGGCGACAGTTGAAGACAGACCTGAAGGTGACCAAGGGAGGAAACCACTTGAACCCCATGTGTGAGTGAACGTCCCTCAGCCCTGCCCGACTCTTTGTGACCACATGGACTATACAGTCCATGGGATTCTCCAGGCCAGAATACTGGGGTGGGTAGCCTTTCCCTTCTTCAGGGGATCTTCCCAACCCAGGGATCGAACCCAGGTCTCCCGCATTGCAGGTGGATTCTTTACCAGCTGAGCCACCAGGGAAGCCCACTTGGTTCAGCGCAGCGAGACTATTCTAGGCAGAGGAAGCAGCAAGTTCAGAGACCCTGCAACGTGACAGAACAGCAAGGGGCCAGCAAGTGTGGAGGCCGGTGTAGGAGAGCCTGGTTTTGTAGGGCCCTGCATGCCAGTGGACGGAGAAAGCAGTGGCTCCCCACTCCAGTACTCTTGCCTGGAAAATCCCATGGTCGGAGGAGCCTGATGGGCTGCAGACCATGGGGTCGCAAAGAGTCGGAAATGACTCAGCAACTTCACTTTCACTTTTCACTTTCATGCATTGGAGAAGGAAATGGCAACCCACTCCAGTGTTCTTGCCTGGAGAATCCGAGGGACAGGGGAGCCTGGTGGGCTGCCTTCTATGGGGTCACACAGAGTCGGACACGACTGAAGCGACTTAGCAGCAGCAGCAGCATGCCAGTGGAAGCATTCTGACTCTTACTCTGGCCTGAATGAGGTCTGGGGGTGTTAGGCGGAGGAGTGCTATGGAGTGCTTTAGCTTCAAAGGCTTACTGTGATTGCTGTGTGTTGAGAACAGATTGCAAGGTGACAAGGGCAAAAGCAGTGAGATGAGTTACAAGGCAATTACAATAAGTGGACACCAGAAGATGGTATCCAGAAGATGCTATCCATCTATGTACTGTGCATTTCCTGCTGTGGGTATTGTGTACAGACACTAGGGCAAGAGGCCATTCTGGTTTACTTTTCAGTCTGTGTGTGTGTTTGTTTGTTTTTTCCCCCTTGTGGTTCAGATCTTACATAAAAGGGAAAGAGAGAAATCAATGACTTGTTTTTTTTTTTTTTCTTTTGGCCATTACTGGTAGTAATATGAATCTTGCATGTTTGTGGCAATTGATCACTTTCAAGCCTTCCTTATGAGTCTTGTGCTCACTGTGGCCTGTTGAATGAATGACAGTTGCCAGGTTTATAAGACATGTCAGGGTCACCCAGTTGTCCCTTCTCCTTGAGGGTGTGCATATTGACTTCAGTGAATACATACAAGCCAAGCAATGACCAATAATAATCTATTCTAGCAGGATGGGACTCGGGTGCACTTAGTGAAATTTACCCAGTTGCTGACCCATTAAAGAATATACCTGTCATTGGTGGTAGCTGGGTTGTCAAGCTAAAAAAATCTTTTTTGTTATTGGAATTGAATCTATAAATTGTTCAAAGGAGATTCTTTATCATTGAGAACACTGATTTTAATTTTCTCCTTTTAAATGTATCTTTTCTTTTAATAGGATTCACATCTCTAAAGATGAAATAGAAGTAAAAGTGTACCCAAACTGGAAGAATATCCCTCCAGTGCAGGGGGAATTATAATGCCAAAAGATATTTAATTTTTGCTGACTAGCAAAACTGGGTACAGTGTTTCCTTGTATATGTCAAAATACTTCAAGGAAAGATGGTTTTCTTATATGAAATTTAAATAATGAGGCTCATGATATTTTACTTTAACCCACATTGGATACAATTAAAATATTCAAGTTATATCAAAGAAAATGGCGTAGATAACTTTCCTGTAATTTAAATTTAAAATGTGCTTTAAGTGTTTCAGAGAAGATGGGAGATTGTAGAAATGGCTATATGTTATAACAGTTGAGAAAGCAGAGTGTGTATTTTGTATTCAGAAGTATATCATGTACCAGCTGTTGCAAAATTTGAATGGAAAAAAAAACCTAAATGGGCAAATATACCTTTGTAGTCAAAGGGAATAATATATCACTTGAATTGTGTTCTTGAATTACCATTTGTCTACAAGATTGAATTTTTGAATGTAACAGCAGTAAAATGCAAAAAAGGCAGGTTCATATAGTGATGTTTATGGAAAAAACTTAAGTGCTCAGGATAGGAATTTGAACTTATGGTTCACACAACAGTTCTCCGTTCCTTTCTAACAAATATGATTATTGAACAGATTAATAATTTATGTTGCAAACCCTACTTTTTGAATGAGCTCTCAATCATAATATTCCCCATTAAAGATGTATTTATTTTTATTTTTTTCGGTTGAAATAGCAGTATGTGTAAAGTACAGTTGATGTTCTCGCTTTCAATCTGACAAGCTTTTAATATGTAGACTATGTGGTAGCATAGTGCTGTCAAAATATTCTTCTTAAACTTTTGGTAGGGAATGATTTCTGAAGGATTGGTACCATGGGGAACATTTGAGATGCTGGTTTATTGTTATTATTCTCTATTCCTGTTTGTTTTTTTGTGGACCCCACTTCCTGCCCTCCTCTGTACTTTTCCTTTCTCTTTTCTTGCTGACTTAATTCCTCCTCTCAACTATATGATCGAGTGCCTACCATATGCCAAGCATTATTCTAGGAGCTCGAGATACACCTCTCCGCTCTCTAGAAACTTACTGTCTTGTGAGGAGGCTGAACAATGTACAACTTAAATGAGGGAATGTGTTCACTGTGAATAACTCAAGGCTTGGAGTGGTGACAGAGCAGGGCAATATTGTAATGTGTGTGTGTGTGTGCGCGCGCATGCTCATTCATGTCCAGCTCTTTGTGACCCCTTGGACTATAGCCCGCCAGGCTCCTCTGTCCATGGGATTTCCCAGACAAGAATACTGGAGTGGGTTGCCATTTCCTTCTCCAGTTGCACTGGGGGTGCTGGGGGCAGCACAGAGAGGACCCCTGACTCCACACGGAAGCGGAATCCTGAGTGATAAGGAAGGGCAAGCTATTTTTTCCTTCTTGTGTTCTTTTTTTCCTTCACTCTGGCCCATAGATGGATGGGGAAACAATGGAAACAGTGGCAGACTTTATTTTCTTGGGCTCCAAAACCACTGCAGATGGTGACTGCAGTCATGAAATTAAAAGATGCTTGCTCCTTGGAAGAAAATCTATGACAAACTTAGACAGCATACTAAAAAGCAGAGACATTACTTTGCCAACAAAGGTCCATCTAGTCAAGGCTGTGGTTTATCCCACAGTCATGTATGGATGTGAGAGTTGAGCCATAAAGAAGGCTGGGCACCGAAGAATTGCTGCTTTTGAACTGTGGTGTCTGGGAAGACTCTTGAGAGTCCCTTGGACTGCAAGGAGATCCAACCAGTCCATCCTAAAGGAGATCAGTCCTGGGTGTGCATTGGAAGGACTGATGTTGAAGCTGAATCTCCAACACTTTGGCCACCTGATGCGAAGAACTGACTCAGAAAAGACCCTGATGCAGGGAAACATTGAAAGCAGGAGGAGAAGGGGACGACAGAGAATGAGATGGTTGGATGACATCACCGACTCAATGGACATGAGTTTGAGTGAACTCCTGGAGTTGGTGATGGACAGGGAGACCTGAAGTATTGCAGTTCATGGTGTCGCGGAGAGTTGGACATGGCTGAGCAACTGAACTGAACTGAACTGGCCCACAGACTCACAATAGCCTGGCCGCATCCACAGCTTTCCATGTATCCAGATTTGAGGCCAATGGCAAGCCAGCCCTCTACTCTCTCCTCAGGGATGTGTTGTGGATGCAGATAACTGACTACCCTTCCTTTACACACCTTCATGTTCCTACTCCCTGTTAAGAATTCACTAATTATTCTGTATTTTAGAAGGTTGCTTTTGTCCTCTCCTTCCACCAGCCCCTTGCTCGATCCCCCTAGCAACCACTCAGCATGTTGAATTTGCCTCTGTTGTAGGCCTTCACACATTGCCTTCTAATATTTAAATGCCATCGCCTCTTGCCCAATTAAAAACCAGGTAAGCATCATTTCTCTTCGTCTTTGTTTTTCCAGAGGCTTACAGTGTCTGAAACAAATAACTTTCAAGAAGTGTTGTGTTTTTTAACCAAATTAATAGTTTAATTTTATAGTCCTTGCTCTTATAACTTTAACCCACATATATATGCCTTTCCTTCCTAGTACCTAGGTGATTAAATGAAAACAAAATGTAAGGGGCTAATTTAAGTAACTGAATGTATTCTTGTCAATTACGTAAAATGTAAATGCAGTACCTTAATAACTAGTTTCCTGTCTTTTGCTATTTATATTTTCTTCAAAGAGAGTAGGATGCTGAACCACATTTAGAGTTAATCAGAACAAACATTAGAGACATGTAGAAAACAGCATAATTATGATGCACTTTTAGGCTGCACAAGTGAAATTGGGTAAGTCATTTGAAGATTTGTATGATTCATTATAATGCAGTTGATTATGTGGCTTACCGTAAGGTATAACACTGAGAAGAATGCCATGACCTAAAGAAATATTTTAAGTGGATGATGTCATCATGCATTTACAACAATCAGTATAAATATTTTCATAGTAAAATTTTGAAGTATTTTAAAGCAACATTTAAAAAGAAAATACATTTTGAATATTTCATTGGCCGTGCTTTGGTTTGTCTACTCCTAAGATGGAAAGAAATGAATCACAAGTTCATTCTTATTTGCCATCTTTTTCATTAAATTAAAAAATACATGAGTATCATCAGTTTACAGATTAGTAGTGGTTGCCTTTAAACAACATGTCGTTTTCCTAGTGTCTCTGGTAAAGTCTTATTACATCTGCATTTCATTTCACTATTTTTAGCCATATAAGTCTTAAAGACTGACTATTATGTTCTTTGGACATGAATTGCTCCCTCAAAGGGGGAAGAATATAGACAACACAAAGGCTTAAGTTTGTTTTTTCGTGAAAATTGCTACATTTAAAGACCATTTTCATATTGTTCTTTCTAAAGTTAGGTATTATTCAGTTCAGTTCAGTCACTCAGTCGTGTCCGACTCTTTGCGACCCCATGAATCACAGCACGCCAGGCCTCCCTGTCCATCACCAACTCCCGGAGTTCACTCAAAATCATGTCCATCGAGTCGGTGATGCCATCCAGCCATCTCATTCTCTGTTGTCCCCTTCTCCTCCTGCCCTCAATCCCTCCCAGCATCAGAGTCTTTTCCAGTGAGTCAACTCGTCGCATGAGGTGGCCAAAGTTTTGGAGTTTCAGCTTTAGCATCAGTCCTTCCAATGAACATCCAGGACTGATCTCCTTTAGAATAGACTGGTTGGATCTCCTTGCAGTCCAAGGGACCCTCAAGAGTCTTCTCCAGCACCGTAGTTCAAAAGCAATTCTTCGGTGATCAACTTTCTTCACAGTCCAACTCTCACATCCATACATGACCACGGGAAAAACCATAGCCTAGACTAGATGGACCTTTGTTGGCAAAGTAATGTCTCTGCTTTTTAATATATTATCAAGGTTGGTCATAACTTTCCTTCCAAGGAGTAAGTGTCTTTTAATTTCATGGCTGCAATCAGTATCTGCAGTGATTTTGGAGCCCAAAAAAATAAAGTCTGACACTCTTTCCACTGTTTCCCCATCTATGTGCCATGAAGTGGTGGGACCAGATGCCATGATCTTAGTTTTCTGAATGCTGAGCTTTAAGCCAACTTTTTCACTCTCTAACTTTCACCAAGAGGCTTTTTAGTTCCTCTTCACTTTCTGCGGTAAGGGTAGTGTCATCTGCATATCTGAGGTTATTGATATTTCTCCCAGCAATCCTGATTCTAGCTTGTGCTTCTTCTAGCCCAGCATTCCTCCTGATGTACTCTGCATATAAGTTAAATGAGCAGGGTGACAATATACAGCCTTGACGTACTCTTTTTCCTATTTGGAACCAGTCTGTTGTTCCATGTACAATTCTGACTGTTGCTTCCTGACCCGCATACAGGTTTCTCAAGAGGCAGGTCAGGTGGTCTGGTATTCCCATCTCTTTCAGAATGTTCCACAGTTTATAGTGATCCACACAGTTAAAGGCTTTGGCATAGTCAATAAAGCAGAAATAGATGTTTTTCTGGAACTCTCTTGCTTTTTCCATGATCCAGCAGATGTTGACAATTTGATCTCTGGTTCCTCTGCCTTTTCTAAAACCAGTTTGAACATCTGGAAGTTCACGGTTCACGTATTGCTGAAGCCCGGCTTAGAGAATTTTGAGCATGACTTTACTAGCGTGTGAGATGAGTGCAATTGTGCGGTAGTTTGAGCATTCTTTGGCATTGCCTTTCTTTGGAATTGTAATAAAAGTTGAGTTCAAATGAAATAGAATAAAAGGGAAGGAAATATATGAATATGATTTAATAATTTCCTAACTTCCATTTGCTTCATATATGACAATGAAGCTTACTTAAAGGCCTAAGGTTTTGGTTGAAAATAATTCTTACTATTTAAAAGAGAAACATAACACTATTGTAATTCTACTCTCAAGGTAAATGTCTGGTTTTCTTTTGTTTTTATTTTATTGTTACTTCAAAGGGAATGTTTGCTTAATAATGAGTTTCTGTCTATAAATAAGAGCAGTAAAGAAGAAGAAGAAAATAGTTTGGAGAGGCAGAGACTTGCAGTTTCTACCTCCTATTCTAATTCTTTAGTGATAATACATATATCATGAATGTCCTTTATGTGTGATTAAAAAATCTTGATTAAGATGGAATACTTTCTGATTTTTTACCTGTAAGTATTCTTTAATATGAAAAGTTGTCAGTGATGGATTGACTAATATGTAATAAATAAATCAGAGGTCTGGAATAATCCTTGAAATAATCACCGTCAACTCCTTGAATCTCAGAAGAAGTACACCTGAGAATTTGAATTCGTAAAGATCTTTAAAGACAATTCCGTTGCTTTTTAATTGTGATATATATCATACACACAGAGGCACACAGAGGGCTTGGACAGCTTATAGAATAGCTGCAAACTCCTATGGAACCGCCATCCAGGCCAAGAAACAGCACCTTGCCAGTATCCCAGATATCTGCTCCATGTGAAATGTCACTACTTTCTATCAAAACTAGTTCCAGTTGTTTTCAAAGTTTATATTCAAGGATTCCATGTAGAGTCATTGTTGTTGTTTTTTTTTCCCTCTCCCCACTTTCAGAGATTTATCACTGAAAAGAGTTAAATGCCACAGAAAGCCTATCTAGGCAAGAGGTATTTCCATTCCTGGTTCTTTTGAAATGCGTGTAGTGGCTAAAATTAAAAGTGGGTCAGTTAGGTAATTGTGCTACTTGATGCATTTGGTTGGATAAATTGGGAGAGAGCCTCTTTTTTTCAGTCTTTAAAATGCAGAGGCTGAAGATGAAAAGCTACAGATGTTTGGGTGGATGGGGTGGAGAAGAGAGTCTTGGATTGACATGAATTAAACCCAAATTTCACGGTGATTTAACAAGTCCTGTAGAACTACTATCAGTTGGTGAAATAGCAGAGAGGAAGACAGCTATATACTAGAAGTCAGTTTTCAATTAATCAGACATCAGATAAATGATGTTATAGTAACGCAATCAGGGTTTTTAGAAGGAAAAAATGCCCATTGCCATTCTTGACTAGACACTAGATCTTTAAATATACAGCTCAGTAGCTCAGTGCTCTGCCCATAAAGCATGTTGCTTTTGACAAATACTGCATTGTGTTCAAACTTATTTCTTATTCTGCTTTCTTACACTGGGCCATTTGTTTGGTTTTCTTTTACTGTATTTTGAATTATTAATCACTGAGCAGATACTTTATTCCCATAAAAGGAATTATAAACATCATCGAAATGGTGCTAAGGATGAAAAAGCAGATGGGTGCTGGTTTTGCAGTTTAAAAAAAAACAAAAAACATTATTCCCCGAGGGAGAGCTGTTGGCAAGGTATAACAATCTGTGATTAGATTACTGGAACCAAAAGAAAAAAGGAGGGAAAGAAGTAAATTAGCCACATGCAGGTCTGTGAAAGGTTTTCTACCAAGAGGAAAAAGCGTTGCTTTTAAATATATATGTTTGTCAAAAGTACAGTGTAACGAGTACTTCCCCTGTTGAATTTAAAATGATGCCACTCCCATGTCGTTCTTTGTGTTCACTCTCCCGTGTTCACGTCTCTGACTCTGTAACGGATCTGTTTAATAATCATTGCTGCCAGGATAAAGCTGTCGTCAGCCAGCAAGGTGACAATTCACTAAGAGAGATGTTTTGGCATTCCAAGACTTAGAGGACATTAAATATGGTATAAGACAGAACAGGTCTTCTTTCTTTTGACCTATAAAACATAGATGCTATTGTGAAAAATAACGTTTCACAAAATATCTTCAGCCAGGAGTTCTGGATAATATCCATCCTCAAGGTTTGCACTGTATTTTTTATTGCTGTATTTTTTTGCCTCCTGTTCTTTGCATGTGGAAAAGAGAACCAGAGGGATTTACTGGACTATATATCAATTTTGAAACAACTTGTCTGGCTTCACAGGGTGCTGAACGGGGAGCTCCATTTTATTGTTGGAGTTGACTTGTTACCATGTTCAATAAAGGGTCATGGGCTTTGTCATCACTTTGTCATCACATGGGGCGAACAACAAGAACTAATCAGTATTTTTTCCTGGTTCCCTCCCTGGATGTCTTACAACCCCATCTGTGTGCTCTCCTTTACTTTACTTGGGTGAGGTCTTTGGTTGTTAAATTCCCCCCCATCTCATACACAATCTGTTAGCATATCCTATTGCCTCTACCTTCAAAATATATCAAGGTTTCAACCACTTGTTATTTTAACCACTCGGCTCTGACCACCTGGATTGCAGCAGAAAGCAATAATTTTATATACTTTCCTTGTCTAAGCAAGAAGGGTGTAAATCCTTCCCCAGCCCTTCCCTTGGATCCATTCTCAATAAAGGAGCCATTCAGTTCAGTCACTCAGTCGTGTTCGACTCTTTGTGACCCCACGGACTGCAGTACGCCAGGCCTCCCTGTCCATCACCAACTCCCAGAGTTTACTCAAACTCATGTCCATTGAGTTGGTGAGGCCATCCAACCATCTCATCCTCTGTCGTCCCCTTCTCCTCCCACTTTCAATCTTTCCCAGCATCAGGCTCTTTTCAAATGTCAGTTCTTCGCATCAGGTGGCCAAAGTATTGGAGTTTCAGCTTCAGCATCAGTCCTTCCAATGAATATTCAGAACTGATTTCCTTTAGGATGGACTGGTTGGATCTCCTTGCAGTCCAAGGGACTTTCAAGAGTCTTCTCCAACACCACAGTTCAAAAGCATCCATTCTTCTGCACTCAGCTTTCTTTATAGTCCAACTCTCACATCGTACATGACCACTGGAAAAAACCATAGTTTGACTAGACGGACCTTAGTGGCCTTAGATTGACCTTAGGGCCATAGTGAGCCTTTTAAAATGGAAATCCAGTCATGCCATTCTTCCCAGACTCTGCGGTGACTCTCCATTTGACTCAGGGAACAAACCAAGGTTCTTGCAGAGTGGGTGACCTACGGGGACCTACAATACCTTCTCCATACCTGCCAGACCCGCTCCCCTTTCTTCTTTGACCTCAGTCACCTCCTTGTAGCTGCTTAGCTCCAGTTGTTTTATCTACCTGGAGACACCTGCAGATATCTGCCACACGCATTCCTTGCCTGCCTTTGAGTCTCAAACTGATGGCCCCCTTACCAGCCTGCAGTTTCCTCCCCACCCAGCAGTCCCTCTCTCCATTACCATTCTTCCCATTTTCTTTTTCCTATGGAAGATAGTCACCTTTTCATGCATCCTGTTACGGACTTATATGTGTTTACTGCCCATTTTCCTGCTGGACTGTAAGCTGCACAAGGAACAGGATCTTTATCTGTTTTGCCACTGATAGATTTTGTTGCTGTTGTTTAGTCTCTAAATATTGCCAGACACTTTTGCGACCCCATGGACTGTAGCCTGCCCGGCTCCTCTGTCCATGGAGTTCTCTAGGCAAGAATACTGGAGTGGGTTGCCATTTATTTCTCCAGAGATCTTCCTGACATAGGGATCAGACCCGCATCTCCTGCATTTGCAGGCAGATTTTTTACCACTGAGCCAGCTGGGAAGCCCATGGTACATTGTAAACCCCTATAAATAATTTATTGAATAAATGAATATATATAGAATAAATGATGTCCTTCCCACTTCTGATTACTTTTCTTCCTTCCAGATTCTTACAGTCAGCCTTTTCTGTAACTGGACATATGAATCTACTATCTTAGATGTAGCATCCTAAACCGCACACTGCACTGAAACTTAGGAAGTAAACCTCAAGCATAAGTATCTTTTAACCATTTTAAGTGATCATGACAGCCTTGTTTGTCTGTCAGAAACATCCACAAATCCTTCATTTTCTCTTTTAGCTCCAAAAAGGAATTGCCAAAGGACAAGAGACATTTTCAGACTTAATAGCCTTCTTGATTTGTGTGCAACTCAGTGTAATACAGGTCTCCTTTAAATAATCGATGGGGATGAGGAATGAGAATCTCAGAATAAATGCAAAACAGTGTAAGAAAATGGATTATAATCCTCTTTGTTTCAGTCCAGTTGGGCTGCTACAATGTAATACCATTGATTTTTTAGCTTATAAACAACAGAAATTTGTTTCTCACTGTTCTGGAGGCAAGAAGTCCAAGATCAAGGCTCCAGTAGATTTGATGAGAACCAGCCTTTGACTGTGTGGATCACAATAAACTGGAAAATTCTGAAAGAGATGGGAATAACAGACCACCTGACCTGCCTCTTGAGAAACCTATATGCAGGTCAGGAAGCAACAGTTAGAACTGGACATGGAACAACAGACTGGTTCCAAATAGGAAAAGGAGTACGTCAAGGTTGTATATTGTCGCCCTGCTTATTTAACTTATATGCAGAGGACATCATGAGGAACGCTGGGCTGGAAGAAGCACAAGCTGGAATCAAGATTGCCGGGAGAAATATCAATAACCTCAGATATGCAGATGACACCACCCTTATGGCAGAAAGTGAAGAACTAAAAAGCCTCTTGATGAAAGTGAAAGAGGAGTGTGAAAAAGTTGGCTTGAAGCTCAACATTCAGAAAACGAAGATCATGGCATCTGGTCCCACCACTTCATGGCACATAGATGAGGAAACAGTGTCAGACTTTATTTTTGGTGGCTCCAAAATCACCGCAGATGGTGACGGCAGCCATGAAATTAAAACATGCTTACTCCTTGGAAGGAAAGTTATGACCAGCCTAGATAGCATATTTACAAAGCAGAGACATTACTTTGCCAACAAAGGTCCATCTAGTCAAAGCTATGGTTTTACCAGCGGTCATGTGTGGATGTGAGAGTTGGACTATAAAGAAAGCTGAGCACCGAAGAATTGATGCTTTTGAACTGTGGTGTTGGAGAAGACTCTTGAGAGTCCCTTGGACTGCAAGGAGGTCCAACCAGTCCATCCTAAAGGAGACCAGTCCTGGGTGTTCATTGAAAGGACTGATGCTAAAGCTGAAATTCCAATACTTTGGCCACCTGATGCGAAAAACTGAATCATTGGAAAAGACCCTGATGCTGGGAAAGAGTGAAAGCGGGAGGAGAAGGGGAAGATAGAGGATGAGATGGTTGGATGGCATCACCAACTCAATGGACATGAGTTTGGGTAAACTCCAGGAGTTGGTGATGGACAGGAAGGCCTGACATTCTGCAGTTCACAGGGTCACAAAGAGTCGGACACGACTGAGTGATTGAACTGAACTGAAATCTCATTCTGGGGATCTCTGCTCTCAAGACCTAATTGTTTACCGAAGGCCTCTCTCCGAATACCATCACATTGGGGATTAGGATTAAAACATGAATTTTCAGGGAGATACATACTTTCTATCTATAGTACCTTTCTGTTTCATAGATTGGAAAATAAAATAGCAGGATTAAATAATGAAAGTTTTTAGGAGAGAGTTTGACATAAAGTAATGACCATGAAAATATGGAAAACTGGCCATTATGGTAATATTTTTAAGAAAGCAGTAGTTCTATATATCATGGTGTAGTTGAGAAGTGTTATTATTTGTGTCAATATACTAGAAGATTTTAAGTGAATTTGCATGATAACATTTGAAGACTTTAAGGATTCTATATGAAAAGAATAAAGATCTCATAAATTAATGAAAAAATATAGATCCACAGAAAATATAGTGGATGTATATGTTAGTATCCATAGGGGTCCTGAACCAATCCCCCATGGATTCTGAGGGACGACTGGATATTCTTTGTGTTCAGAAGTGTTGATATTGATGGATAAAACAAAGTCTAGAGAAAATAAATATTTTGTTGGAAATTTTAGACATAAAATATATTGACTTGAACACAGTGATTTTTTAAAACTGACAATTGAAGAGGACATTTCTGTAGAAAGTAGTTTAATACCTGGGGTCTTTGATCTTACTGGTAGTGCTGTGTAATTTGGGATTGGGCTCAGCTGCATATAACAAAACATAGGAACTGTCTTGAATAAGATAGGACTTAATTGCTATCACAAATGAAAGAATTTGGGGGCTAGAGTGGCATGGCTTTTCCTTCTGTTTATCAAGGCCCCAGACTCCTGGCTTAGCATTCTTTAATCTTTACAGTATAAACCCTGTCATTCTGGCCCAGAACAAATGTTAAGCCTCCAGTCAGCACTTGCTGCTTCCAACCAGCAAAAGTGGAGAAGGGTCGAAAAAGGGCAGACAACCAGCATTCTGCCACGTGGCTTTCCCATCTGCAGTTGAGGCTGGGACGTGCTGTCCTGTAACTGAGCATCAATATGGCAACTAAACATTAGATTCTTGTGATGAAGGTGGCAGGGAGAAATGGGTCTTGTAAGGTTAGTGGTCTTTGTTACAGGAGGACATTTTCACGTAATAATTAAACTGGTTTAATTGTTGGAAAGTTAGAAGAAGCGCCTTCTTTGCTTGATTTTGCCTTTTCCCTTTCAGTGTAGGTATAGTGTGTCATTGAGCTGCTTTTTTTTTTAATTTGGTTTTTAATTGAAGGATAATTGCTTTATAGAAGTTTGTTATTTTCTGCCACGTATCAGCGTGAATCAGTCTTGGGTGTACATACGCCCCTCCCTCTTAAACCTCCCTCTCATCTCCCTCCCCATCCCACCCCCCCAGGTTGTTTCAGAGAACCTGGTTTGAGACAATTTTGTCATTGTGAATAGTAACCAAACTAGGAGAGAAATAAGAAATAACACACATAATAAGCTTCATTAAAAGTCAGTTATTTAGAGTGAAATTACCTAATTCTTTCAGGCAACGCATGCTAGCAAATTGTACTTAGCATAATTCCAAGGTTAATACTATCTCTTTTTTCCGGATTAAATGGCTTCAATTTGCATTTATATGGCAGTTGTCCTCTGCTCTTGGAGTGATAGCGCACTATTTATTTACATATTCTGTGGCCCAGAATCGAACCCTGATTTTTCACTCTCCTCCTGCTCACCATCAACTCTTGCACACACACACATGTTGTTTCTACACTTTGTAGCATCAGTTCAGTTCAGTCGCTCAGTCGTGTCCAACTCTCCTCGACCCCATGAATCACAGCACGCCAGGCCTCCCTGTCCATCACCAACTCCCGGAGTTCACTCAAAATCATGTCCATCGAGTCGCTGATGCCATCCAGCCATCTCATTCTCTTTCGTCCCCTTCTCCTCCCACCCCCAATCCCCCCCAGCATCAGAGTCGTTTCCAGTGAGTCAACTCATCGCATGAGGTGGCCAAAGTATTGGAGTTTCAGCTTTAGCATCAGTCCTTCCAATGAACACCCAGGATTGATCTCCTTTAGAATGGACTGGTTGGAACTCCTTGCAGTCCAAGGGACTCTCAAGAGTCTTCTCCAGCACCACAGTTCAAAAGCATCAATTCTTCAGCGATCAGCTTTCTTCACAGTCCAACTCTCACATCCATACATGACCCCGGGAAAAACCATAGCCTTGACTAGACGGACCTTTGTTGGCAAAGTAATGTCTCTGCTTTTTAATATGCTGTCTAGGTTGGTCATAACTTTCCTTCCAAGGAGTAAGTGTCTTTTAATTTCATGGCTGCAATCACCATCCGCAGTGATTTTCGAGCCCAAAAAAATAAAGTCTGACACTGTTTCCACTGTTTCCCCATCTATTTCCCATGAAGTGATGGGACCAGATGCCATGATCTTCGTTTTCTGAATACTGAGCTTCAAGCCAACCTTTTCACTCTCCTCTTTCACTTTCATCAAGAGGCTTTTGAGTTCCTCTTCACTTTCTGCCATAAGGCTGGTGTCATCTGCATATCTGAGGTTATTGATATTTCTCCCAGCAATCTTGATTCCAGCTTGTGCTTCTTCCAGCCCAGCGTTCCTCATGATGTACTCTGCATATAAGTTAAATAAGCAGGGTGACAATATACAGCCTTGATGTACTCCTTTTCCTATTTGGAAACAGTCTGTTGTTCCATGTACAGTTCTGACTGTTGCTTCCTGACCTGCATACAGGTTTTTCAAGAGGCAGGTCAGGTGGTCTGTTATTCCCATCTCTTTCAGAATTTTCCACAGTTTATAGTGATCCACACAGTCAAAGGGTTTGGCATAGTCAATGAAGCAGAAGTAGATGTTTTTCTGGAACTCTCTTGCTTTCTCCATGATCCAGCGGATGTTGGCAATTTGATCTCTGGTGCCGCTGCCTTTTCTAAAACCTGCTTGAACATCTGGAAGTTCACAGTTCACGTATTGCTGAAGCCTGGCTTGGAGAATTTTGAGCATGACTTCACTAGTGTGTGAGATGAGTGCAATTGTGCAGTAGTTTGAGCATTCTTTGGCATTGCCTTTCTTTGGGATTGGAATGAAAACTGACCTTTTCCAGTCCTGTGGCCACTGCTGAGTTTTCCAAATTTGCTGGCATATTGAGTGCAGCACTTTCACAGCATCATCTTTCAGGATTTGAAATAGCTCAACTGGAATTCCATCACCTCCACTAGCTTTGTTCGTAGTGATGCTTTCTAAGGCCCACTTGACTTCACATTCCAAGATGTCTGGCTCTAGGCGAGTGATCATGCTATCGTGATTATCTTGGTCGTGAAGATCTTTTTTGTACAGTTCTTCTGTGTATTCTTGCCACTTCTTCTTAATATCTTCTGCTTCTGTTAGGTCCATACCATTTCTGTCCTTTATCGAGCCCATCTTTGCATGAAATGTTCCCTTGATATCTCTAATTTTCTTGAAGAGATCTCTTGTTTTTCCTATTCTGTTGTTTTCCTCTATTTCTTTGCATTGATCACTGAGGAAGGCTGTCTTATCTCTCCTTGCTATTCTTTGGAACTCTGCATTCAGATGCTATATCTTTCCTTTTCTCCTTTGCTTTTCACTTCTCTTCTTTTCAAAGCTATTTGTAAGGCCTCCTCAGACAGCCATTTTGCTTTTTTGCATTTCTTTTCCATGGGGATGGTCTTGGTCCCTGTCTCCTGTACAATGTCATGAACCTCCGTCCAGAGTTCATCAGGCACTCTATCTATCAGATCTAGACCCTTAAATCTATTCCTCACTTCCACTGTATAATCATAAGGGATTTGATTTAGGGCATATCTGAATGATCTAGTGGTTTTCCCTACTTTCTTCAATTTCAGTCTGATTTTGGCAATAAGGAGTTCATGATCTGAGCCACAGTCAGCTCCTGGTCTTGTTTTTGCTGACTGTATACAGCTTCTCCATCTTTGGCTGCAAAGAATATAATCACTCTGATTCCAGTGTTGACCATCTGATGATGTCCATGTGTAGAGTCTTCTCATGTGTTGTTGGAAGAGGGTGTTTGCTATGACCAGTGTGTAGCATAAGGATCATTATTTCCTCTTTTTTTTAAAAAATCAGAGCTCAATACTTATCAGAACATCCACAGTCTGTGGTCCTTCTGTTCTTTGAAGGTTGTATCAACTTTTTGTGTGTCCATAAAGACTTAAAGAGCTTCACAGGTTAAGAGAGAGAGTTTTAGGGTTAAAGTATGTTTAGCGAATGTTCTCAACCATTTCTCTCAATCTTCATTTCATAACTTTACCAAGGAATATAAATGAACAGTTGAAAAAATATAGATCATGTCGTATAAGTATTTATAAATTTGTTCATAGTCAGAAAACTCACTGGGATTGTGTTTTTGAACCTCAAAACATAGACTTATTAATTTGTCTTGAAAAATAAACAGAAATAATAGTATCCAACAAAATATTAACAATTAAGACAAGGAGAGCTTGAACTGTCAGATATCTAAAGTTAAAATCTGACATTAGAAAGGAGCATTAAGTCAATGAAAAAGAATAAACATCTGGAAAATATGTTTAAAACTATATAGGTACGTAGCATGTGTCAAGACTGTCTAGAAAGAATTTCATTCAGTTATACTCATAATTGAGTAATTATTTGTGATAAATAAAACTTGCCTCCTATTGCATGCAATACAGAAAAATACATTTCTGATGGATTCAAAAGTTATTGACAGAAATTATACATGATTCAACTAACCTCAGGATGGAGGAAGGACTTAAAAATGAGAGGAAAACATGAAGGCTAAAATATTGATAATCTGATTTCACAAAATACAACTGAAATTTTTCTATATGTGTGTATACATGTACATAAATGCATAGAAAGGAGACTGATGCAAATTTGTTCATAGCAATTACTTTAAGTAAATGGGATTGATGTGGAATGTTGGGTCATGTGGTATTTCACAATTTACTCCAAGTATTGCTATGTTAAGTCAACAACAATGTAATGAATTAATGCATTATTTATTAAATCAAAACAATTACAAATGTGAGAAAAAGCAAGCAATTAATTCACAGGCTTATTGAATGACTTTTATGAGTCAGACTCTGAGCCAGACATAATTTCTGCATTGGATCTGCACAACGTTACCAGGTTTTTAAGTAGCTCTGGTTTTTAGAACTGTGGTTGCTTACATTTGATGTGTATATTTAGTGTAATGACTTGATTTTTTTCTCTTTGCAGAGTTACTATTAAGTTGAGGGTCCATCTCAAAATGAATGGTCCAAGCAAATAGGCATTCAAAATCAGTAAAATTAAAAATCTACACCTCACAGCTTATACAAAAATTAACTCAAAGTGGATCACAGAGTTAAATATAAAACTATTAAATTTGGAAAAAAACATAGGAGAAAATTTTCAGCACCTAGGGCTAGGCCAAAAATTCTTAGATTTGATATTAAAATCATCATGCATAAAAGAAAAAAATTGATACATTCAGTTCAGTTCAGTTCAGTCGCTCAGTCGTGTCTGACTCTTTGAGACCCCATGAATCACAGCATGCCAGGCCTCCCTGTCCATCACCAACTCCCGGAGTTCACTCAAACTCATGTCCATCGAGTCGCTGATGCCATCCAGCCGTCTCATTCTCTGTCATCCCCTTCTCCTCCCACCCCCAATCCCTCCCAGCATCAGACTCTTTTCCAGTGAGTCAACTCGTCACATGAGGTGGCCAAAGTATTGGAGTTTCAGCTTTAGCATCAGTCCTTCCAATGAACACCCAGGACTGATCTCCTTTAGAATGGACTGGTTGGATCTCCTTTAGTCCAAGGGACTCTCGAGTCTTCTCCAACACCACAGTTCAAAAGAATCAATTTTTCGGTGATCAGCTTTCTTCACAATCCAACTCTCACATCCATACATGACCCCGGGAAAAACCATAGCCTTAACTAGACGGACCTTGGTTGGCAAAGTAATGTCTCTGCTTTTTAATATGCTATCTAGGTTGGTCATAACTTTCCTTCCAAGGAGTAAGTGTCTTTTAATTTCCTGGCTGCAATCAGCATCTGCAGTGATTTTGGAGATTGATCCATTCAGTTCAGTCAGTTCAGTTCAGTTCAGTCGCTCAGTCGTGTCCGACTCCCTGCGAGACCTCATCAAATCGAAAGACTTTTACTCCACACAAGTCCCTGTGAAGATGGAAAGACATACTAGAGACTGGAAGAAAATATCCGTGAACCACATTATCTGACAAACTCTCACAGTTGACAAAAGCTCACAAAGTTGTTTGTGGTAAAACCAAGCAATCCAGGTAGAGAATGGACAAAAAGGTGTGAATAGACATTTCACTGAAAAAGATAGATGTCCAATTACCACATGAAGAGATACTTAACAGCACCACCCACTTGGGAATGCAAATTAAAAGCACAATGATAATTTTTTTAAAAAAGGAATAAAAATTCCTACCTTTAAAAAAAAAACACAGTGAGATAATTTTACATACCTATCGCACTGGCTAAAACTAAAATTGGCTGATAACACCAAATATTGGCGGAGATGTAGACAACTGGATCCCTCACACACTGCTAGTGCAAATATACAGTGGTGTGGTCACTCTGGAGGAGTAGGCCATTTTCTCAGCACTATCATGTGACCCTGGTCTTATATTCTTGAGCATTTATTCCAGAGAAATGGAAATTTATATTCGCACAAAAACCTGTACATGCCTATTCATAGCAGCATTATTTGCAGAAGCCTGAAACGGAAAGCAACACAGAAGTCCTTCAAAAAGTGATTCATTGTACAAACTGTGGTACAGCTATACTATAAATTAAGACTCAGCAGTTCAAAAGAATGAACTGTTGATACTTGAAACACCTTGGATGAATCCCAAGGGAATTATGCTAAGTGAAAAGCCAATCTCAGAAAATTACCCACTATAAGATTCTGGTTTTATAACACGCTTGAAACAACAGACTTACAAGAGAGAGAGAACAGATTTCCTTGTTGTACTATCAGACTAGAGTTCCGCAAGATGTTACTGTCAGGGGAAATGAGGTGAAGGGTATATGGAAATTTCATATATGTGAGTCTGCAATGATCTTTACAAAAAAAAAAAGACGAAAACCTAATGGTTTCTTAGCTAAGGCAAGAGGGACAAAGGGTCCCACAGCCTGTGAGTCACAGAGCTTAGATCTGAACTCAGGTCTCTCTGACTTTCAAGTTTGTCTGTGTTTTCACAGCACCTGCCATCTTCCTGGAAAGTCCCACTCAGGGTAAATGGCAGTAATTTTTACCTGCAGGCTTTGGAAACCACTTCTCCAGACTAGCAGTTGAGATCAGATCTAAGATTGTAGTCAAACTTCTCAACTGTGTTTTACAGAAAGTTTCTGGCAGTGCCTCTCAACACAAGACCACCTGGAGATCTTGATAAAATGCATATTCTAATTTGGTCAGGCTTGGGTGGGACATGAGACCGCCCATTTCTAATAAGCTACCAGGTGATGCTTGAACTGGGATCCATGTTGTGATCCATGGACCACTCGCTGAGCAGCAGGGATGAAAGGAGCTTCCATCATACCTATTTGTCACTAAAAGGATGCCTGACAACAAACAGCATTTCAGATGGGGTTAGGATGCTGCATTCCAATGGCACATGGAGTGAGAGAGGAAAGAATCCATTGTCGGGGTGTAGCTTAAGCCCAGGGATCTCATCCATAAGTGAAGACAGTTGACAGGCGTTTTGCATAGGAAGAGAAAAACTCGAGTCAGAGTCACCCAGAGTGGTGCTCTGTGGTCAGCCGCGGTAATGACAGCTGTTTGTTGTGCATGCGGTGCCTACTTTTTTCTTTCACGTGGAAGAGAAATTACTGATAAGGTAGGCAGTTTATTGTGTCCACAGCCTAGACTGTCATCCGACCTGACAGCTCCATTTCCATCTGTTTAAGTATTTGGGGATTTGATTTGTCCTGTTATCTAAACTAATTAAGATCAGAACAGCCACAGCTTCCGTTTATTCAGGGGTACGCAGGTTTCCCTTTTGTGTTACTGAATAGAAGAAAAACATTGTACCAAAGAGGTTTCGATGCCCTTCTTTCAAAGTCGTCTTTTAATTATTAATGCTTTCATCAGGCTTTATGAAAGGTGCCATGTTTCCTGAAGTAACTAAAGCTTGATAGGGCTTTATGTTGTGATGGGAAATTAATAAATGAGTGATGAGAATGGGGGAAACGAAGTGTGAAATTGCGTGGTATTTCACAGGATGAGCTGCTTTTGTGACCTGTATTTTATCATGCCCTGGGTCCCATTTGGTGGAGGATTTGCTCATGGGTCAACGAGCCCTTGGGCTGTCATTGTTTCTTTAAAACAACAGGCATGAAGGGTGGAACAGCGTCCAGCCCTGCCTCTGGCCAGACTCTCCTTTCTCAGGGGGTTGTGCTGCCTTGCTTCTTAAAGCCTAGTTGTTGCCATTTGCCTTTTCCTTCCCTTTGAATCGTCTCTGAGGGTGGAACGAAAGACATACAAAGCTCTCCCTGAGACGCTCACTTTCTCACTGGTCTCTGACCTCCAATCTTGCCCCCAGCCTCCTCCTTGTAGCCTCCACTATCACAGCCAGAATGATCTCCTACAACACACCTCTGATCCCATTAGCTACAGGATAAGGGCTAAACAGTTTGCATGGACTACATGTCCTTAGCATCCTCTTTTCAGCCTCATTCCCGCCGCTTCCCCTTCCGGTGTTCCTGCCTGTCCGTGTAGTCCTTGGAACTCGGCTTGCTTTCTCCTGCCTCAAGATCACCCTGTAAGCTGCTTCCTCTGCTTGGGATGCTTCCTGTCCATTGGCCACCTGGCGAACACCTGAGGTTTTAGCTCAGATATCACTTCTTCCGTGAAGCTGCTTTAGTCAGAGCTGTTTGGTTTCAGGGGATAGGAACCTACTAAAATGATCACAAATAAAAACATTTACAGAAATGAAAGAACAGGCCACTCCATGGACGTTCCCGAATAAGGCAGTCAATATAGCTAGAGGATTAAAAGAGGATAGTCAGGAACCAAGGGTGCCTATGCGGTGTTGCCTAGCCTCCTCCTTGTGTCTGCTCCATTCTTTTGATTTGCAAAGTGATGTTTTGGCTTTTCTACCCTGTGTCACTTTGGGTCTGATGCTACGTGAATTCCAACTCAGTGAACTTCTCCTTTTCCCAATTTCAAATTTCCAAGGAGATTTGGATAGGCCCTGGTAAGTCAAGGGGCCAGTTAGCTATGGCTGGGGAGTGGGGTCCCACCTCACACGGGGCTCATCTTTCAAAGGCGAAAGGTTGTATTTGGTTTTGCTGTTCTGATTCCACCATGAGTAGAAACCTCTTTCTGCCAAGTCCCATTTTACTGAGCTTCTACATACAGTTTTACTCATCCTTCACTCAAAATGTACAAGGTTCCTGGATTGAAGGGCACAGCATCTCATTTCATATGAGGAAACCCTTCTCCAGATTCTGGGTTGCTTTTCCCTCTCAAGGTTTCCTTGCCAAGTAAGAAGAGCAAGTTGGAATCCCTGCTTTCACTGGGATTATTGCAAAATCTTTTTTATTTCCCCCTTTTGGTTGGTGCAGGGAGCTCAATTCTTTGTTTATTTGGGGGAAACTTGCAATAAAATTTAAAGGGAAATTGGATTTTTTTTTTATCTCTTATGCTGTGAAATTTTATCTACTTGAGTAAGCTAAAGATAGTAAAATTACATTTAGGTTAATATCATTCCACTCTCTAAACTACTTCCTAAGACTATTCCAATGAGAGTGCCTCAGATGATAAGGGGCCAGGATTTTCTAGGAAAACTTATTTAAGTAGAAATCCTAAAGAAACTCAATTAAAGCTGAAATCGGTCGGAGAATTATGGAGTTTTTTTTTTTTTTTTCTTTAAATACATACCACATCCTACAAATTCTCTCATGATGCCCTATTTTAAGAATTTATCTTGGAGAATACCAGTTCTGTAATAGGGAGAAGAAAACAACAGTGAAGGTTTTTATTGATTATTACCAATGAACAATACTGTTTTTGAGGGGCCTACTCCAAATAGCCTTCATGATCCTCTCAACAAACCTCTTATTTCATGCTGGGATTTGCATAATATATAGAGTGATTTCCTGCTGTGGGTGTCAAAAGAAAGCTATATTGGAAAAAAAGAAGAACGGGGTAGATTTTTTTGAATTATCATCTCTCTCTCTCCACATAAGCTTTTCTCCCTCTTTTTTAATCTTTTAACCAGGAGCCATAGAACTTGATTATGCTTTACTTTTCCTGCTACAAGAAGATAATACTGATATCTATTATGCTTGCTTCTTACGATTATTTTGGGGAATCATGTGAATATACTTTATAAACTGTGGCATTTTAGAAAGATCAGACACTTTTGAGGCCTTGTATGTGCAGTGAAGGGAACAAAGGTGCCTAACACATGGGTTCCACCCTAAAGGGTTAACCCTTAGCCTGGGAGTCAGTCAGGATGTCCTTGATGGGACATCCTGAGTCAGAAGATTTGGAGTAGGGATTGCTACTCCCTTCCCCAGTTAGTACTGGGAAAACTTGGGATATACTGACCAAAGATTTTACTTTCATTTTCTTCATTTGTGAAATGGGGGATGAAACAAAATATGCCTATAGCCAGTAGATCATGACAGGGTATGACTAAGGCAACATTCCTGAAAGTACCCACATAGAACTTGGAACTCAATGTGTAATTAATAAATGGTAGATCTCCTTCCTTTCAGTAAAATGAAGAGGGAATTGACCAGACTCCAAGAGAAGTACTGGAGAAGGAAATGGCAACCCACTCCAGTATTCTTGCCTGGAGGATCCCAGGGACAGAGGAGCCTGGTGGGCTGCCATCTATGGGGTCACACAGGGTCAGGAATGACTGAAGCGACTTAGCAGAAGTAGCAACAGCAAGGGAAGTACAAATAAAGTGTCCTGGGGGTCCAGAGCAGTAGGAAGAGGATTTTCATTGAGGTAAGGAGAAAAGGCGTCCCCTCTGCTGGTCCATCCATGAGAAGTGGAGCGTATGGTGGGTTTAAGGGGCTGACACTGGCATTTTATAGAACTTGGTCCTACAAGACTTGGTTTCAATTTCTGGCTTTTTCATTTAATAGCCAAGTAACCTGGAAAAACATCAGTTAGCCATGTATGCATTTTCTCATTTAGATAATAAGGATGATAATCAAACCCAACTGATAGGATGTTGTTAGACAATAAAGCATTCATCCATCCATCCATTCAACAAATATTTCTGAGTACCAGAACAATGTTTGACATTGTTCTGGATGCTGTGGATATAGCAGCAAATAAAGAAGCAGCAGAATATTACCATGTGGTCAGTGCTCAAGAAGTGAGAGCCGTTGTTACACTGTAATGAAAGTCTTCCAGTCCTGTAGTCTGATGTGTATGTTATAACCATGACAGAGATAGACATTTCTAGAGCTTCCGTTGTTTGACTGGAGCCACAGAATCATCACCAACTTAATGGCTTGAGTTTGAGCAAACTCCAGGAGATAGCGGAGGACAGAGGAGCCTGGAGGACTGCAGTCCATGGGGTCACAAAGAGTCAGGCACGACTTAGGGACTGCACAGCAACAAAAATAGCAGAATGAAAGTCATAGGTCTTAGTTGGAGGGGACCCCAGGGCTCTTAGAGGACATTGTTGATGGTTCCCACTGTGTAAACAATGGTAGAAAGGGAAAGTGAAAGGGACTGGGTGATTTCTCTTTCACTTTTCTCCATTGTTAACACGTTTGGTAGCTGTTCATATGCTGTGTGTGCCATTATTTGATTTTCTAGGCCATGGCTTTTAAATTGATCTTCACCCAACCTGCAACACAAAAGATGTATTCTAGGGTCTTCACCAAAGTTACTAAATCTGAATCTAAATGTGTCCACTAAATGTGGACCCTGGAATCTGCATTTTAAATTCTGGGTGATTCTAGAATTGTAACAACATTGTGTTAAGGGGTTGCAGGAATTAAACTCAGACTTCAGTTCAGTTCAGTCACTCAGTTGTGACCGACTCTTTGCGACCCCATGAATCACAGCACGCCAGGCCTCCCTGTCCATCACCAACTCCCGGAGTTCACTCAAACTCATGTGCATCGAGTCGGTGATGCCATCCAGCCATTTAGGAAGACTCAAAGGGAGCTTCCCTGATAAAAGATCTAAGTCAGAGAATTTGTGGGCTAAGCAAGCTTTTGGATTTGCTTACCTAGTCTAATTTTGCTTCAAAAACATGATACATGTTTTTGTATCATGTATTCTCAACACCATAGACTTGAATTAGCTTGCTTTGAGGAGAAATTCAAGAATATTTCTTGATCACTAGTTGCATCCACAGTTATGGGATAATCAGATCTACTGCTATTACTACAGCTAAAGGGATGTGAAAAATCTACCACTTTTCTCCTCTCAATTAAATTATAGTTTCATCAAAATACAGTCTAATTGTATTCTGAGTAACAGGAACTCCCATTACAATTCTGAACAATTAGTTAAAGCACACATATTTAAAATCTCTAAACATTCCTACAAGTTCAGTGGATTTAGATAAGCAAAAATCTAAAAGGGGGTGTATGGAAATATTTTACCAAAGTTAAGTGTTTTTTCTTTATGCCTAATTAATCGAAAGCATTGTTTTCTTTTTTTTTTTAATTGGAGGCTAATTACTTTACATTATTGTATTGGTTGACATGAATCTGCCCCAGATGTACATATGTTTCCCATCTTGAACCCCCCTCCCACCTCCCTCCCCATCCCATCCCTCTGGTTCATCCGAGTACACCAGCCATGAGCACCCTGTATCATGCATCGAACCTGGACTGGCGATTCGTTTCACATATAATATACATGTTTCAATGCCATTCTCCCAAATCATCCCACCCTCGCCCTCTCCCACAGAGTCCAAAAGACTGTTCTATACATCTGTGTCTCTTTTGCTGTCTCGTAATACAGGGTTATCATTATCATCTTTCTAAATTCCATATATATGTGTTAGTATACTGTATTGGTGTTTTTCTTTCTGACTTACTTCACTCTGTATAATAGGCTCCAGTTTCATCCACCTCATTAGAACTGGTTCAAATCCAGTTATACCTTTATCCTTAGGTGGACACAATTAAACAGAAACTAGCCCTTTTCCATTGAAAGAGATAGTGTATATGCCAAGGTCAGACAGCAGTGGCGCTTTGGTGATATTTTACCTCCAAAAGCTGCCCTGAGACACCAGCAACCAAAATTAGAGGTGGTGCGTTTTGCCACCATCGTACTATTCAGAGTTAAACATTTAGTTGTTTTCCCGAGAAAGATAAGTATTGAAAACATTATTTTAAGCTTTTATTTGTTGTTAAAAAGTATTCCTTCCTGCCTTCTGCTTTCTTTTGGCAGATGACATGAAAGAAAAGTACCAAAATTGTGGATGTTTTGGTGCCTTTCAGTTGAATTTTTAAAATTCTGCTTCAGCTAGTCCTATTTTTGACCTCTAATTCCTGACTTCTTAAAAACAGTGTCTTCCCTAGAAATATTGAAGCTGAGTCATAAATTTCAAGTTGTATAGTCTGAAAATGGCCATCAGATAATATGGCTGCAATAAAAAACGAAAAAAGCTATCCATTGATTCTACAATACAAATTTCAGAGAGTGGGAGTCAGCGTGTTTTATTGACTTGTACAGATGCAGAATCGGAAGAGCGAGCACTGACTCTGGTGGGCTGTGTGTCCGGGGCTCTTGTCAGACCGGGTGGGAGAGGAACTCCTCGCAGAGGCGGTTTCTGCCTTCCATCAGAGCAGCCTTAGGGAAGGTCTGTGAGGTACCAGCAAAAGTCCTCTGCCACCACTGCCCTTCTCACCCCTTATCTCGAGCTCCTGCCACAAGATCACATACAGATCTCAGCTGCTCAGGGTGCCTTGTGAAGTCATCCTAACCTTCAGGGACCTCCCCTTCTCTCAGCGCTTGCTGAGAGACACACAGCATTCAGCGTGTGCACCTTTGGTTATGATTTCCTCTTCAGGTATGTTATTCGTGGATGGCTCAGTGGTGTATTTCTAGACTCTTATCCAGGATGCCAACAAAATGCTTTTCTCAGAAAGAGGTTCTGTTGAGGGGGATGTCCTTGGCGTTTCCAGTGGTTAGAACTTCACCTTTCAATGCAGCTGTTGTGAGTTCAGTCCCTGGCCCTGGAGTGATGATCCCATATGTCTCACAGCCAAAAAAAAAAAAAAAAAACCCAAAACATAAACAGTATGGTAACAAATTCAATAAAGCCTTTTAAAAGGGCCCACATTAAAAAAAAAATCTTAAAAGACATTTGGGAGTCAAAGAAACACCTGACTGGTAGACAGGAGATGTGTTACCCCTGGTTCTGCTCTGAATTTGGAGAAGGAACTCTGAGCGAAGCATTTAACCTAGCTTCATTTCTCTCCTCGGCTGTGAAATGAGGAGACTGAACTAGATAATCGCCACATAATCTACTTTGAAATTTTATTTCTGGGACTTCAGTTTCAACGCGGCAGGTCAAGAACATGATTTTTCATCTTCTTGGCCTCCCCAAATCCCTCCAAAAAGGATGGTAAAAGAGTTTTAAAAGTTATATACCCCTGCAAAGATAAAGGGAACGGAGAGACTCCACAGCGAGAAAGATTAATACATTTTGGGAAAGCGGAGAGGAGAGGATTGAAAACAAGCTTAGCATAAGAGAAGCTGTTTCAGTTAAACGTGCCCTGGAGAGAGGCAAGACCTGTGAGAAGTAAGCTGATCAACTTCAGCCACCACATGACGGGCTCAAGCCTTAGTGATTCCAGAGCCATGGAGAGCAGGGATTCCACATGGGGCTAAAATCAGGGCTTTAATGTGAGAGTGTGCTCCAGGCTCCTCTCCCTGCCTTGCTCCCAGAACATTGACAATGTATTTCATTCTCCTAGAAGATGGGTGACTCTGCTCTAGAAAATTGAAAACCCCCAGAGTTGATGGGGAGTTAGGGACATGTCTCACTGGAAAGAGAGAATTTTAAGAAAAAGGAATAAAAGGAAGTCAGCTGGAACAGTATAGAGAGGAACAAAAGATAGAAAAAGCTAAAACTAGAAAGTAGGAAAAGTTGAAAATGGAGGAAATCTCTAAGAAGGACAAAAACAGACAGTATAAAGGAAATAGTAGGAAAATTTGAGGGGCATTCCATCAGGTCCAATATCCAAATAGAGGAATTCTGAGAAAAAAAAAAGAGAGAGAGGGAAATCAGATAATTGAAGAAAAGAGATATCAAAAAATATTTAAGAATGTGTATCAATAGAGTAGTTCATAAGTCTTCAGGTTAAAATGACCTAGCAAGATGAATGAGGAGCTCCCCGGAAAATGAATGAGAAAAAGACTCATTATACTAGAGAATGTCAATAAAATTTCAGAACAGAAAGGTAAAGAGAAAAATTTTAAAGCTTCCTGACTAGGAAATTATTTAGAGATTATTAATGTTAATAAAGTATGAAAGATCGGAATGGTATCTGATTTCTCAACAATAAGATTATAAGAAAAAAAATAGAAAAGTAATATCTTTTAAATTTTTAGAAAAAATAATTTTCATCTTCTAAATCTATATTCAGCCAAACACAGTGAAGGATGAAGCTAAAATAAAGATACTCCAACCATGCTGTAGTCCCTGCACTCCATAAAAATAAAAAGATGTACGAGAAAGTTAGCAATCATAAAATAGTTACTTGGTTCAGTGGAGGAGAGTGTTTATATAGCTTTAGCAATTTAAATATTGATTTTACCAAAAATTATGATATGTGTGGAATGAGAAGGGGGCTATAAGATCCCCTTCAATCCATATCTTCGAAAGTAGAAAGTCAATAGATAACGAATAGATGTCTCTGAATTGGTAAATGAGAATATCAGCACATTTGGAAAAATGAAGATAAATACCAGAATAGTCTGCTAGAAGAGTCCCAAAGTGTTATAGCTGATGAGCAGGACTTGTGGTGGTTGGGCCGAAGACTGCAGTTATACTGCAGGTTTTTAATACCATTTGACTCTTAACTATGTGTGCATACTACTTTGATTTGAAATTTCTTTTAAAAAGGTTTATATTCTTTTTCTAAAGCTTGACATATATCCAAGTTTGGTATATATATTTTTTCTTAAACTTTACCGTGAGACCCTGGAGAACTGTGTGATGTATTTCTTTGTATCCCTCGTTCACATTCATTTCTTTAGTATGTGTTATGTCACGTTGAAACAGGTAGGGTGATGCTTCAGTCTCGCTGATTTAAGATTTTTCTTTATGTATTTTCACCTGCGCTGAGTCTCTGTTGCGGTGCACAGACTTCTCGTAGTGATGACTTCTCTTCCTGTGGAGCCCAGGCTCCAGAGCACCCAGGCTTCAGCAGTTGTTCACATGGGCTTAGTTGTCTCTTGGCATGTGGGATCTTCCTGCACCAGGGATTGAACCTGTGTCCTCTGCATTAGAGGTGGATTCTTAACCCCTGGACCAGCAGGGAAGCCCTGGATATGAATAAAAAGTAAAAAAAGAGCTCTTTACCTAAGTGGAAATGAACATCACACCTCGAGTAGAAGTAGACATTGGAGTGTATATTGAAATTCACAACCTTTGTTCTCTGTAACTCATATAAATTTCTTCATTGTCCCTCATCCTGCTGGGTAGCTGGGAAGTAACTAAATTTGCCCATTAGAGTTATGTGATTCTTCTGCTTTAACATTGTCTTTTCATGTTCATCTTTGGACAAAAAAAGATGAGCTTGAGCTTCTAAACTCAAGGCCCTATGAAGGGGACTGTTCCTTCTTTTGCCTTCTGCCTTCTTCAGGCAGTGTCTGGATTCAGATGGATGGAAATAGTCTCTCCAAACATCACAGGTCACTGAGTAGAAGGCATAAGGGTAACATAGAAGGAAAATAGGGAAACAGTGTGGTTGAATTAGCAAATGGCTTTTGAAATGTCAGTTTGGATTGATTGACATATCTCACTTCCGTTCTTTCGTTGGTTAAAGGAAGACACACGGCCATTGGGTGCACAGTACTTCTGTACTACCCAGCTGTGGGCAAGTGAGGTGTGTTTCTTTCACAGCAAACACTGTGCCCTACACGAATCATACTCATGCAAAATTTTGATACGAAGAATAGAGAAAAAAGAAATGCATGGGTAGAAAGAAAAGCAAGAGTAACCGTTGAATACCATTAGTTCTCAGATTCAAATAAATTATTTTGTGGGGAAAATGTGAGGGGACAGAAAACTCAAAACATATGATTTCATTTGGGGAAAGCAAAAAGCAGAATAATGTACTGACTGCATTGGTGTGGAGCAGTTGGAATGTAGGCCTGAGAGAAACTGAATCAATGTGTGGGGAGAATTAATTCCCAGTAGTCAGATGTTCTCTCCAGTTAGTTTAGGAAACACTACTTTCTGTGCATAAAAGTGTGATTTCCTCTGCTTAGAATTTTTCTGTCATTTTCTTAACACTGACTTTCTCATCAGAAGGAAAATTCAGAAGGTTTCAGGAGTGTGTAAAATGCTTAGGTTGTGTGTATATGTATTTTGATTATGTATTAGAACACATTGCATAATTAAACTTAAATATTTTAATGATATCTCATTTGCTATATCCTTGGAGGATAATTGTAACTCAGAAAAGAATTTCCCCTCTAGTGTGTTGTGTTTTTACATAACAAAGGCTGCCTTAATGAACCTTTATCTCACTACAATGTAATACCAATGGTAGTGATTTAAATATCAAAATGAAAGGGAAGTTTTTCACAGTTTTATTCTCTTTTAGGCGAATTAATACTACTTAGTCCACTTGTTTTTCTGATTTTATTTTATTTTTTCTTGTTTTTAAAAATTTTTTTATTGAAGTATAGTTGTTTACTAGTTTATATGTAAAGCATAGTTTACAATGTTGGGTTAGTTTCTACTGTACAGCGAGATTAATCTGCTATACTTACACATATATCCAATCCTTTTTGACATTTGGTTACAATAAAACTTACTGATAAAAGTTGATAGCAAGCAATTTTTTTGATATTTTATTAAAAGAAGATGATATCATTACAAAGTTTCAGAAATAAAAATAGACCATCTTAAAGTGTTGTTTTGGCTAAATCAGAATGAAACAGTTAATAGTATGTTTTTTAAATATCTTAAAACAACTCTATGGTCTTATTCAAAACAAAGAGTATATGTGAGTACTCTACTATTATTTATGGAGGAAAAAGTTTTATCTTTTTGGCCTTTATTGATCAAAGAATTTAAAGCATATTTTTCTATTATATTGGTTGCTCAGATGGTAAAGAATCCACCTGCGATGCAGGAGACCTGGGTTCAGTCCCTTAGTTGGGAAGATCCCCTGGAGAAGGAAATGGCAACCAACTCCAGTGTTCTTGCCTGGATAATCCCAGGGGCAGAGGAGCCTGGCGGGCTACAGTCCTTGGAGTCAGAGTCAGACATGACTGAGCGACTAACGCTTCTTCACTTCACTTGTATTTAGCAATATCATTCTTTCATCCCTGCCATTCAACTTTTCTTTTATCGTAGATGAAGAAATCGTGAAATAAAATACAACATCCACCATGCCAAAAGAGCAGTAATTGATCCACTATTTTGCTAGATGTGAGCTGGGGTGACCAGTCTAGAAGCTCCCTTCCCGGTTGGTATCCATCCCTGAATCAACCGAGTGCTCGTGTGTCGACCATCATGATACTGAAAACGACCAGCCAGTCAAGCATGGGCCATTAATTTTGAATGCGTTGATAGAGACATAAATTCCCCCCAATCATTTTGAAAGATAAAATGGTCAGCTTCCTTAAGGATGTTTTGAAATACTTCCAGGCTGGTTATGGGATCCACTGATGATTTTATAATTTTATCAGAGGAATTTTAGAAGGTTTAGTGATGACCTTGATGTATTTTTAAGTAACAATGAATATGATCACTACTAAATCTATACCTTTGTACTTTTATAAATATTATATTTAAACGCTTATGGTCCCATTTTTTCCTATTTTTACCTAATCTTTAGGAATATGTCAGTTCAAAAGAGGTAACAGTCCTTTGGCAGAATTACTGGACTGGAAGCACATTGTTTGCTTTATCAACAGAATTTTGCATGTTGTCATGAAATTCTTGTATCATGATCCAAGTTTTTTATATCTTTATGACTTCTTCACTGTTTGAGAGATGTAATCTTATGATAATAGAAAGTTGTCAAAATGTGAAGGAAAAATTTTAAAAATTAATGCATATATACTGAATTAAAAATTCCATTTCAAAAGCTAAACAAATTGCAATTCAAAAGAATCACCTTTCAATAAGGTAATTCACATAATCTCTATTTAGAAATAAATCTTAAATTCAGCAGAATCGAGTAAATAGCAGTAAAACTGATTCCTCATTTAGCAGTTAGTACTTGTGTCATTGGAGAAGGGAATGGCAGCCCGCTCCAGTATCCTTGCCTGGAGAATCCCATGGATGGAGGAGCCTGGTGGGCTACAGTCCATGGGGTCGCAAAGAGTCGGACACGACTGAGCGACTTCACTCACTTGTGTCATACTAAGTAGTCATATAGCATATTTCATCTTTCAAATGCTTTAGCAGCAATAAGTTAAATTTCTTGTCAATACTAATAAGGATCTGTTTGTCTCATTTAAATCCCGTGCACCAAGTTGGGTCTGCCATTTTATATTTGTTTGGTCTCAGAAAATGTCTAACTGCTTCTGGAATATAAATAGCCTGTAATTTACCTCCCCTGCTTGGTTGCTATGAGCTGTTGGTTCTACACATCTGCCTCTGTGTAGTTTCCTTAAGTCCTGCTACACAAACTCGAGCCATGACATAAAACACTTCTCAGTGCCAGCGTTCAGTAAATATTTCCTAATAATCTTGACATAACAGAGGTAATTCCCTTGAAATATAAATTGCTATTCCTGATTAGTGGTGCACATTTCAAATGATTTAGGTTAAGAGTTTAGTTCTGTTTTTGTTGAATGACAGAGTTGCTGGTTTTGCTCTTACTTGCAGTGTTGCTGCTGCTGCTGCTGCTAAGTCACTTCAGTCGTGTCCGACTCTGTGTGACCCCATAGACGGAAGCCCACCAGGCTCCCCCATCCCTGGGATTCTCCAGGCAAGAACACTGGAGTGGGTTGCCATTTCCTTCTCCAATGTGTGAAAGTGAAAAGTGAAAGTGAAGTCGCTCAGTTGTGTCCGACCCTTAGCGACCCCACGGACTGCAGCCCACCAGGCTCCTCCATCCATGGGATTTTCTAGGCAGGAGTACTGGAGTGGCTTGCCAGTGCCTTCTCCGACTTGCAGTGTTAGAAAAAGTAAATTTGGGGCTTTTAGCCCTGTGGTTTTTCTGTGGTGGTTGTTCCTTATCTAAGGCTCAGTGGCCCAGAATCTGCCGTCTAGTGCAAGAGATGCAGGTTTGATCCCTGGATCAGGAAGATGCCTTGGAAGAGGAAATGGCAACCCCCTCCAGTACTTTTGCCTGGAAAATTACATGGACACAGAAGCAGGGCCTACAGTCAGTAGGGTTGCAAAGAGTTGGGCATGACTGAGCATGCGTTCTATTTTTTTTTTCTTGTTTTTCTTAACTCTTCAATGATAATTGTTACTAAAATTTCAACTTTTTGTTATGATATAATGCAAGGTTAGGACATATAATTTCAGTAATGGAGACAGAGGCGAATAAGGTCAACTGGGCTTGTTTGGGCCTCACTTCCTTGGAGTGATACCCCTGGGATGGCACCCAGTGTGTCTCTCATGCCCAGAGGATCAAGGCCTCATCTTTTTTTCAGCTCTTATTTCATTTCCAGGGTGTAGTGCAAATCACTGTGGGAAACCGTGTAAAGAAGATTAAAAACTGAGGTAGAGCAAGCTAGTCTGTAAGCACCTTGTTAAAATAAACCACTTCTTCCTAACCTCAAGACAGCAAGAAACAGTTTAATAGCAGTGAAATAAATTCACCACCTGTTTGTGCAGCAGTATCAAAGACTTCTAGAAAACATAAGAATGCTTTGATCCTTTTCAGCCAGAAGAAAATTATGAAGCTCGGCATTGATAGTTCATAGGGAGTTTGGGGACACTGATCAAAGAAAACTGTTATTATTATAGATGAGAAATTAAAATATCTGAATATAAGCTACTTCAGTACATCATACTTCTTTCAATGGTGAATTTCATATTTAGAAATTCAAATAGTCTTATGATTAAGCTGTATTTTATTGTGGCTTCTATGCCCCAAAATAAAAGACATTAAAATGTTTTTAAGTAATTGTGTTTCTTTTGTTAATGACTTTCAAATTATATAGTTGAGATAGATTGAGGGAGCAATGTATAGTGTGTATTTTATAGAAGCCCTCTAGATTACTGTAAGCTCAACTGAGCAGAATTAGATAAATGAGAGAAGGTTTTGACATTCTTTCATGATCTTTAAGAAAACTTCCTGTAAGTTTTTCGATTATATAATAGTATTATATGATTATAGATTCCACTTTAAGTATTATAATTGTATAGCTGAGAGGCTTAAAGGCAAAGATAACAAAACTTTTATAATAGCAAGGGGTAATTTATTAACATTTGAAGTGGAAAACATAAGAATCATTTGAAAATTTGACTCTGCTATGGGAGGAAAATGCTTCTGTGTAAATAAATAGCACATGAAGCAAAAGATAAAGTTAAGTGTTATTTTTGAATGAAAATGCGGGCATTTCCTGTAGATTCTTTACTTATCAAGAACGAGAATACTGATTTTGTAACTGCATGTTTTGGATCTGTGCCAGGTTCATGTGCAGTTAATAACCCCTGCCTCTGAAGTCATAGGGAGGCATTTACAAAATATGCATTGAAATGCTGCAGGAATAACTGTGGCTAAGGATGTGGAGCCATAAACAGGAAAAAAAAACATCCCTACAAAAAGAGGACATCTCATTTTTAAAATTTATGTTGATTAGTTGCAAGAAAAACTGAAGAAAAGACCGCTCAGCACCTTCTGACCACATCCCTCTAAGCCCAGTGCCTGGCACTGAATATTTGCACTTAAATGTGACAACCTCCCAACCTTCATTCTATAGCAACTTCCTCTTAAAAACAGGAGAAAATAATAATGCAAAGGCCCACAAAGGAAGCATTACAAAAGTAACGGAAAGATCTTTCAATTTTTACATTGGCCAATGATTCATACTTTACTGGAAAAAAAAATGACTTTTGAAATCTGGTAATGTCTTGGATATTTCAAACTAGGTCCTTAAAACCTTCACTGAAGAGGAGAGTTTACTAGTTTCTGAATTGGCATGTTACGGAGACAGCCGATAAGTCCAGGCCCTCATCTCTTGCTGTGAGTTAGGACAGAAATCCCCACCTTGCTCAGTGACTGCAGGACCAGGTTCCTGGTCTCCCCAACCGAACAGGAATGTTTAAAGAACTGTTTTGTGCACTGATTCTTACGCTGAATTCTTTGTCGCGTTCTGAGCTTATAAATAAATATCTGGTGGGCAAATGAGCTTCGTGAAAGGAACCACTCTACCACTCTGACATCGTGGGTTATGCTCTCCTGTGGTGCGTGGTAGTCTCTTGAAAACTTCCAAAGTGCATCCTTAGAACGAGAGGATGCGGGCTGCTGGGAACACAAGGATCTGTTTTCTCTTACATTAAAATATGCCAGCGCTGAATTTAGATACATGTGCTATGAAGTAACACTTGAATCAGTCAAAGCTGAGAAACTTAATTAAGAATAATGTCTCTTGTTTTTTCCCCCATGGAAATATTTACAGGCCTGAGCAATTGGATGACTAATGGACATATTTATAGGGCATCTGGTACAGATCATGGCAACCAAGAAATAAATAAATAAATAGAATTTGTTGCTGTTGGCAAGTTCTTACTACAGTAGAATCATATGCTGAATGGTACCCTTGAGCTTGTTTAACATATATATTCTAATAGGTACCCAGCCAATTTTGACTTGCTGGAGAAGGATACTTCAAATTGGCTCACATCTTAGAAGAGATGAATTCCAAACAAACCCACAGGCAGAGAATGCCATTCAGTCTGGTGTGCCTTGTTAATGAAGCTAGTGCTGTTTAGTTGCTAAGTCGTGTCTGACTCTGCGACCCCATGGACTGCAGCCCGCCAGGCTCCTCTGTCCATGGGATTCTCCAGGCAAGAATCCTGGAGGGTGTTGCCAAGAGGGCCTTAAAAAGAAAAATGAAGAGAACCTTAACAAAGAAGGAAAAATAAAAAGACAATTAAAAAAAAAAAAGGAAAAAGAAAGCAAAAAGAAAGGAAGGAAGAAAAAAAAGAAGCAGTAACTTGATATATCTAAGCATGACAAGTGTTACGCTATGTGAGGGTGAAGTTGATTTTCTGACATGAATAAAGGGTATACCTCTGGGGTCACAACACAAATGACTCTAGGGTAGTTAGTAATGTTAATGAGAAAAACTGGCCAGGTGTAAAAAAAACAAAAAGACAAATGGACAGGCAACAAGATTGCACCTCAGGGTTGAGAGGCGGTTAAAACAGCTACTCTTGGCCTCGGGATCTGAGAATAAAGAGGGCGCCGTGGGGACCGTGGAGAAGGAGCCTCAGATCGCTGACCCTGCCGGGAAGGGAAGACACGCTGGGTTCAGCTAATTGTTCCCATGTGGATGCGTGGGTCCAGGGATGCCAGATTTTACTACTCTTCAAGAGACACCCTTTATGTGGAATCTTTTCATTTTGAAATGTTTACTCAGAATTCAAATTGAGCAGAAGAGTTAGGAAAGATTCGCGCAAGCCAAACAAAACCTCTTTGGGCACCAGATTTGGACCCTTGTCACAGATCTTCCATTTGTTCTTTCTGAGTTAGCTAAATGAAGTATGTTTGTAAAGTTGTAGAGGAAATGTTCCTGCTTTCTAACATCTGAATTAAAAAAAAAAAAAGGCTTGGTAACATTTATAGCTGAATGGCTGCAACTGTGGCATCAGATTGCCTGTGGTTATATTTTGGCTGTGTACCCTGGACAAGTTTACCAGTTCTCTCCATCTCTAGTTTTCACTGTAGCAAAATGGGAATGATAATGGTTCAGATTTAACAGAGTTTCTGTCAGGATTCAGATGAGCTCATCTTTATATAGTGCTTATTAGTACAGTGCCTGGCATATAGTAATGACTCGACAATCATTATTATTATTATCTCACAATAAAATGATATTCAGAGGATGTCCTTTCTGCTGGACTTGAAGAAAGCATCCTCTAGGAATGTGGAGAGTTAGTTTTATGTTAAAGAATATGAGTTAACTCTGACATAAATCACAGCAAGATCCTCTCTGACCCACCTCCCAGAGTAATGGAAATAAAAACAAAAATAAACAAATGTGACCTAATTAAACTTAAGAAGCTTTTGCACAATGAAGGAAACTATAAGCAAGGTGAAAAGGCAGCCTTCAGAATGGGAGAAAATAATAGCAAATGAAACAACTGACAATTAATCTCTAAAATATACAAGTAGCTCATGCAACTCAATACCAGAAAAATGAACAGCCCAATTAAAAAGTGGACCAAAGAACTAAACAGACATTTCTCCAAAGAAGACATACAGATGGCTAACAAACACATGAAAAGATGCTTAACATCACTTGTTATCAGAAAAATGCAACTCAAAGCCACAATGATGTACCATCTCGTGCTGGTCAGAATGGCTGCCATCAAAAAGTCTACAAACAGTAAATGCTGGAGAGGGTGTGGAGAAAAGGGAACCCTCTTACACTGTTGGGGGGAATGCAAACTAGTACAGCCACTATGGAGAACAGTGTGGAGATTCCTTAAAAACTGCCATACGACCCAGCAATTCCACTGCTAGGCATACACACTGAGGAAACCAGATTTGAAAGATACCCCAGTGTTCATCGCAGCACTGTTTACCACAGCTAGGACAGGGAAGCAACCTAGATGTCCATCAGCTGATGAATGGATAAGGAAGTTTTGGTACATATACACAATGGCATATTACTCAGCTATTAAAGAAAAATGCATTTGAGCCAGTTTTAATGAAGTGGATGAAACTGGAGCCTATTATAGAGTGAAGTAAGTCAGAAAGAAAAACACCAATACAGTATATTAATGCATAGATATGGAATTTAGAAAGACGGTAACGACGACCCTGTATGCCAGACAGTGAAAGAGACACAGATGTAAAGAACAGACTTTGGATTCTGTAAGAGACGGCGAAGGTGGGATGATTTGAGAGAATAGCACTGAAACATGTATATTACCAGTGCAAGTTTAATGCATGAAGCAGGGCACCCAAGGCCGGTGCTCTGGGACAACCCAGAGGGATGGGGTGGGGAGGTAGGTGGGAGGGGGTTCAGGACAGGGGGACACGTGCACTTGTGGCTGCTTCATGTCGATGTATGGCAGAAACCACCACAATATTACAATATTGTAAAGTAATTAGCCTCCAATTAAAATAAATAAATCAATTTTTTAAAAAAAAGATGTGAGTTAAGAAGATAGACTCTGGAGTCTGCCAGCCGGGATTTGAATCCTTGTTCTACTGCGGTGTAACCAAAGCAAGTTAATTAATTTTCCTAAAGCTTTAGATCTCTTATCTATAAAATGGGAATAATAATTGGTACTTAAAAGTTATAAGAATTCAGTGAAATAATATGCATAAGGTCAATGCCTAGTGTGTAATTGATAAATGTTACTTTCTGTTATGATTATTCTTTTCCCATTCTTTAGAAGTTCCATATTTGCAAGCACATTTAAAAATCAGTATATTAAAAAAAATATTGTATGAAAGGAAATATATCACTTTAAAAAAATTGAGGTGTAGTTGATTTACAATGATTCAGGTGTAATTATATCATTTTATTTAAAATTAAGCTTTATCTCAATGACCCATTTTATAGCAGTGGTTTTCAACCAGGGTGATTTTTGATTTGACCTTCCAGAAGACATTTGGCAATGTCTGGAGATATTTTTTGTCAATACTGCAGGAAGTGCAACTGGAATCTAGTGGGTAGAGTCCAGAAATGCTGCTAAATGTCTCAGAATGCACACGACAGTCCCCTGCCACAAACAGTTATTCATTCCGAAATGTTGCTAATGCTGAGCTTGAGAAACTACATTACAGCTGTAACTACCATCAAATTTAGTTTGTAAAGTTCTTGTCAAGCAAAAGGAGTGCTAGTTGTATTTCAAAATATGGCCTAAACTCAGCAATTGACACATAAATTGAAATCTGTAGAATTATATTCAATATTTTAAATATAAATTTGTATGTGTATAAATATCCCTATTTTCTTCTGGTTACAAAAATGATATAATCTTGTGAAAGTTAAAAGAATGCAAAAGCATATAAATGGATAGTGAACAACCCCTCCCTACCTTTTTTTTTTTAACTATGGTTAAAAAAAGACCTATGGTTGAAAACCGTCAGAAATCTAATTGAGATGTATTACTTCAGAATTTTAAACTTTTTATTTTGTGTTGGGGTATAACTGATTAACAATGTTGTGATGGTTTCAGGTGAACAGTGAAGGAACTCAGCCATACACATATGCATGTATCCATTCTCCCCCAAAGTCCCCTCCCATCCAGACTGCCAAATAGCACTGAGCAGAGTTCCATGTGCTGTACTGTAGGCCCTTGTTGGTTGTCCATTTTAGATACAGTGATGTGTACATGTCCATCCCAGACTCCCAAACTATCCCTTCTCCCTCTTTAAGTCTACTTCAGCATTTTAAATATATGTATATACTGTTCTATAATTAGATTTTTTTAAAGGTAATATTTGTCTTTTCTCTTCCTGAAAAATTCAATCCTACAGCTGTTATGTGGGGCAGGCAAAGTAGGCATTCAGGACAGGTGACCTGGCATGGGGTATAGAGTTCACCTGAAGTAAGGAGGAAATCAGTGTGTTGGGGCTGATGGCCTGGCATGGAGTGCCATGGCCCAAACAGGCTGAGGAGGGCAGCCATGTGTATAGGCAGTCCAGTGTAAGGTATCAGCAAAGGCCAGTGGAATGAAAAACACAAGGAGCTAGCCTAAAGGGGTCACAACTGAGGTAATTCAGGCATCAAAGTAAGTGATGTAAATAAAGTTAGTAACAGATTAAAACCCATTTAATAAAATAGGAAACTTTGTGTCCATTATGATATAATAAATGAATATAATGAAAGTCTGATGAGAAAGGGAATATTTTTAAGTCAAAAAATAACATCTCCATCAAAAAAGTATTAATTCAAAAGGGAAAAAATGGTAACTTGATAGTGGAAAAGCCTGGAAACCATCACGTTAATTATATGATCAAATTTAACATCATCAGTAATGGGACAAATCAAAATTGCAAACCACCTAATAAGATGCTCATCTCCTAGTATTCATGCCCTGGAGGAGTCTTCATCCACACTAAGGTTGGCTGACAGTAAATTATAGAAGTGGTGGTATGTGCCTTCTAATGCTAAGTCTCAAAAGGTATTACTTACTTTGGGAGAAGTCATTGTAAAGGCACTCTAGTAGCCCTAGAGAGAGGGCCACATGGTGAGATGTTTTTACCATCATGCAAGCAAATCCCCTCCAGCCCCACTCAAGCCTTCAGATGACTGCAATCTGTGCTAACATCTTGCTTGCATCCTCATGAGAGGATTACCCAGCTAAGCTACTTCTTCACCCAATGCACAAAACTTTGCAAGAGAATGTTTATTGTTTTCAGCGATTAAGGTTTGGGGTAATTTGATATGCCACAATGGGCAACTAATATAGATGCAGTGAGAAGAGTATAGCGTCACTTCCGTGATTTTCCTTCCAGAGATGCACAACCTGAATCTGGTCCTAATAAGCAGAAGACAAACACTAATTGAGAGACCTTTAGCAAAATAACTAGCCTGCAATCTTCAGTAGAGTCACACACACAAAAGTTAAAGACAAACTGTCCTGGAGTGAAGGAGACTGTATAGAGACGTGACAACATTACATGCGATGCTTGACTCTGAACTTGATTCTTTTGCTATAAGGGATATTATTGGGACAGTTGACAAAGTTTGGAGATAGAGGAGTGGATGATAGTAATATGTCACTGTGAATATTTTGATGACTATTGTGGTTATACAGAGGATGTACTTTAGGAAATATAGACACTAAAGAATTCAGGGGTGAAGGGGCATCAGGTTAGCAATTGATTATTCCCAAATGGTTAAAGAAAAAAAAAAGGTTTCTGTACTGTATTTGCAGCATTTCTGTAAGTTTGAGATTGCTTAAACATTTTTTATTATGTAGAAAGAAAACAGTGTCATAGAATGTGACCTTGCCTATAAAAAATAGACCCATCTGACCTTTTCAAAGGGATGTTACAACTCACCCCTCAAATTTTACCAATGTCCTATTGATGAACATTTAAATTGATTCCCACTCTTTGCTATTATAAACATCCAGCTATCTGTTATTATAAACAATGCTAGTAAATAGCCTTATAAATATGTTTGTGCCCTTGGTTCAATTTTTGCCCAAGAATAAATCTCTGGAGTTGAATTCCTAAGTGAATGGATATGCATACTTTAATCAGTTTAATCATAAGTCATTGTAGGAAACCACATAAAATCTCCTTAAAAGAAAATGAAATTTATAATTTGGTCATCATTTTCATTTGTTCTTCCCCCCACTAGAAAGTAATCTCTGTTGGAGTGGAAACTTTATCTGTCTTGATTATCACCATTCCCAGCATTAAGATAGCCCTAGGTATTAAATAAATATTAATATTTGTTCCAACAAGAACAATAGCAAACATTTATTGTGTGTCTGGCATTATTCTAAGGACCTAAATTCATTTATTCCTTGTAACAAGCCTATGAGATAAATGGTAGGAGTATCCCCATTTTGCAGGTGAGGAAACTGAGGCAAACAGAGGTTAAGTACTTGCCAAGTTTCACACAGCTAGTCAACAGTGGAGGCAAGAGTACAGCCCGTGTTTCCACAGTTTACAAGTTGTTGTTGAGTCACTAGGTTGTGTCTGACTCTGTGACCCCATGGCCTGCAGCACGCCAGTCCCCTGTCCTTCACTGTCTCCCAGAGTTAGCTCGAATTCCTGTCTATTGAGTCAATGATGCTGGTTAGAGGCTGTTGGCCTCTATGCTGTAATGGTTCTCTCTAGTTGATAAATGAATCAATAAGTGAGTAGCCAATATATTTATTTTATTCTTTGAACAATTACTCATTTAAACTATCTTTTTGGATTTTATTTTCTTCTTTTCAAATAAAACTGGAAAAGAATGGACTGCTTATTTGTAAAAGCCAAATTAGCCTTATGGTTCTCTGTACTAGACTGTACTTACCACATAACAGTACTGTTCCTGGAATTAATATTTGTAGAAGTATAAACTATACATCATTCTTACCAAGAATTTATTTATAATGTGCAAACAGAATATTTGCTTTGTATTACAAATAAGATAGTAAATCTGGGTCTGCAGCTTAAGTCTAGGAGGCAGACCCTTTACTACTTTGTCAAATATTCCCTCCTCCCCATTGGAGTTCTGTCCACTGTGCATGGAATACGCACTCCCCATCTCCCACAGCAGAAACCCAACCTCACTTCAAGTGCTTGCTCAGAACCACCCTCTTCCACTGAAGACTGTTTTACCTTTCTCTTTTCTCCTACCCTCTTTTTGAAGGTTGAATTGATCTTTCCTTTCTCAAAATCCCCTGAGTCTCTATTATAGTAGGGCTTCTCTGGTGGCTCAGATAGTAAAGCATCTGCCTGCAACTCAGGACACCCAGCTTCAATGCCTGGGTTGGGAAGATCCCCTGGAGAAGGGAATGGCAACCCACTCCAGTATTCTCAGCTGGAGAATTCCATGGACAGAAGAGCATGAGGGGTTGCAAAGAGTTGGATACAACTGAGCAACAAACACTTCACTTGTACACTACTCTCACAGGAATATTACATTCTAACTACACCTTATATTACGTGTGTCGATTCCTCTTCTCCCTTCACATCAGTTCAGTTGATCAGTCGTGTCCGACTCTTTGCAACCCCATCGACTGCAGCACGCCAGGCCTCCCTCTCCATTACCAACTCCCGGGGTTTACTCAAACTCATCCATTGAATCGGTGATGCCATCCCACCATCTCATCCTCTGTCATCCCCTTCTCCTCCCGCCTTCAATTTTTCCCAGCATCAGGGTCTTTTCCAATGAGTCAGTTCTTCGCATCAGGTGGCCAAAGCATTGGAGTTTCAGCTTCAGCATCAATCCTTCCAATGAATATTCAGAATTGATTTCCTTTAGGATGGACTGGTTGGATATCCTTGCAGTCCAAAGGACTCTCAAGAGTCTTCTCCAACACCACAGTTCAAAAGCATCAATTTTTCAGTGCTCAGCTTTCCTTATGGTCCAACTCTTACATCCGTGCATGACCACTGGAAAAACCATAGCTTTGAATGGACAGACCTTTGTCAGCAAAGTAACGTCTCTGCTTTTTAATATGCTGTCTAGATTAGTCATAGCTTTTCTTACAAGGAAGAAGTGTGGTTTAATTTCATGACTGCATTCACCATCTGCAGTGATTTTGGAGCCCAAGAAAATAAAGTCTGTCACTATTTCCATTGTTTCCCATCTATTTGCCATAATGTAATGGGACTGGATGCCATGATCTTAGTTTTTTGAATGTTGAGTTTATAATAAGCCATCTTCTTCACTCTCCTCTTTCACTTTCATCAAGAGGCTCTTCAGTTTGTCTTCACTTTCTGCCATAAGGGTGGTGTCATCTGCACATCTGAGGTTATTGATATTTCTCCCAGCTATCTTGATTCCAGCTTGTGCTTCATCCAGCCTGGCATTTCACATGATGTACTCTGCATATATGTTAAATAAGCAGGGTGACAATATACAGCCTTGCCATACTCCTTTCCCACTTTTGAACCAGTCCATTGTTCCATGTCCAGTTCTAACTGATGCTTCTTGACCTGCATACACGTTTCTCAGGAGGCAAGTCAGGTGGTCTGGTATTCCCATCTCTTGAAGAATTTTCCAGTTTGTTTTCATCCACACAGTCAAAGCCTTTAGTATAATCAATGAAGCAGAAGTAGATGTAATTCTGGAATTCTCTTGCCTTTTCTATGATCCGATGGATATTGGCAACTTGATTTTTGGTTCTTCTGCCTTTTGTAAATCCAGCTTGAACATTTGGAAGTCCTCGGTTCATATACTGTTGAAGCCTGGCTTGGAGAATTTTGAGCATTGCTTTGCTAGTGTGTGATGACAGAGGATGGGATAGTTGGATGGCATCACCGATTCAATGGACATGAGTTTGAGTAAACTCAGGGAGTTGGTGATAGACAGGGAGGCCTGGTGTGCTGCAGTACATGGAGTCGCAAAGTGTCGGACACAACTGAGCAACTGAACTGAACTGACGTAAGTGCAACTGTGCAGTAGTTTGAAGATTTTTTGGCATTGCCTTTCTTCATGATTGGAATGAAAACTGACCTTTTCCAGTCCTGTGGCCACTGCTGAGTTTTCTAAATTTGCTGGTATATTGAGTGCAGCACTTTCACAGCATCATCTTTTAGGATTTGAAATAGCTCAGCTGGAATTCCATTACCTTCACTAGTTTTGTTCATAGTGATGCTTTCTAAGGCCCACTTGACTTCACACTCCAGGATGTCTGGCTCTAGGTGAGTGATCACACCATCGTGATTATCTGGGTCATTAAAATCTTTTTTGTACAAATCTTCTGTGTATTCTTGCCACCTCTTCTAATATCTTCTGCTTCTGTTAGGTACATACCATTTCTGTCCTTTATTGTGCCAATCTTTGGATGAAATATTCCCTTGGTATCTAATTTTCTTCAAGAGATCTCTGGTCTTTCCCATTCTATTATTTTCCTCTATTTCTTTGCGTTGATCACTGAGGAAGGCTTTCTTATCTCTCTTTGCTTTTCTTTTGAACTCTGCATTCAGATGGGTATATCTTTCCCTTTCTCCTTTGCCTTTCGCTTCTCTTTTCTCAGCTATTTGTAAGGCCTCCTCAGACAACCATTTTGCTTTTTTGCATTTCTTTTTCTTGGGGTTGGTTTTGATCACTGCCACCTGTACAGTGTTATGAACCTCCATCCATAGTTCTTCAGGCACTCTGTCTATAAGATTTAATCCCTTGAATCTGTTTGTCACTTCCACTGTATAATCGTCAGGGATTTGATTTAGGTCATACCTGAATGGTTTAGTAGTTTTCCCTATTTTCTTCAATTTAGGTCTGAATTTTGTAATAAAGAGTTCATGATCTGAGCCACAGTCAGCTCCTGGTCTTGTTTTTGCTGACTTTATAGAGCTTCTTCATCTTTGGCTGCAAGGAATACAATCAATCTGACTTTGGTATTGACCATCTGGTGATATCCATATGTAGAGTCATCACTTCTGTTGTTGGAAGAGGATGTTTGCTATGGCCAGTGCGTTCTCTTGGGAAAACTCTGTTAGCCTTTGCCCTGCTTCATTTTGTACTCCAAGGGCAAACTTACCTGTTACTCCATGTACTCTTGACTTCTTACTTTTGCCTTCCAGTCCCTTTTGATGAAGAAGACATTTTTTTTGTGTATTAGTTCTAGAAGGTCTTGTAGTTCATCATAGAACTGTTCAACTGCAGCTTCTTCAGCATTACTGGTCAGGGCATAGACTTTGATTACCATGATATTGAATGGTTTGTCTTGGAAATGAACAGAGATCATTTTGTCTTTTTGAGATTGCATCCAAGTACTGCATTTCAGATTCTTTTGTTGACTATAAGGACTACTCCATTTCTTCTAAGAGATTCTTGCCCGCAGTAGTAGGTATAGTGGTCACCGGAATTAAATCCACCCATTCCCATCCATTTTAGTTCACTGATTCCTACAATGTCGATGTTCAGTCTTGCTATCTCCTGTTTGACCACTTCCAATTTACCTTGAGTCATGGACCTAACATTCCAGGTTCCTATGCACTATTGTTCTTTACAATATCTGACTACTTCCATCACAAGTCACATCCACAACTGGGTGTTGCTTTTGCTTTGGCTCTGTCTATTCATTTTTTCTGGAGTTATTTCTCCACTGATCTCCAGTAGCAAATTGGGCACCTACCAACCTGGGGAGTTCATTTTTCAGTGTCATATCATTTTGCCTTTTCATACCTTTCATGGGGTTCTCAAGGCAAGAATACTGAAGTGAATCATCTCTGTTAATAGAATATATTCTCGTTTAGTTTTATTCATTTTCTAAACCCCGAACATATAATATTTTGTACAAAAAGTGAAATTAAAGCATTTTTGTTGTTGTTGTTTAGTCGCTAAGTCACGTCCATCTCTTTTGAGACCTGATAGACTGTAGCCCACTAGGCTCCTCTCCATGAGCTATCCCAGGTGAGAATACTGGAGTGGATTGCCATTTCCTTCTCCAAGGGGTCTTCTGAGCCCAGTGATCACACCTTAGGTTCCTGCATTGGCAGGCAAGTTCTTTTCCAGTGAGCCACCTGGGAAGTCCCATGTTTTGATTAGAGAATGAATTATCTCAAAGAACTCTAGTTTGATTTTTTTTAATCCTAAA